>NC_060143.1:429212658-429520358 GCF_021461385.2 Schistocerca piceifrons | reverse complement strand
GGTCATAATTGAGGAGCTGTTGCCCATTTTTGGCTGGTGACTTGTTAAGTCACCCAACAGCCACCGTAGCCACCACACCACACTAACAAAATGAGTTCACTGGATATGTGGAGAGGGGAGGTGCCCTTGAATGATGGGAGTGCAGATAGGGTAAAAGCATTTTGTGAAGTGCTGAAAATATGCTTTTCATGCAGATGATGTGCTATGTCAGAGATGTCACACTAAAATAGAACAAGTGTTTTGCAATAGCACATTTTAAAGACTTTTGTGTTCAGATCTGACATGGTACAGTTGCAATAACTACATACACTACCCTTGTATATACCAGGTGGTCAAAAAGTCAGTATAAATTTGAAAACTTAATAAACCGTGTAATAATGTAGATAGAGAGGTAAAAATTGACACACATGCTTGGAATGGCATGGGGTTTTATTAGGGGGGGGGGGGGGGGGGGGAAGTTCACAAAATGTCTGGCAGATGGCACTGGAGAGCAAAACGTCAGTGACTGTGCATGACAATCGTGTATAAAAGGAGCTGTAATGAGAGAGAGAGTCAGATGCGCCAGCAGTCGCAGCATGTTGACATTACATGAAAAGGCGCTTTTAGTGAAGCTGTATTATCAGAATGGGGAATGTGCTAGTTCAGCGTTACGATCCTATCCCCATAGGAAGGGGATTCGAAAAGGTGCATTGACAAATGCAGCTGTGGCGAGAATGATTTCAAAGTTTGAAGCCACGGGTTGTTTAGGCGATAGAGCCCGTAGTGGCCGACCGAGCACAAGGCGTAATGCTGCTGAGACAGTTCAGGAAGAAATGGAGACGGTAGCGGGTTCGTCTTTGCACGGGGAAGTCAGTACTCGTACAGTCGCACCGGCATTCCATACACTACTGTTTGGTTGGCACTGAGGCGTACCCTCCGATGCTATCCGTACAAAATCCATCGGCATCATGAACTGTTACCTGGTGATTTAGTGAAGCGGAGGGCATTTGCGGTGTGGGCGTCTCAAAAGATGGAGGAAGATGACGATTGGTTGAGTAACGTGTTGTGGACCGACGAAGCTCACTTCACGCTCCGAGGGTCTGTCAACCGCACAACTGCAGAATTTGGTCTACTGAAAATCCTAGAACTGTCGTGGAAACTCCGTTGCATGATGAGAAAGTCACGGTATGGGTTGCTGAAAGACAACGTCCAACGCCAATGCCTCACCATAACACTGGACATGCTTGACAGTGCTGTTTACAACATTATTCCTCGACTACAGCTATTGTTGAGGAATGATGGTGGACATATTGAGCATTTCCTGTAAAGAACATCATCTTTGTAATAGAAGGAAACATTCCACGTGGGAAAAATTATATATAAAAACAAAGATGACGTGACTTACCGAACGAAAGCGCTGGCAGGTCGATAGACACACAAACAAACACAAACATACACACAAAATTCAAGCTTTCGCAACAAACTGTTGCCTCATCAGGAAAGAGGGAAGGAGAGGGGAAGACGAAAGGAAGTGGGTTTTAAGGGAGAGGGTAAGGAGTCATTCCAATCCCGGGAGCGGAAAGACTTACCTTAGGGGGAAAAAAGGACAGGTATTCTCTCGCACACACGCACATATCCATCCATTTTAATTTCCTCCTGTGTTGTCTGTGACCTTCACTCTTTTAACACATAGAATATTTTGTTTAACTCTAGGATGCATATACAGAGCCTCCGAGGCCCTTGTATGTCTTCATTAAAAAAAATTCTGTAATTTTTTGTTTGATTTCAAACTGCTTTCCAGTACTCTTTCACTAACACTGTGAAATTCCTCCTATCAAGTATGAACAAGATATCTTTTTAAGTTTTTTGTATAATTCAATATGTTTACCCATACACCATGATGCATAAGCAGGGCTTCAGAAGCCCTCACACATTTATAAATGTTCTTTAACCTATATTGTCTTCAACATTTTTTTGGGAGCAGTTATTAATTCAACAATAACTGTAGTGCTGTTTCCAGCTGCAGGAGTGCCAACAGCAGCAGTAGCTGTAGTAGTAATAGTATAACTAAAAAGTAATACACACTACTTTCACATATAGGCGATGTTGGTGTATTATTGATCTTTTTGCTATCAATTGTTTTATTATTGCATAGTATTGTTATCCTGTGCTGCTCTTGTCAGCCTCGTTTGTTGCTACAAGTCCCATATTGTTACGAGTATGACTCGTTTAGTGCTGCACAAGCTGCTGTCCGAGAGACACGCCTTTTGCTATGGCTTCGACATGCAAAGCAAGAGAGTCAGTACGTGCAAATGCAGATAATTTTGAAAGCGTTGTGGCTCAGTGGTTTGAAGATGATGATTCTTGCGAGGAAGGAAATATATTTGAAGATGCAAGTAGTGAAGAATCAGCTATTGAACCTGCAGATGTGAATATTGAGGCAGATGACAGTTGTTCCGATAATATTACTTCATCAGAGTCTGAAAATGAAGAACCACCACAAAAAAGTATAGACGACCACACATAAGGTAGTCGGAATGGAATGATTTGGAAATTAGATCCTCCTGCAACTTTTCGTACGCCTGTCCATAATATTGTAAAGAAGGCACCTGGTCCAGCCCGTGGTTTGGAAACCTGTAAACCTAAGGATGCCTGGGACTATTTCATCTCCAAGGACATACTAGAGGAAATCATCAACTGCACTATACTAGAGGAAATCATCAACTGCACGAATATTGAAAGCAGAAGAGTGGCTGCTTTACGTGGTAAAATGTGGAAAAAATTTCGCTTGTTGAAATGGAAGGTTTTCTTGGTCTTTTACTGCTTTCTGGGGTTGAGAAGAGTTGGGATGTCCCTATTAGAGAATTATTCTTGGATGAAAAGGCAAATCCTACATATAAGGCCACCATGTCAGTAAATAGATTCAAGGGTATAAGGAGAATGATTAGATTTGATGACAGGCGTACCCGTGAAGCTCGATCTGCAGATGACAAACTTGCAGCCGTTCGCTATGTATGGGAACTATTTCTTGACAAGTGTAGAAATAGAATGATTCCCAATGATTCGCTCACAGTTGACGAATAGCTAGTCCCATTCCATGGAAGATGCAGCTTCACCCAGTAACCAGCCAAGTATGCAATAAAAATATTTTGGTTATGTGCTGCTACATCTACATATGCTTTAGACAGAATTGTTTACATTGGAAGGAAGCCCAATGAACCTACTCAGAAAAATCTTGGATTGAATGTGGTGAAAGATCTTGCTAAAAGCATTGAAGGATCATCAAAAAATATTATTGTAGACAACTTCTTTACTAGTGTGTAGCTGGCAGAAGAGATGCTTCAGAAGCAAATTACAGTGGTGGGAACAATCAAACAAAATAAACCAGAAATTCCTAATGAGATGAAACCATCTGCCTCAAGAGTGATTCATTCCTCTTTGTTTGCATTTAGAGGTGACGTTACAATGGTGAGTTATATTCCCAAAAAGAAAAAGTCTGTGGTTCCCATTAGCACAATGCATCACGACAGAAACATTGATGAAACTCATGCAAAAAAGAAACCAGATGTAATAAAGTTCTATAACTCTATGAAGGGTGGAGTAGATCAAATGGACCAGAAAATTCATTATTACACTAGCAAGAGACAAACAAGAAGATGGCCATTTGCATTATGGATGAATATGATGGACGTCACAGCAATGAACAGTGAAATTTTATTTTCTGCCCAACATCTGACATACCATAGTGGAAGAAGTGATAAAAGGCGTTTATTCCTAAGAGATTTAGCAGAGGAAATGGTAAGACCACTAATGGAACTTCGTATTCAGATCCCTAATCTTACAAAGAATATCGTTGATGCCATGCAAAGATGTGGTGTTCAAAAAGATGTCATATTGCCGAACCAACTACCTGTTTCAGGAAAAAGAAGAAGATGCAATTATTGTCCATATAATAAACACAGGAAAAGTGCTATGACATGCATTAAGTGTAAAACCAACATTTGTAAGGAACATAGTGGCATTCTTTGTGCTTCTTGTTTGTCACATGTTGAAAATTAAGAAAAACGCAAGTTTATGTGAACAATGAATAATAACTTTTTGTCAAAATATTGCCTATATACATGATATTGTGAATAATGAGTATGTTTCAACTGAAGAAATTTGTTGTAATAAATGTTATAAAATGTAAACTGCAACTTATAAGTGAATTAATAAAATTATTCGTATATGTTGTATGTAAATGGATGTAACTAATAAAAATTCACTCTTAGAGATTTTTAAAAAAATTAATAAAATGTTAATCAAGCCCACTGGATCCTGTTACTGTATCTTAGGAATCTTTCAATATGACAATAAATTTGACAGAAATAAATTTAACTCCAAAGAATGATTATATGAAAAGAGGAAAATCTTAAATTAGGGGAGGGCCTTGGAGGCCCTGCATATGCATTCATGTGTGTTTCCGGCACCACGCATCCTAGGGTTAGTGCTTTATCATGTATGTTCCTATTGTGATAACCTTTACTTCTGATGTCAAAAAGTCATGGCTTCAGTTCGTATTGTTCAGTTAAAACGGTCACATGTTCTGGGCACCAAATGGCCATATTCGAAGACTGTTCTTCTTGAAGTCACTTCGTCAGCACACCATGGGAACTGTGAAGTGCACAGTTTTAGATGTTTTCCCCCTTGTAAGTGCACCTGTGAGAGATAGCTTCAGCTGCTGTCAGTAACATTCGTGTATCATAGGATGCACTTTCACACACACAGTCTTTTATGTTCAGTGCAGGGTGGGTGAAATGAATTTAGGCAGTCTGCACAATTCCATAAACTCTTGGTATGTGCTAAAAGGTACATATAAATGGGCACTAAGAAATATAAATGGCAGTCAGACACTTAACACCATACTAAGAGATTGTGGTTGCAAATGCTGGTAAGCAGGGAAGTAGTCTTACAGCTGAGGCAAGCATGCAGCAGATAAGAACTGTAAGGGAAGGAAATATGCACAGAACACAGAAGGAAAATGGGATCTAAGCATCTATGCAGCTTGTTTTGTAAATTTGGCGATTTGGGGGGGGGGGGGGTCCATGTCGTAGTGTGGACAAAATACAGTGTATTTCCTATAAGCAATAGGGCCGAACGTAATTCCTGTGAGATTCTGATCTTTCTCGCAGATCCATGCTGTAACTTTTAACATTCTTGAATGTCATGGGAGGCACAAAACGTAGTGCCTAAAGAATTCTCTTGAGAGTCCAGTCACATACTGCAAATTGTAATGGAGGCTCTGGTCAGAAATAACATGCTGATGGAAGATCAACGACCCAGATCTGACTCTTGCAATATCTTCATATTATGTTTTACAAAACGATCCTGGACCATTTCAGAAGAAAGAGGTGGCCCAAGCAGCTTGAATGGGGTGCACGAAGAGTCTTGTTGTTGCTGATTTCTAGGGGAGTCCTCAAGACTGGGAAAAGCACAGTCAGATACTAGAGGTATGTTTTATAGAGCATGGGTGGACAAGAATTTGGCTTGCAAGCTATGCCATAGTGCTCAGCCTTGGTGCACATTTCCTCCACTGCCACAACACACAGTCTTGAGCAGGAGGATGGGGAAGAGGGGAAAACTGTGAATGTGCCGCATTTAAATGGCAGTACAGTCATACTGTGTATGACTTGGTTTTATATTTCACATTTCGTAACAATACATATCACAAACAAAACAAGTTTTCAGTATTATTTAATTATTTTTGGTGTATTGAAGCCATAAGATAATTTTTATCTGGTGAAAACCATTGGCATACAGGCAGACACAAAAAATTTTACAGATTTTTATACTGAGGTCACCATGTAACTGTCACTTAATTAGTTACATAATTGAGAAAAAGTCTTCCACACATGTACGTCGATCAACATGTAGCACTTTTGCAACCTCGTTATGTAGGTATGGAAATTCCACTTGAGAAAAGCAACTAGACATTCCGGACAGTTTTAACGTAAAAGGATTTACCAACAAATAAGGATTGCCTTCAGGTCAATCAGTCACATCTGCACATTTAGAGAGGTGCTCTCGACTGAAACAGAAAATGGTCTCAAAATCAGGTGTAAGATTGACATTGTCCCCAAAACATTAAGGAAACTATCCTTGTAATTCTTTCAGGGCCACAATGAATTCTTCAAGCATCACGTTTTCTTTAACCACAATGTGCTTAAAGAACTGGACTTGCTTTCTCAGAATGTGTCTCTTCTAAACAAGATTTTCTTTTGAAATACATCCCTGTCAAGTCAAAAAGAAGCTGTTTCCACCTTGCAGCGTCCTACTGTGGACAGTGTGCAGTCAAATCCGCTTAAAATGCAAGATCTGCAGTCCATTCTAGATGTTCCAATTCTCATTCCTGCACTTCTTTTTCCTTCATAAATTCAACAGTAGTGAGTTTTAAATTGAGAAATCATTCCAGGCACACTGCTTGACTTAACCAATGTACTTTGCAGTAATATATAAAGTGTCCATACCCTTCACTCAGTTCCATCAAAAACTGTTGCAACTGACAGTGGACTAATGCATGCAATTTCAGAAATTTTATATTCATACCACCAGTTTCTTCACATGCTGCTTGCCTGCAAATTTAGCACGAAGTGCTTCTTGATGCACTTAACAATGAATCCCATGTGTCAATCAATGTAATTATTTGTTTTTGGTCTTTTATTGTCAGCTAAATCTTTAAATTCTTTCTACATGGAATTGTAATATTGTTTCAAAACAAATTTGCAGTATCTGATGCTTATGTGACTGCTAATATTTATTGAGAATTCTTATCCCTCTCTTCTATAATTCCCATTAATTTTTAAAGGCTTGTGACAATAGGTCACGAGACTGCATCTTCTGTGCGAAGAGCCACTGGACCTGTGAATGTCCTTCAGACCACAAACAAACAACAAGGTGTGATGAGCACTGTCACCACACTTCTGCTGAGCTGAGGGGAGTTGTGCTAATCGAAAAACACCTCACCACAATATTAAATGAAATGTCATGCTTTACAGAGTAATTCTGGGAAGGAACAAGCAAAGCAGACACAGCCTGAGCCTTGGCCCACACACAGCCTGCACACTCATCTCACATTAAGTTTGACACACTTAGCAACTTTGTCACACTCAGGAATTTTGTAACACTGAGTAACTTTCTTTGTATGATTCAGTCACAATATATGCAGGGCAAATTCTACTACAGTCCCAGAAACCAGAAAGTGAGGCAAAAAGTTCCTGCCCTGTTTATGAAACACTGTCCTTCTAAGTCAAGAATACTCTTTCTCCTCGTATGTTTGCCATTAAAGTCAGTGGATCTTTTTTTAATGCTTTTATGAGAGAGGAGATTCCACTCCCAGAAATGAAATTCTAGAAAAACTGCAAGATGCCCATGTTAACCTTTTTTAAACACATTACTCATTCCATTCAACTGCTGTTCTGTCACTGACAGAATTACTGTGTCACTGGAACACCTCAAAATTTTTATTTCTTCTCTTAGAACTTTATTATTTATTTAGTCTGACCAGATTAGGGCTATAAGCCACCCCCCCACCCCTCCCCCCTCCCTTTCATCAGACTAGGAGTAACATATACCAAAAAATATTACAAAACACTCTCAATTAAAATAATTGACATTAAAAATAATAACAACTTTCCTTTATTGGTGCCAAATCCAGGGCCTCATTGTACATTTCATAAAGAGGAGGAGTGGAAAGAGTAACAAATAGGACGCTCCCAGGTCCCCTCGCAAGGGGGACAGCTTTAAGGGCTTATCAGTGCATGGGAGCAGTAGATACTGAAAGTCAAGTACAACGTCATACAATATTTCTATTGTCAGAGAAAAGAAATAATTTTTCATGTGCAGCTATTATATCGAAACACTATTTATTATACTAAAACTTGCTCTTTTTCACTAAATAAATACACATGAATACACTCTTTCCTAATATGTACACCATACTGATCTCGTGTTAAACATCAGACAAAAATAACAAATTAAATGATTCCCAATCCCAAGAGCCACGCACCAACTAACGGTGCTCTGCTCCTAGGCAAACCAAACATCTCTCTAAAGTAAAAATACCTCACACAACGAAGAACTATACGACAGTGAAGGCGAGATAATGTATTTCAGTAGGGCAGATACTGGTAAAAGTAGCATTGCATTTAACAAAATCACTTGTCTGTCGTGAATCAGGTGACAACGTTTACCTGAGGTGTAATTGGAACTTAAAATTCTGGAACTAACCCCTCTGGTCTTAACCATTGGGTTTTGTTTACAAACTCAACTCTGTAATTCCAGGTACAACTATGGAACATGTTAGTAATCAGAAAATTGCCCCAGGAGGTAACAAATCTGAAGCGATCAGTGGTGCAGCTTGTTTCTCAGATTATGGGGAGACTAGGCTGAGATGTTTTGTCCTAGATCAGAGGAAATCAGAGTCCTCAGACCAACTCAAGCTCAAAATCTAAACTTTATGTGGCACAATCACCATTAATTCATATATACATCCAGGATAGCTCTGCAAATTAGGAGAAACGCTTAAAGAAGAAAAAAACAAAAATTTTAGTCAAGCAGGAAACAAGATTGTCAGGTTAGAAAATTAGCAATTTTGGAAATTACAAATAGTTTGAAAGCAAAACTAATTAAAGAATCCTTAAAAATACAACTCACCTACATTCTCAGTTTCACAAGATAATCTTAGACTTTTGACTGAAGTATAGCCTGCAAACAACACATTAATGACAAATTTCCTTGAAGGGTGCAAATAAAATGTACACTATGATTGTTGCACAGATACTGGTCAACCAAGAAAGTAAAACAAACTCCGAAAAAGTAAATAAAAAGTCATGTGAGGTGGCAGAAAATAGTGGATTGGTGCATAAGTTCGTAGTGTTTTTTGAGAAGTTTAATAAACACAACAGATACACATAACAGAGACTTTAGTCATAAGTAACATATAATCCTTCAGTGTTTACAACAGTATGCAGATATGGGGGTAACTTTTTGATTCAGTGACTGTAGAAAACATACATTTTTCAGGCAAAATACTCATAAAGCCATGTTAAGACCATATTTTCATCCAGAAAAGGAAGTCAGTGGAAGGCTGTTTGACAGAGAGCAGAAAAGTTCAAAATCAGAGGGTGCAAGATCAGGTGAATAAGATGGGTGCAAAATGACTTCCCAAACCCGACTCCTGTATAGTGTTTTTTGTCAGTCTAGCAGAACACGGGTAGGTGTAGCATCACTTTACACAATCTTCCTTGTTGGTGTTCTTGAATTTTGTGTGCAAGATGTCTCAGTTGTTGGCAATACATATCACCTTGGGGAAGCAATTCATAGTACATCACACCATCGCTGTTCCACCAGATGCATTACATTATCTTTTGTGGTTGCACACAGGTCTTTTTATGGGGATTTGCTGCTACATTTGGGCTCACCCATATCTTTATTTTCCTTATTTATGCATAAAGACAATATTTCTTATCACCAGTAACAACACAAGATAGGAATGGCCAACATTGTTCATGAACCAATTGATGACGAGCAAGCAGAAATGAACATAAGAGCACCCATTGATTTTTGTGATCTTGGCTTAGAGAATATGGTACCCATACACCCAATTTTTGAACCTTCCCCATTGGATGCAAATGTTGCTGATGTTGGAATGACCACAGTTCATTACATATGCCAGTTCTTGAGTACAATGATGTAGATCATTGTGGATTAATGTGTTTAAATGAACTTTGTCAAACCCTAAAAGTCTTTCTGAACGTGGAGAACCACTAATATCAAAATGATCAAAGCTGGAAAACCATTTTCTTGCCGTGCTCTGCTCAGTAGCATTATCCTCATACACATTGCAAATGTTTCTAGCTGAGTCTGCTGCTGTCACCCCTCTACTGAATTCAGACAGCAATTGCTCCATTGGCACTCCATTTTTTAGCGTCCACAGCTCCACTCACTACCCCCAAATGACAAAATGACAACTTAAATAGCAACAGTGAACTACAAATAAAAAATTACAATCAATAAATAAACCCATAGCAACCAGAATACCAACATGCAAAACAAAAACACTACCAACTTACGCACCAACCTAATACTAAAACTCCATAAAGACACTTGTAAATTGCAATGGATGATTATGCAGTTAGGGGAAGAGAGAAGATTCAAGTAAATGATTGGTGACTTCTCTGCACACAAATGAACCCATCACAATGGAAAGAGACTGATAGAAATGTTTAGAATATCAGCCACAAAACTATGTCAACCCATTTAAAATAAGAGAGAGAAAGAATAGCTCACCACACACATGGCAATCACCCATTGAGAATACGGATGAATTCCAAATTGTTCATATAAAAATCTTGTATCTACATGACAAGGAGATTTAAAGGTTCAGGTTGTAACAGTGTGAACAATCTGGACACGAGTTTTAGCCAGGAAGGTTACTTCTGAACCAGAATGGCATGTACTGGTGCCATCAGTTGTGTTCTGTCAGTACTATGGTGAGCACAGAGTCAGGAGAACTCATTCAGTATAAGCATTCTTTCTTCAACATGACTTTCTTACAAGAGGTTGATGTCAGCATCCTGGTGATGTGTCTGGTCATCTGAGCAGCAATGTGCTACCTCAGCACAAGTTGCTGGTAGCAGCCACCTGGCTCTGTGCAGCTGTCATGTAAGTTAGACAGTGGGTTGCTGCTTTAATGGAAGACAAGTGGCCAGAAAAGTGACATCGTTGATGCAAAGAAGGGGTCACCTGGAAGATAGCAAGCCCTTGCTGCAATGCAGGTAGTTACAAGCAGATCATCAGGCACAATGTCACCTGTTGCTGAACTCAGAAATTTCGAAGTTGAATGGAGTGTCACAAGATGACAACATGGAGGTGACCTCTGCTCAGTAGCACCGTCTCGAGGCTTGGGATTGTCAGATGACTGCTTGACAATGAAATTGCTCTGTGTTGCATCTGACTGTCAGCTGGCATGGAGACTGTCACAACATAGGCTGCAGTGTGAAGTCCAGGAACCACCCAGAGTACAAATACAATTGCTGCCAATGACAAGCATTTATGGTCACTTTGACCAGCTATGTTATGATGATGTGAGCCTGCCTCCTGTCATGTGGGTGGCTGCAGAAGGGCAGTGTTGTGCCATGACACGTGGAAACCCAGTCCCCCACTATGGCAGACTGATGTACTGCTGCACCATCCGCATTCTGGCACATGACAGCATGTATTTCACAGGTAACTCACCTGAACACCCATCAGTGGGTTGTGAAGCCAGTGGGTTGTGAAGTCTGGTCTGCTGTCGATTCCACAACAGTTACACACCCCCCCCCCCTCCCCCCCCCCCCCCCCCCAGGAGAATTTAATCCGCTGGATCTTAGACTACTGCTAAACCTGTGAACTGCTACATCAACATGGTACTGCTGTGTCTTCATTTCCCCCTATCTCCTGTGAGGCTTGTTTTCTCACATCCCTAATTACACTTCCTACATCTGCTGTCCTTCATCCCTGTGCACTCTGTCACACAGTGCATAGTGAGTGGTACACCTACTCTTGTTAAAACATTGTCGTTGACCAGCTGGGTTCACAGGTAATGGACAGGAAGCATGGGTGGGGAGAGAGCTATCAGCCATCGTTGGACATAGGATATACTAATGATGAGTGGGACAGAGATGGATCCCAAGGACTAAATTCCTACTACCATGATGTGTTGCTGGTACCTGCTGCAGTATTGTGGAATATATTGAAATATCTGTTCCACTCTAATGTGCCATTCTGTACAGCTATAAACTTATTGAAAGAACAGAGTGTGATTGTATCTAGTGTATTATTCAGGTAGGTTAGGTTTCTGATGACTGGTAGTATTTCTAAAGGATTATCAGGTAAATACAGCAGAGAATATGTTAGATTCAGACCTGTTAGTGTTGCTGGAAGCTGAAAACTTGGTACTATGACGTCTCACAGAATTCCATTCAGTAGTATCCTGCTATTCTGTAGTTTCAAATGTTATGTTCCCCTAGAGCATCCCTGCTTGTAGCAGGTGGGGATAGCTACAATTGGATCATACACTGAGCACATCCAGTGAGGTCCTATGTTTTGAAAATATGGTTGGATTATAAGAATGTTGACCTTCTGAAAATATGGCTGGATTATAAGGACGTCACATGGGCAGGAAGACCCCTGCAGAAATATTGAACCATGCTGCCTCTGTAGCCATCCATATTTGCAGAAGTGTTGCCAGTGGATGATTTTGTTCATGAAATGACCTCTTGATTATGTCCCATAAATGTTTGGTGGGATTCATGTTGGGCAATCTGGGTGGAGAAAGCATTTGCTCGAATTGTCCAGAATGTTCTTCAAACCAACTGCAAACAATTGTGGCCTGGTGACATAATGTTGTTTGGGAACATGAAGTCCATGAATGGTTGCAAATGGTCCAAGTAGCTGAACATAACCATTTCCAGTCAACAATCAGTTCAGCTGAACCAGGGGACTCAGTTCATTCCATGTACACACAGCCCACACCGTTATGGAGCCATCACCAGCTTGCTCTGTGGCTTGTTGACAACTTGCATCCATGGCTTCGTGGGGTCTGTGCCACACTTGAACCTACCATCAGATCTTACCATCTGAAATCATGACTCATCTGACAAGGACTCAATTTTCAAGTTGTCTAGGGTCCAATCGATATGGTCACAAGATCAGGAGAGGTGCTGCAGGTGACATCACACTATTAGCAAAGGCACTCATGTTGGTCATCTGCTGCATGGTCATTAAGTGAAGGCCATTAGCCAGTGTGTTGTCCATGGTGAGAGGTAAAGCCCGAAATATGGTATTCTCAGCACACTCTTGACACTGTGGATTTTGGAATATTAAATTCCCTAATGGTTGCTGAAATGAAATGTCCCATTTATCTAGCTCCAATTACTGTTCTGCATTCATAGGCTGTTGTGCAGCCATATTCACATCGGAAATCTTTTCATGTGGATCGCCTGAGTATAAATGACAGTTCCGTCAATGCACTGCTCTTTTTATTCCTTGTTTATGCTATACTTACGCCATTTGTGTATGAGTGTATCACTATATCATGAATTTTGTCAACTCAATATACATCATGTGTGGAAGAACCAGAGAGTTTCGATGTTTTTTTTTTTTTTTTTATTTTATTGGCCTCCTATATGTATGTTGAAAAACAACAAACAACAGGTATATTTTGGACCTAACCAAAGCCTTTGATATGGTAAACCACAAAACCCTATTGATGAAGCTAGAGCACTATGGAATTAGGGGGTTGGCAAATGATTGGATTCGTTCATTTCTCAGCGACCGTAAACAAAAAGTATCCATCAGACATATAGTTGATAAAGCACGAATAATCACAGAATATGTATCATCAGAAAGCCCAATCACTTACGGGGTACTGCAAGGTTCGGTAATGGGACCCCTACTTTTCTTGTTATATATAAATGATTTGGATATATATATATATATATATATATTGATTCCCACAAAGTAATACTGTTTGCTGACGACACAACAATACTGGTAAAAGCAGCAAAAAATGAAGATATACAAGAAGACGTAAACACAGTTACAAAACATCTAAGTAATTGGACAGCAGAAAATCAGTTGATAATAAACTACAACAAAACAATAGCCTTAAATTTCCATAACCAGCAAAACACCACATTGATATATCCAGAAGTAATAATCAATCAACACCCTATTGCAAATGATGGGGCTACAAAATTTCTCGGCATCTGGGTACAAGGAGACTTAAAATGGGACAAACACATAGAACAAATTAATGCCAAGCTGGGCACCGGCTGTTATCTTCTTAGGGTTCTCAAACGATGCATAAATGAACAGGCACTATTGTGTGCCTATTATGTGTACTTCAGTGCCCATCTCAAGTATGGACTCATATTCTGGGGAAATTCCCCAGCAGTGCAAGGGACTTTCAGAATACAAAAAAGTGCCATTAGGATTATGACAGGGAGTGGTGCTCGACAGTCCTGCAAACCAATATTTAAAACACTGAATACACTACCTCTACTGTGTATGTTTATTGTTGACACACTAATGTACATAAAAATGTATGTGATTGGAAATGATGATAATACTTTAAAAAACAAAGATATACATGATTATAATACTCAAATAAAATATAACTTGCATGTACCCCCAGCCAGTACCAGTTTGTATCAGAAAGGTACATGCTATCTGGGTATTAAACTCTATAATAGACTATCAAATAGTATAAAATGCTTACAAAATATTAGTGCTTTTGAAAGATCTGTCAGAGAATATCTACAGTACCACTGTTTCTACTCAGTAAAGGAATACTTGGACCAGAATAACTGTTAAGAACTAAAAGAACTAAAGCTACTGTAATTTGTAACATTGTATCGTTGTAAGAACTACAATTATTGAAATTGGTAGCATGTTGAAAAATGATTATTTAAATATGTATCATTTTGAACTTAGTAATAAGTCCAATATCATCCTGTACACTGTACTACATGTGATCAAAGGACTCAATGAATAAATGTTGTGAATAGATTATTAATTTTCTTTTTAACTTCTTCCTGCATAATATTTGTCTGGGAAAGACATAACTCCTCTTCCATTTTGGTAAATGCAGTGCTCTTTTGATCACAGTTTCCACTAGGATACAATGGAAAAAAATCCCCTGTCAACCAAAATTTCTCTCAGACACGTAAAACACAATCTATGTTTCATAAACACATCAAAGCTCCACACTGCCAAATAATTTGACAAGCTAGTTAAGTTTGACAAATTGATTATGTACAGGGCATGAAGTCTACATATGCTGTAAATGTGCATTTACCTTTCTTCAGCCTGTCTTCTAAAATAAATTGTAGGATCACATGTTCCCACATCTTTCTGGAACCCTAGCTGCTCTTCCAGTTGCTTGACCTCTATTAGTCTTTCCACTCTTATGTAAATGATTCGTATTAGTATTTTTGCAACTGCACCATATTAAATAAAATGATTTGGTAACAGATACACCTGTCAACACCTGACTACCTTGGATTGGGGGTTATTACATGCCTGTTGACATTCTAACCTTCACCTCTCTTTGAACAATAAAGTTGAGTTGAGAACATTGTTTGCAAGCGTAACTTTTTCCACAGTGAACTGGTTTGTCTTGGTACTTTGCAACTTCTTAAATGCTAAATCAAAGAGGTGATGGTTAGAACTTCACTTTGGATTTGGACATGAATATTCTAAGTAATTACGTTGTTTATCTTATATAATGACATCCATTATCAATTCTTGTTGTTTTGGCAGTGTCTTGGAGTTTGACTCATTCTTATACGGAGCAAAAGATTGTTGAGCAGTCATTTTATCATCTGTACAACTGTTAATAAGAAGTTGCAGGTGTTTAAATTGATTTCGCAGTACTTTTACTTCACTATTTCATGTATATTATTTTCACCTAATATACACAGTAACAATGTAATATGTTTAACTATTTTCACAACAAACAACTGCCTTCTCACTAACTGTTAGCAAGCCATTTTTCAAAATTACTTTGAGAGTTCTTAACAAACAATCTTACTGTCAGTGGCTTCAGATGAAATTACGTCGGATAGCAAAATGTTTAAATAAATTAAATATATGAAAGTAATTAATTTTTTCTGAAAAATAATAGTGTTAATATTAAACAGTGGAAAATCCAGGATGGAATGTAACAATATTATGAAAAGTATAGTTGCTATTCACCATATAGCAGAGATGCTGAGTCGCAGATAGGTACAATAAAAAGTTTGCTGGAAAGTGAACTTTCGGCCAACAAAGCATTTGTAAAAAATAGACAACACACATACATGCGTGCATGAAAACACGTTTGCGTGAGTGATGTGTGTGTGTGTGTGTGTGTGTGTGTGTGTGTGTGTGTGTGTGTGTGTGTGTGTGTGTGTGTGTGTGTGTGTGTATTTTGGACAAAGGCCCCATGGCCGAAAGCTCACTTTCTAACAGGCTTTTTATTGTAGCTATCTGCGACTCAGCATCTCCATAATATGGTGAGTAGCAGCTGTCCTCCTCATAATATTGTTAGAATTAATATTATTCATATAAAATTCTTATTTAAATGCATATTTTGTATATAAATTCACATAAATAAATTGATTATGTTACTCAAGCTCTATAAAATAATGAAATGGTCAGTTGTTCCTTATTGGGTCCTATGATAAATTCACAAGATGTATCACAATGTTTATAAAGTGGTAATCGTGCATCACTTGTCAGTTCTGCTGCAAAGTCTGACAGTATGTCACCAGTTTCATATATCATGCATACCTAGTGGAATAGGTTTCTATTGGTTGGTTTTCTCAAAGATTTAAATATGTCTAGGTAATACAATTTACTGCAGGTGCTTACTTTGACTTAGGTCTTTGAATCCTCTGCCAAATTGTTCATGCCATATTGTAGATCCCTCTCACCATCCCGTTTTCACCCTTCCCTTGTTTGCTTAGTAAAGACCAACTAAGCTCTTGATAATATAAGTCTGCATCTCTTCATTCCAGGTTTCTCTCACTTTCCTGTAACAGCATCCATCTTTCCCATAGTCATGCATACTGTTACAACTTTGCATTTCTCCTCTTAACCATTCTTGATTTACAGTTTTACACACCCTGTCAAATTCATTTTTTAGATACCTGCCTTCCCTTTTGCTTGCTTCATTGGTTGCTACTTACATTTTTTCCTTTCTTTAATGAAATTCAGTATCTAAACATCTCTTCTGTGCCTTGTCTTTTTATTCATTGTCTTTAATTTATTGGTTTTCCCTGTGTGTGTGTCAATCGTTGCCTCATGCTTCCTTTCAGACTGCAGTTTAAAATCTGGTTCGTAAATATATGTCAAACCGTTGTATGTTATATCTGTAGCCTTTAGTCTGAAGATGGGTTCAATGCAGCTCTCTATGCTAGTTTATCTTGCGCAAGCATCTTCATCTCTGTAAATACTATACCCTACATCCATCTGAACCTGCATATTGTTGTCAAGCCTTGGGTCTTTCTATACAGTGTTTGTGGCCACAGTTTGGCGGTGGCCGTTCATTCTGGTGAACAGCTGGTTGGTAGTCATACTAATATAAAAAACTGTGCAATGATTGCAGCAGAGCTGGTAAATCACATGGCTGCTTCACATGTAGACTGGCCCCTGATGGGGTAGCCTAAAACTATGACAGGACTAGTAGGAAGGGCTGGTTGGGTAGATTGGGTAGGTTTTGCACCTGGATCTTCCACAGGGAATGATCTCTGTGGCAAGGGGTTGGGATTGAGAGTGGCGTAGGAATGGACCAGAATGTTGTGGAGATTGGTTGGGTGATGGAACACCACTTTAGGAGGGGTGGGAAGTATCTTGGGTAGGATGTCTCTCATTTCAGGGCATGCTGACAGGTAATCAAAGCTCTAACGAAGGATGTGGTTCAGTTGTTCCAGTCGGGGGTGGTACTGTGTGATGAAGGGGACACTCCTTTGTGGCTACTATGCCTTCCCCTTTCCCACCCCCTCCAGATTGTTGTTTTCATCCCACGTGATGTTGTATTCCGGCCCTAGATACTGGAGTTGGCAGTCATGTGTGTGTTAGGTTGCTTGCTTTTTGTGTGTGTGTGTCTTTACTGATGAGTTAACACACTGGACTCGCATTTGAGAGGACGACGGTTAAATCCCGCGTCCAGCCATCCTGATTTCGGTTTTCCATGATTTTTCCTACATCGCTCCAGGCAAATGTTGGGATGGCTCCTATGAAAGGGCACGGCCGATATTTCCCCATCCTCCCCTAATCCGATGAGACCAATGACCTCACTGTCTGGTCTCCTCCTGCAAACAACCCAACCAACCTTTACGGATGAAGGCTGTGGCCGAAAGCTACATGTGAGTGTCTTTTAATTATGTAACTAGACGTGTCTTCTTTATGGTAAGTATATATAAAGGTAGATATGGCATTTTGTTTAAGTGTTTCTGTTTGCAATATGCAGAATTTCACCTCCTGAATGTAAACAACGGCCAGTCATTCTGTTATCGTGTCATTTAGTACTTGTATTCTTTTAAATTTTTTGAAAATGAAGCTGTCAGTTGCATCACTTATTTAACTAGATAGTTCTGACTTAATGAAATAGGTTAAAATATCTTTTGTTTTGCAGTCCAACATCATCAGAGACTCAGAAAATGAAGACCAAGAGTAAAAAGAGCAAAAGAAGGTAAGCATATATATATATATATATATATATATATATATATATGCCCTCTATTATATTCATATCATTAATTTGAACCCAACAATTACGTTTGTTATTGTCACTGTTGCATTTCGAAATCTTTTCTGTCATCTTATTTTCTCTTTCTGTTTTTGCAAGTAGTTTCACTTTGTATTCACCTTCTCCTTTTTACCGTATTCCCTCTATTATATATATATAATAGAGGGAAACATTCCACGTGGGAAAAATATATCTAGAAACAAAGATGATGTGACTTACCAAACGAAAGCGCTGGTAGGTTGATAGGCACACAAACATACACACAAAATTCAAGCTTTCGCAACCAATGGTTGCTTCATCAGGAAAGAGGGAAGGAGAGGGAAAGACGAAAGGATGTGGGTTTTAAGGGAGAGGGTAAGGAGTCATTCCAGTCCCGGGAGCGGAAAGACTTACCTTAGGGGGGAAAAAGGACAGGTATACACTCGCATACACACACATATCCATCTGCACATACTGTGTGTGTGTGTGTGTGTGTGTGTGTGTGTGTGTGTGTGTGTGTGTGTGTGTACACACACAGTGGATTTGTGTTGATACCCATAAACAATCTATAGTAAAAAAAAATGTAGTTGTTATTGCATTGATTTTGAAAACCACATCACCAAAAAGCTATGTGTGATAGAATTCACCTCTATGATGTAGGAAAAGACACATTGCTACTTATTGCAAAGAAGACACATTAAGTTGCTGACAGGCACAAAGCTTTTGGCCACAGCCTTCATCAGCAAGAAAGAAAAACACACCATTCATACACACAAGCAAGCACACCTCACAGACATATGACGACCAACTCTGGTAGCTCAGGCCAGAATGCAGCTATCACATGGGATTGCAGCAGCAATCGGGAGGGGGCGGGGAAGGGAAGGGATAGCAGTGTACGGTTGGGAGGACAGAGGAACACTGTAAGGCAGAGTGTGCAGGGGCTACAATGCCAACAGGCACAGTGTCAGGAGATTGTGGGGCAGGGAGGTGGGTAAAAAAGGAGAGGAGCAGGAAAAGATGGGTAGATGCATTGGCGGAAGGTGACAAACAAAGAGGCTGGGAGATGAGAATGGGGCGGAGATGATAGGACAGAGGGGGTGGAAACTGTTGGGTGGAGGATGAAGGGACAGTATGTTAGTGTAGGTTGAGCCCAGGATAATTATAGGAGCGGAGAAAGTGTTTTAAGAAAAACTCCCAACTGCACAGGTCAGAAAAGATGATGGTGGAGGGGAGGATGCAGATGGCTCAGGTAGTGAAGCAGCCGTTGCATGCTTTTCCGAAGGAACATTGGATCTTAATTTGGAATAACCAGGGCACTGCTGTATAGTGTTATGCTGTTGGGTGATAAGTTCAATCACTTTGCAAAAAGCCATACATTGTAGTACATTGTAACAAAATGTTGCACTCAATCATGTCTCCTCCTGTTCAACTTAAATTAGCCGTTGCCTCAATAGATACTCGAAGCTGCGAATTAGAGATTATGTTTTATTTAGTTAAGTTATTGTTAAGAATGCAGCAAGCCCAGCTGTTCAAACTATATTACTAAATGGCTTAAATGGTGCATGGCCCCAGTTGCAGATTGCCTGTCTAAAGTCTTCCAAGCAGAAACAAAAATTTTATTTTCAATATTTCATATTATTTTTAACCGAATTTAAAAATTATAAATGTTATAATGTACTTATTTGGAGGTATAATCTTACATTAAAACATTAACACAATAAGTGAAGTATTAATTTTAGAACCTTTTTCTGTGTCTTGAAGCAGTGGCTGTATCTTGAAGCTGCATAGTTCAAAGTATACAAATTACCCAGACTATATTCATCCAGTGTTTGTGAATAAGAGCATTTAGTGACTTCCGACGAACTTTACACATAATTTCAAACATTTAATAAACTGTTTCTCACTGACATCCCCTACAGAATAATGAAAGACAAAAAGATTTTTGCCAAATACATTTTTGCTGTTCATACAGTAAAATGTCATCATCAGCTATGATGTTTTAATTTATTACTGCTTTACTACTAACCTTATTTGCAACACATTTTGCAAACAGTATCCACATACATCACTGAAGCTACTTACCAGTGGCGTAGCATGAGGGGAGACTTTGAGACTTAGTCTCCCCTGTATTCGTGCTTAAAAAGATGCAATAGTAATTCAAAACAAAAATATAGACAACTTTGTACTAAGAGCACTAAATGTGCGAAGACATCAGTTTTGTAGCCTGCACTGCCGCACCCTGAGTATTGGTGTGTCTGCCTGCTTGAGACTCGACTGCTCTCAGTCTCTGCCTCTCTTCCCTTACCTGGCTGTGTGCACCTGCACCCCCTCCACTTCCCCTCTTCCACGAAGACCGGTGTGCTGCACTTGCTAGCAGGTATCGAGACTAGTCTCTGCCACTTCTATACTGGCTTTTAACACGGAAGAGAACAGTCGCGCGGTTTGTGTTCATAGTCACTTTTGTTTGATTTTAATGCATATATTCGTTGTGTCGCCAACATGAGTGAGCCAGCAACTGAACACCTTATAGAATTTTTATTAAAAACTCCTTTTTCTACATTAACGAACGAAAAAAGTGGGAATTGAAGGACAAACGACCTACTCCTATACTCAGTGTAGTTTTAAGCGAAGCCAAACAAAAACGCACTTTTCAGACAGCCTGGTAGGAAAAGTATGCTAGGCTGACTGTGAATGCAGTTAATAACAGATTATATTGTTATATATGTCTTCTGTTTGATGGTGAAAAGGAATGATGCAATGAGGGCAATTGTACAATAAAGAACTTTGACAGGAAAGCACAAAAGCATCAGATTTCAAAACGTAACCTGCAGAACAAAGAACCATTTCAGTTATTCAAATCTGAATTGAAGCCTTGTCAGAGAGGTCCACCGTATGAGCGTCTAGGGAAGTGATTCCAGTGGTGGTTTCCCGTTGCCTTCCACTGATGATAATGAAATGATAATGAGGACAACACAACACCCAGTCCCTGAGCGGAGAAAATCTCCGACCCAGCCAGGAGTCGAACCTGGGCCCCAAGGCATGACTGACTGCCGTGCTGACCACTCAGCTATTGGGGCTGACCTTTGATTATTAACTTCACCCAGATTAATTCACATTCTGAATCAGAAATGACTCCACTAGATATTATCGAATTCTTTGCTTCAATAAATACACCACCACCATTGGGATCTAATCTATACTTAAAATAAATAGTTGAATCTGAACTTAGGATTTCATGGGTATTCACTTATGGTTTCAATCAACATTCTGTTCCTAATACTATCTGAGCGAACATTATAACCTTCAATTAGTGATACTATCCTTGGATGCTCCTGCGGTTTACTAATATCATATTACCATTTTCTAATCTGACACTTTGGATGACGATTTCAGTGTAATGTAGATGATATACAACTCCCACTTCTTTTCCGAGATGACTTACTTGAGATGCTCAGCCGATCTTCCTTGCTGGTTGGCCTGCTGCTGCTAACTCTCTTTCACTTCTCCGAAGTATGCTACTAGGTACAGGAATTCCTTAAGACTCTTTCTACTTATAAAAATCAGTAGACGTACAAAGTTTCATTCGCGTTAACTAACAACGTATATTTAAACTTCAGAAACTTCAGTTGTATTACAAAACCCACTCTGCACATTAAATATACACTGTTTAGTAAGTCTCTCATGTCTCCAAACGTCAGAAACAAACTAATTTACGTACAAGAGAAAGGTGGTTTAAGCACCATGTCCATTCTCAACATGAATCAGAATGCACATCTTCCCTTCAACAAGGCTAAGAAAAAAGTTCTTTTTCAAGTATACCATCTCAACTGTTCTTTTTTTTTTTCACTAACAGTAGTCACTGACACTATTAAAACAGAGTTACATAAATACTGCATGGTCCTCTTGTATGCATTTTCACTAAAATTTCCATGGATCGCCTGACAGGTACTTGTTGGCGCCGTTTGATAACCCTGTCTACATTCTTCTTGCGAGTGAAATTAAACCTTCACACACAGACATGTGACGCGCAGTAGATAGGATTCTATCATCCCACACTCACATCTAAAATATCATATGTTCGAGACAGTAGAAGGCTGAATGGTTCTAGAATTTACACCGAAATTCTCGAACCACTACATATCCCCCCCTCCCCTCAGATTGGACATGCGATATTTTATACATAATCATTATGTAAATAACATCACTCATAACAACATTTTATATCATAACAATATACTTTTCTTGTACATGTTTATACATATATTTTTCTCTTCATCAACAATCTTTTTTTTTTTTTCTCTAGAATAATCTTTAGCTGAGTGTTTCTTTATTCTGTTCTTACTTTACTTTGATATTAAGAAATGAGCAGTCACTTGAGGTTCTAATCAGCTCTTCTAATATTTAAGAATTGTGTGGACTTTCTCTCTTTCTTCTTCTTCTTTTTGTTTTAACTTCCAATCCTAAACTCCAGGTGTTCATGATACATGAGTAATCTACTTTCCATTCTCATTTTTTGTCCTACTTTTCCTTAGTATATACTATTTTTTGTAGTTTGGAGGAACTCTGGGAGAAATAAAAGTGTTCTTTTTGACACTTGCAATCTTACATGAAATGTAACAATGCTAGTTGTGCATAGAATTCAAACTTTCCAGAATAATCCCTATAAAATTTGTGACTTTTGTCACGATACTGTCCCCTTCTCCTAGGATCAGTACATATACCTTGCTTGTGGGTTGACCTTGTGAGAGCACTTACTCTTTCCATTCTGCCCCTTTATAAAGCATTCGTATTTTTTAGGCCACAGGTCGTCCTATCTCCATGTAGGTATGTCTACCATATATGCTTAACAAATGCCGGGTACACCCCCTTTATCGTTTCTGAGTAGGCCTCATGGTTCATTACCCTAGTATACATTCCTAGTGTACTATAATTAAGTATCCTCTGGAAAAAAATAAAAATCTATTTCACACTAGCTGCGTTCACTTTTTACTGCTACATTTACTCCCTAGAGTCCTCCTCTACTTAACTTCTATACTCTTAGTAGATACTATGTCTATACGAGGTGTGGCTAGAAAAAAACCGGACTAGTACTGGTGAAACAATGAAACGAATGCAATAAGGCTGAAAGTCGCATGGCCTGTCACGTGACTCTCGCTCCGCCTACTGCTCGAGTTTCATCTGCCTCCTGCACTCAGTCTGCCCGTGGCGTCTGTTTTAAGTAGTTGACGTTTTGTTTGTGCGTCGGAAAATGTTGAGTGTACAGAAAGAACAGCGTGTTAACATCAAATTTTGTTTCAAACTAGGAAACTCTGCAAGTGAAACGTTTGTAATGTTACAACAAGTGTACGGCGATGATTGTTTATCGTGAACACAAGTGTTTGAGTGGTTTAAACGATTTAAAGATGGCCGCGAAGACACCAGTGATGACACTCGCACTGGCAGACCATTGTCAGCAAAAACTGATGCAAACATTGAAAAAATCGGTAAACTTGTTCGACAAGATCGCCGTTTAACAATCAGAGCAGCGTCTGAGTTAACAGGAGTTGACAAGGAAAGTGTTAGGCAGATTCTTCATGAAAGTTTCAACATGAACAAAGTGTGTTCAAAAATGGTTCCAAAGTGTCTCACAATTGAACAGAAGGAACGCCGAAGAATGATTTGTTCTGACATCCTGGAAAACATTGAAAGTGATCCCACCTTCTTACAAAATCGATGCATTGGAAAACTCCTGGTTCTCCACGACAAAAAAAAGCACGAATGTCAAAATCGAAATTCAAGGCAATGATTGTGTTTTTTTTTTTTTGACATCAAAGGGATTGTCCACATTGATTGGGTACTAGAGGGACAAACAGTGAATCAGCATTACTACATTAGCGTCCTGGCTACCCTACGTGAGCGAGTACGGAGAAAACGGAACGATTTGTGGAGAAAAAAAGTCATGGATCCTTCACCAAGACAATGCCCCAGCTCACAATGCGTTGTCAGTGAAGACGTTTTTGGCAAAACACAACATTCCCATCTCAGATCATCCACCCTACTCACCTGATTTGGCCCCCTGTGACTTTTTTCTTTTCCCTAAAGTCAAGTCAGCTTTGAAAGGAACTAGATTTGAGACTGTTGAAGCAGTAAAAGAAAAAGCGACGGAAGTAATGTATGGACTTACCGAAAATGATCTGCAGCATTGCTATGAACAGTGGAAAATTCGTATGGAGCGGTGTAGAGACCGAGGAGGAGAGTACATTGAAGGAGATAACATGAAATTGTAAATAAATGTTTTTTCCAGCATCAGTCCGGTTTTTTTCTAGCCGCACCTCGTATATACTATTCAAGTCCCACTATCCTTCAATTCATCAGAGTATTTATTAAACTGACATTTCCTGATTATTAGCATGACTAATGCCACTCCTGCTTTCTTTTTCTTTCTTTGGTCATGTCTCTTCCTTGTCTATCTCCTGCTCATTCCTGCTTTGTAGTTATCCCACAACTCACATACTTTTGTCTCCCTCTTTGTGCATGAGTGCATTGCCACTAAAATCACACACACACACACACACACACACACACACACACACACACACACACACAAGGTGCGTTCCAGAAGTAATTCAACCAAATTCAGACATTTTCTGCTTGTGTCTGTGTATGTACGGATGGATATGTGTGTGTGTGTGTGGGAGTGTATACCCCTTTTTTCCCCCTAAGGTAAGTCTTTCCGCTCCCGGGATTGGAATGACTCCTTACCCTCTCCCTTAAAACCCACATCCTTTTGTCTTTCCCTCTTTCCTGATGAGGCAACAGTTTGTTGCGAAAGCTTGAATTTCATGTGTATGTTTGTGTGTCTATCGACCTGCCAGCACTTTCGTTCGGTAAGTCACATAATCTGTGTTTTTTTATATATATATATATATATATATATATATATATATATATATATATATATATATATAAAAAACCAAAGATGATGTGACTTACCAAATGAAAATGCTGGCAGGTCGACAGACACACAAACATACACACAAAATTCAAGCTTTCGCAACAAACTGTTGCCTCATCAGGAAAGAAGGAAGGATGGATATGTGTGTGTGTGTGTGTGTGTGTGTGTGTGTGTGTGTGTGTGTGTGTGTGTGTGTGTGTGTGTGTGTGTGTGCGAGTGTATACCCGTCCTTTTTTCCCCCTAAGGTAAGTCTTTCCGCTCCCGGGATTGGAATGACTCCTTACCCTCTCCCTTAAAACCCACATCCTTTCGTCTTTCCCTCTCCTTCCTTCTTTCCTGATGAGGCAACAGTTTGTTGCGAAAGCTTGAATTTTGTGTGTATGTTTGTGTGTCTGTCGACCTGCCAGCATTTTCATTTGGTAAGTCACATCATCATTGTTTTTAGATATATTTTTCCTACGTGGAATGTTTCCCTCTATTATATATATAGTTCGAATGTTCAGAGCTGCCAGTCGATAGCCTCTGTCACTGTCTGCCTGTATGCTGTGCAACAATGTTCTGAAAAGGAATGTTGGTGCTCACCATATAGCAGAGACGCTGAGTCACAGATCAGCACAACAAAAAGACTGTCACAAATAAAGCTTTCGGCCAGTAAGGTCTCTGTCAAAAATAGATCACACACACACACATATATATATATATGCAGTAAAGGTTTAAGAGTAGAATTAAAATGTAAGATGAAATGACATCTTTGATAAGATTCACTGATGATATTATTATCCTCATTGAAAGTGAAGAAGAATTACATGATTTGTTGACTTGAATGAACAGTCTAGTGAGTGGAGAATATGGATTAAGAGTAAACCGAAGAAAGATGAAAGTAATGAGGAGTAACAGTAATGCGGTTAGTGATTAACTTAACATCTCTGTCAAAAATAGATCACACACACACACACAGATATATTTTTGACAGAGACCTTACAGGCCGAAAGCTTTATTTGTGACAGTCTTTTTGTTGTGCTGATCTGTGACTCAGCGTCTCTGCTATATGGTGAGCACCAACGTTCCTTTTCAGAACATTGTTGCACAGCATACAGGCAGACAGTGACAGAGGCTATCGACTGGCGGCTCTGAACATTCGAACTACTCATCTGTAGTGCTGCAGGCAATGAAAATCTACTCCACTGAAACTATGATACACACAAAAATTTATGCAAGAAAACAGAAACTACCTCTGAAGGCAGTAATAATAATAATTTTTGGCAAGGTAAACTGATGCAAGTCAAGGGAATTCTGAGGAAAATAGGAGTAAACTATAAGGAAAGGTAGATTGCATACAAAATGTATAAGAACCAAGAGGAAACTATAAGAGTGGAAGACCAAGACTGAAGTGTTTAGATTAAAACTGGTGTAAGAAGGGTGCGGTTTGTTCAATCTATGCATCGAGGAAGCAAGGATGAAATACAGTAAAGGTTTAAGAGTAGAATTAAAATGTAAGGTGAAATGACATCTTTGATAAGATTCACTGATGATATTATTATCCTCATTGAAAGTGAAGAAGAATTACATGATTTGTTGACTTGAATGAACAGTCTAGTGAGTGGAGAATATGGATTAAGAGTAAACCGAAGAAAGATGAAAGTAATGAGGAGTAACAGTAATGCGGTTAGTGATTAACTTAACATCGAGATTAATGTCCACAAAGTTAAGGAATCTGCTACCTTGGAAGCAAAATAAAATATTGCAAATTAGGGAAGGAGGACAAAAAAGCAAACTAGCTAAAGCAAAGAGGGGATTTCCGGCAAAAAGAAATCTACTAGTATAAAATATCAGCCTTAATTTGAGGAAGAAATTGCTGAGGATGTACATTTGGAGCACAGTGTTGTATGCTAGTGAATCAAGGACTGTGGGAAAATCAGAAAAGAAGAGAACTGAAGCATTGGAGATGTGGTGCTATATAAGGATGTAGAAATTTAGGTGGAATGAAAATTAAGAAATGAGAACATTCTCCAAAGAATTTGTAAATAAAAAACATTGAAAACACAGACAAGAAGAATGGATAGATGATAGAGCATCTGTTAAGATGCCAAGGAATAACTTCCATGGTACTAGAGAGAACTGTACAGGGTAGAAACAGCAGGGGAAGAAAGAGATTGGAATACATCCAACCCAACAAATAATTGAGAATGTTCAGTACATGTGCCATTTTGAGATGAAAAGATTGTTGCAGGGGAGGAAGTTGTGATAGGCTGCTTCAAACCAGTCGAAGAACTGATGGGAAAAAAACTACACTAGTGTGCAAAACTGAAGGATGAAAGTAACTTTCACATAATGTGTCACTGCCAAGTAACAAAGCTCGGTGAATGGACATTGCATAGCAAGAAATGCTATAGTATAGTACAGACGGCGACTGAAAGGAATGTGCAATGAGATGAACAGAAATGACATTTTTATTCAAAGACAATAGTTACGGCTAAGTTGCTGCAATTTGTGATGGTTCCCTGGACATTACAAAAGGCAGGACATGGTTCTTAACAGGGTGTGTGATAAAACATGGATGGCTATGCATGCATGCATTGCAGTGTGCTCCCATACAGGCCAGAAGTTTTCTAAGGAGTTCTTGCGGTAGGGCATTCCATTTGTCCACCAGCATGGTTGATAAACTGCTGGACGGTCGTTGGTACATGTGTACATGCTGCAATTCATCTCCACACTGCACCCAACACATGCTTGATGGGATTTAAGTTCGAATGATGACCAGTCAATTCACCAAATATCATCTTATTCCAAGAGCTCCTCCATCTGTGCTCTTCGATGTAGCCATACATTGTCATACATAAAAAATGAAGTTAGGGCTGAATGCACCTCTGAAATGATGCAAATGAGGAAGGAGTACAGTCTCATAACAACACTGACTGGTGAGTGTACTGGTTTCAGAGACTTTGATGTCAGTATGTCTATGCAACATTATGCCTCCCCACACCATAACACCTGGAACACCAAAAAATTTGTGTTTGACGATGCTGTTGGGTGCATTATGCATTCCACTTCTTGACATATGCATCCAGAATCGCTATTCAGACCGAATCAGCTCTCATCCAAGAAGAGCACGCTACTCACTCATGTTGCTCCAGTCTCTGTCCTGTTGCCTCCATTGTATTGCTCCTTGATTGACACACCGTGTATTTTCCCATTTCTTCACCTGCCTTGTGTTGCAGAGACAGCCCCATTTTATGCTATACAGTATTCACAGTTACCTCATGCCATATGACGTCCAGCTTTCCATGCATGACTTCTGGCTATATGCTTCCACACTTTCATTGATTTCCATTGAGTGGTTAATATGTGAAAAGTACTGTGAAGTGCATGTAAAAGGATATTTCTCATCAGACCAGTTTTTGGGGCTTAACATACGAAGTACAAGAAAAATTATTGCTTAAACACTTCTGTGCTTTGTAATTAGTCTAACTTTGTCTTCGCAATCCCTATGGAAGCAATATGTAGGATGTTGCAGTATATTCCTAGATTCATCACGTAAATTTAATTCTTGAAATGTACGAAGTAGGATTTCACAGGATTCTTTGTGTCTATCCATCAAGCTTTGCCAGTTGAGTTCTTTCTGCATCTTCATGACATTCTCTCACGGATCAAACAAACCTGTGACAATTCGTGCTGCCCTTGTTTGTATATATTAAATGTCTCCTATTAGTCATATTTGGTATGGGTACCACACACTGTAATATTCTAAGATGGGTTGCATGAATGTTGTGTAAGCAATCTCTTTTGTGGACTGTTCGCATTTCCTGGTGTTCTACAAATGACTCGAAGTCTGCCACTTGCTTTACCTAGGATTGAGCCTATGTGAGCGTTTCATTTCACCATTATAACACCCAAGTATTGCATAAGTTGACCAACTTCCACTGTAACTCATTGATATTGTAGTCATAAGATACTACATATTTTTTCATTTTGTGAAATGCACAATTTTCCGTTTCTGAACCTTTAAAGCATGTTGCTAATCTGTATACCACTATGAAATCTTACCATAATCTGACTAAATATCTGTGCAGCTTTTTTTGCACAGTGCTATGTTATACATGACTGCATCATCTGCAAAAAGCCTGAGGTTACTGTTAATATTGTCTGCCAGTTCATTGATATACAACATGAACAGTAAAGGACCAACACATTTCCCTGGGGCTCACCTGAAGTTACTTCTGTATCTGGTGATGACTCTCTATACCAGATGACGTGCTGCATATTCCCCACCAATAAATCAATCCAGTTACAAATTTTGCTTGTTGCTCCACATGAGTGTACCGCTGATGATAAGCATAGCTTTGGTACTGAATGAAATGCTTTTCAGAAATTGAGAAATACTGCACCTACGTGAATGCCTTGGTTTGTGGCTTTCAGGATGTCATATGAGAAAAGTGCGAATTGAGTTTCACATGATCAGTGCCATATTGTCATCATTCGAATGAAAGTGTTACACATTGAAAATGGATGCCACGAAAAGGGATATATGTGTGAGTGTCCTGAATGGTTTGTCTGAAAATTTATTCAGGCAGATAGTTACAGAACGAATGCTATGAGTGATTTTTTCACCTCCAAGGAACTAGCATACTTTTCTTTTATGAGTAAGTTAATGTCAAAAAGGGAATCGGTGATGATTAGGCTGCAATAGCATCAATGACTATGGGTATATAAGAAATGTTGAAAATGGTAGGAAATCATTTTTGGTTAGCAAGAGTGACAAGATACGAATTGCAGGGTATCTAAGTAGTAAGCATCAAATATTCAGCTTTATGGAAGATGTGGAGCACAAATGGACAAAATCAAAAAACTGTACAGTATGCTTTAGTCAAGCACGTGCAGAGCACGGTTGTTGGCAATGGATGAGACTCACTCAGTAGCCATGTTACAAAGTTATTGCAACAGCCCCAAGAGCTTCATCTTTGATTTAAGCAAAGTCAAAGTACAGTAGACTAACAGAAGTCGAATGAAGCAAAAATAAGTGTGAGGTGTGTGATAGAAGAACCATTCAATAAATTTCAAAGTAAAATTTAGCCAAACAGCTGACTAAAAATCCCAAGAAGTTTTAGTGTTACAGAAAGTTAGTAAGTGGATCAAAATCATCAATTCATTCTGGCATTGAAACAGGAGAGGACAGAGGGAAGATCGAAATACTGTATCCAGTGTTCCAAAATTGTTTCAGTGCGAAAGACCGTAATATGTTTCCTCCTTTAAATCATTTCACTTATTTTGAATTGGCAGATGTTTAGATAAGTGAAATCAGGCGGAACTGCTAGAAAGTAGCTGGACCAAACGAAATACCTATGAAGTTCTACATAGATTATGCAAAAGAAGTTTCTCACCCCCTAGAAGTAGTTTATCGTAGATCACTGGAACAATGACGTGTGCCTAGTGATTGGAAAAAAGCCCAGGTTATTTCCATTCCAAAAAATGGCCACCCTATAGATACACATAATTATAGATCTATTGGCTGATAAATCCAGCATTGCTCAGTTATATTTTATTAGAAACGAAACCTTATATGTGCTCCTGCAGTACACTGAGTGCAAGGTGATCCTGGACAGTTTCTGTGTTCTGGTTGCTACTGCGTTGCATGTCTACAGTGTGATTTTATAAACATATCTGTGGCAACACCTCATCATAGCTTTATTGACAGTTACTGTCTTCACCTACAGCAATTTTTGCTCCGCAGTTGAAAGCTGTAAAAAGTGCTGCCAGGTGTCAGGGATTTCTGTAAGCTGACTGTAGGGGAGACTTAATAGTAAAGAATGAATGCATTAAAACTTTGTGTGGCTTCCCCCCCCCCCAGTGTCCTTGATGTCATATCTGCTGATCTACGTGTTACACATTGATGTAATTTTGTATGTACATTCAAATTCAATGACATGTGTACTGTCTGCAAAATGTATTGAGAGTAAAGTTATAAAGTTAGTAGCAAAGAACTAATAAATTTAAATGTGATGCACAGTGCAGCAGTTTTCCATGCATCTTTAGACACTGGACTTGCATTCGGGAGGACGACGGTTCAATCCCGCGTCCGGCCATCCTTTAGGTTTTCTGTGATACCTATCACTCCAGGCAAATGCCGGGATAGTTCCTTTGAAAGGGCACAGCCGACTTCCTTCCCCGTCCTTCCCTAATCAGATGAGACCGATGACCTCGCTGTCTGGTCTCCTTCCCCAAAATAACCCAACTCCATGCATCTCAATTTTCATGACTTCATATCTCCTGATCTATGTAGGGTACCCTAATATAATTTTGTAGGTGCATTTAGCAGCATATGTGGATACTGTCTGCAAAATTTATTGCAAGTAGAGGTAGTAGCACAAAAAAATAAATTTAAACATTAGCTATGGTGTGACAAATTTTCACACATCTCATTGTTTATGATATCATATCACATGAACTATGATAGGTAGGTAGGTGGTTCTTAACCCCCAGAGCAATTGTTGCCTGATATGAGGGATATGTGTACCAATTTTGTCTGAAATTTGTCTAGTGGTTTAAGGAGATGTGTGTGTATGTGGGGGGGGGGGGGGGGGGGCAAAGAACTCTCTCTCTCTCTCTCTCTCTCTCTCTCTCTCTCTCTCTCTCTCTCTCTCTCTCTGTCATAATATGGATGTTGCTGAAGACAATGTGTTGTAGAATTATGTGACATGTTTTATGCACACAAATAACATTCTTGGAGAATGAAAACCTTCTCTGTAAAAATCGGTGTGGATTCTGCAAACCAAGATCTTGTGAAACTCAGCTCACTCTATTCATCCATGAGATCCAGAGCACTGTTGATAAAGGTGTTCAGGTTGATACTGCATTCTTCGATTTCCAAAAGACTTTCAATATAGTGAACGAAATTTGAGCTTACTGCATACCAGGCCGGATTTGTGATTGGGTACAGGAGTTCCATGCTGACAGAACTGAACACATTGTTACTGGAACAAAATCTACAAATGTACGGGTAATTTCAGGAACATCTCAAGGGTGTGTTAGAGGCCACCGCTATGTCCGGCTTATATTAATGATCTAGCAGATACAATTTAGGCTACGTGAGGCTATTTGCTAATGTTGCAGTAGTCTATAGGAAAGTTGCAGTGACAGAAGACTGCAACAAAATGCAAGATGAGCTGCAAAAGATTTGACTGTTGGTGCTGGAACTGGTGATTGACTCTAATGTAAATTAATGTAACATATTGCACCTAAATAGGCAAAGAGATGAACTACTGTTTGAGTATATTGTTGGCAAAGATCGTTGGAAACAGTAACTTCTGTAAAATATCTAGTAGTAACCATCTAGAGTGGTCTAAAGTTGAATGACCACATAAAAAAATGGTAGGAAAAGTAGATGTCCGATTGAGATTCAGTGGGAGGATCTTATGGAAACTGCTTGTGTCTGTATATGTGTGGATGGATATGTGTGTGTGTGCGAGTGTATACCCGTCCTTTTTCCCCCTAAGGTAAGTCTTTCCGCTCCCGGGATTGGAATGACTCCTTACCCTCTCCCTTAAAACCCAAATCCTTTCATCTTTCCCTCTCCTTCCCTCTTTCCTGACGAGGCAACCGTTGGTTGCGAAAGCTAGAATTTTATGTGTATGTATGTGTTTGTTTGTGTTTCTATCGGCCTGCCAACGCTTTCGTATGGTAAGTCACATCATCTTTGTTTTCAAATATATTTTTCCCGCGTGGAATGTTTCCCTCTATAATATTCATTTCTAACCATAAGCTTTGTTTTACACCTGTTATGCAGTAGTATCTTTCTTTACCACTATCTTTATTCTGACTATACCATGGAAAGCTCCTCCCATCATGGACTGCTCTACTAGGTAAACATGTATCCAGTACATGATTAACCATCCTTTTGAACCTGAGGTATGCTTCTTTTATGTACTCCTGTACAGAGTTAAATTTTTCAGGTTCTTCATTGAGGTATGACACTACTGCCCCTTTGTCTCATTTGCTGAATGTATAGAACTTTCTTCTTGTTGTAGTTATTATTTGTACTTTGGTAATCACTACAACTGCCTTATGTTCATTGATACCAGTTTCAGACTGGACTTGCTCAAAGAGTTCACATCTATTTATTGCCAATTGATCCAATATAGTTCTATCATGAGTGGGTTTTCGAACTATCTGATCTAGGTAGCTTTTAGAGAAGGTATTTGGTAACGATTCACTGGATGTCCATCACTCCCAATAGTAACAAAACAGTAATTATCCCAATTGATTGTTGGATGATTGAACTATCCTTCATTGATTACAGTATGATGGGAACTTACACTGAGGGGATAGAAGTCATGGGATAGCAATATGCACATACACAGATGGTGGTAGTATTGTGTTCACAAGGTTTAAAAGGACAACTCACTGGCGGAGCTTCCATTTGTATTCATGTGGGAAGTTTTCGGACATGATTATGGCCGTATGACAGGGATTAACAGACTTTGAATGTGGAATGGTAGTTTGAGCTAGACGCACAGAACATTGCATTTCGGAAATCGTTAGGTAATTCGATATGATGAGATCCACAGTGTCAAGAGTGTACCGAGAATACCAAATTTCAGGCATTTCCTCTCACCAATGCAGTTGCCAAAGGCTTCCACTTAATTACTGTGAGCAGTGGCATTTTCATAGAGTTGTCAGTGCTAACAGACAATCAATGCAGCTTGAAATAACCACAGAAATCAATGTGAGACGTACAACAAATATATCCGTTAGGACAGTGTTTCAAAATTCGGCATTAATAGGCTATGGCAGCAGACGACTGATGCGTGTGCCTTTGCTAACAACACAACATCGCATGCAGTGTCCCTCTTGGGCTTTTGACCATATCGGGTGGAATCTAGACAATTGGAAAACTGTGGCCTGGTCAGATGAGTACCAATTTCAATTGGTAAGAGCTGATGGTAGGGTTCGAGTGTGGCGCAGACTGCATGAAGCCGTGGACCAATTTGTCAGCAAGGAGCTGTGCAAGCTGGTGGTGGCTCCATAACGATATGGGCTGTGTTTACATGGAATGGACTGAGTCCTCTGATCCAACTGAACCGATCATAGACTGAAAACGATTACGTTCAGTTATTTGGAGACCATTTTCAGCCATTTATAGACTTCATGGTCCCAAACAATTTGTATAGATTTATTTATTTAATTGTATGGCTAGGTCCCCCTGTCGGGCAGACCGTTCGCTGGGTGCCGGTCTTTCAATTTGATGCCACTTCGGTGACCTGCAGTCGATGAGGATGACAGGACGATGATGATGAGGACAGCACAACACCCAGTCCCTGGTGGGAGAAAATTCCCTGACCCAGCTGGGAATCGAACCCAGGCCCAGAGGATTGACAATCTGTCATGCTTACCATTCAGCTACCGGGGACGGATGTTTGTATAGATGACAGTGTGCCATGACACCAAGCCACAATCGTTCGCGACTGGGTTGAAGAACATTCTGAACAGTTCGAGTGAATGATTTGGCTACTGAGATTGCTCCACATGAATCCCATCGAACATTTATGGAATATTACTGAGAGGTTAGTTCATGTACAAAATCCTGCACTGGCAACACTTTTGCAACATGGACGGCTATGGATCCAGCATGGCTCAGTATGTACGCAGAGGACTTCCAACGACTTGTTGAGTCCATGCTACATTGAGTTGTACACTACGCTGAGCGAAAGGAGGTCCAACACTATATTAGGAGGTATGCCATGACTTTTATGACCTCAGTGTATATACTAATGAACTAAGATTTTCTCTAAAGTTTTTGATTACATTGGGAGTGTGGGATGGGGAGTGGGGAAATCTGGTGGTCGATAGAAGAATCTAATAGCAAGTTTAGACCGACCCCTGATACTTAGTCTTGCCCAAACAATCATGCATGCAGGTTCTTATCTATCTCTGCAGATCTGAGTTTGTTGTTTACTGCAGCAAATACACCACTTCCATTTATTATTAGCCTATCCTTTTGATATGCTTAAATTTTTCCCAAACGTCTTACTGCTATCACTTTCAAGTTTTAACCAGCTTGCTGTAACTAGGATTGAGCGAGTTCCACTGTGTTTTAGGAATTCTTCAAATTCTGGGACTTTGTTGTGAATGCTTTGACCATTAACCAGAGGGAAGGTGGAGGGCATTTCTTTGGATCTTGAAACACCTTGCGTAAACTTGACAAGCAGCCAACTACCTGGGTAGCCAGTCTTTGATGTGTAGTGCTTAACCTGACCAATTAAGGGGACTGTACAGACCTCAGCCCTATGAGATAAGTATAGGAAGTCGCAGCCTACCTCATCACAGCTTTATTTAAAAGTCCATGATTCGTACCTTCCATTTGATTCTAAAGCAGAGATCCACAATCAGTTCTTGATCATTCTGAAGACTGTGAGTTGTGTTGAAATTCTGGGGCAAGACTGGTCTTCTCAACCTCCTTTGCTAGTCACTGAAATAATCTAAGTATAACCTTGGAGCCCAGAGGAAAGGTATCATTTGTGCCAACAGGCACCACAGTCTGCATTTGGTGTCACTTTGTACCCTCAGCAGCTGCTGGAACCACCTGTTTCACATATTGAAGCAGGCACACTAAGTGCATTGGGTGTCCCATCTAATCCCTTGCTGCCATTTACCTAAAGGGTACCATTAATCACCGTGTGTTCAAACTGGCGACGTTTGCTGTTTGCTTACCCTCAACGCCGCACACAGCACATTTACCGACAGGTGAAATAAGTCTCACTGGTTCAGTTTCATTTTCAGTGGGAGATAGCACCTTGAACTTTTTGGTTTGGAGAAAGGTCTAATATTTTGTGTTCTCCTTGGCCTCTGTCTCCCCTGCACAGGGAGCCTAGACCTACCACTGATGTGCTACTTGGAGTCAAGTGGTCTAGTAGTAATAGCTCCTGTACTTGGTGTAGAAGAGGTGACATCCACGTGAGAGGATAGTAGTTTGGGTATCCCTGGTACATGAATATTGCTGAAACTGTATTAAACACAAACACTCCCAACACTAGACAGTAGTCAGGATGATTATCAGCTGCTTATGAACATAGACTAACTCATCCCATGCCCAAGAAAAGCAGTATGAAGCTGTATCATAGCTAGTGCGTACAGAAGAGTAAATAAATAAACAACTTTAAACAAAGTCTGCTGAGTCTCTTTTAATTTTTTAGTCCAATATGCTGTAAGTATTGTCAGTTGCCCTTATGTACTGAGGTGACTAACAGCCAAAAAGTGATATCTATTATGACAACAGAAAACTTTGGGATAAAGTGTACTGATTCCATGAAGTGTTTCTGAGGTTATAGTCACCCAGAAATAATGTTAATTTATGATAAATACAGGCAGTATACATGTCCATTAAACGAGAAAACTAAATGCAATATGTTATTTTAGTTACTTGCTACAATTACTGTAAATTACAAACGCCAGTTTAGTAGAAAATATGTAATGCCCCACATTTGAAACTCCCCAAAATTCTTGGAAACATATATTTATTTGCCAGATGTGCACTGAAATCTGATGTGCATGATTCTTTTCTTTATTAATAAAAATTTTGTGAATGGTATGAGTTTTTGCAACATTTGCAAATGTTCCAAAAATAAATAATATACTATGATATACACAAGCCTTGACATAATCAATGAAAAAATATGCAAAAATGACACAAACAGTAAAATATTAAATCAGAAATTTTAAACCTGATGTATCTGGTGCATGCAGTATGAAGAAAGTATACTGGATGGATTACCAACACTAATATTGATAATGAATTGCTGACTGTGTGTGTGTGAAAATGTGGTACACAAGAATAATCTACGTAGAGTAACATCCAATCAGAACCAATTTTTTGTCCAAGGCTTTGACGACTTTGCGTAGTCAGTTATATTTTAACATGATAATTACATTTTATTTTGAAATGGTTGACTAAAGAGTAAATGCAACCGCATTCAGGTAAATTTTGGGTCCGTTTTCTGTTTCTTTAATTTTTAATTGCATAGTTCAGTTGTGGGAAAGAAGTGCTGTATTTCATCTTTATTAGAGAAGTTTTTAAAACCAGGGCCTTTTCAATTGGTTGAACATTTGGCAATTGCAATTTTTAGCTTACTGTATACCAGGATTTCCCAAACTGTGTCCCATGGAACACTGGTGTTCCCACAGAAAATGAATAAGAGCTCTGTGAAAAACTGTCAATATCATGGCTATTTTTCCCCCTCCCCCCCCCCCCCCAATCCCCACCCCTCTCGACATTATGGTTATACTAAAACTTCTTTTTTTAAAAAAAAAAAAAAAAAAAAATGGTATGATTTGTGTGTTATTAGTTTTGATTTAAAATTGAAGTAAGTTTTTCTCCTTTTTAAAATTGTATTAATCTTCAAAATAAACTAGGTGTTTCATCAAAGTACCAGGATTCTCAAAGTGTTCTGTCAGAGGAAAAGTTTAGGAACCCTGTTGTGTACTGATTTTTGTATATTTGGGACCAAGTTACCTCAGTTAAGGGTAACATTGACCCAAAACAAAATTACAGATTATTTCAGAAATATGGCAGCCCGACATTGATTTCATCTTGTATTAGTATTAGAGACTAATATGGGAAAAGATACTGCTAGTACAATTCACTTACACAGCTCAAGAAGTCACAGTTGAACTTGTCAAAGATGAAAAATGCTACACGGTTGATAGTAGCTCCAGAACTCTATGCTTAGTAGTGTACCTTGGCAAACTGAATGGGCTGATTTTGATTTGAATCTCTTTCAGGGGCACTTTGGAGGTGTTTACTCATCCTGCGCCTCAGCCAACAGCAGCAAGTACACCAATGCCTCCTCTGTCTGTTACACCCAGCATTGAAGATACAAGTGTTCCTCCATCTCAGATATTAATGACCTAAAGAGCCTTTGGAAGTCATTTAGTGTAAGAAATACTGCTGATAAAGTTTGGCTGATGTTCATAATTCATGATGCCCTTAACAGTTTTTATTGTACAAAACTGTGTTATGCAGTAAATATTCATATTAAGATGACGTGTTATTTAACAGCTGTTTGCAAAAATAAAAATATCTGAATAACAATAACTTTACTATTGTTATAAACAATCTAGTAAAGTTGTGTTATTTTTAATAATCTGGTGAGAAGCAACATTTTTTGTTTTTTAGTATGTGCAAGCATTATTATTGTGTAAAGTTACAGACTCAAATACTGTTGGTAAATATGTTTTGTTATATAGGTCCATTGCAACCATTTCTCTACAGTCTCCATACACTGCTGGCCATTAAAATTGCAACTAAAAGGTAGCAGCATGCAAAAACTCTTGTATTGACAAAGTCTGATACCTGTTTGGTATACAAATGATTAGCATTTCAGTGCAACTTCACAAACTAAGTAAAGTTAGACCACCCAATTCCTTTATATAAAGAAAGATTATGCAGTAGCTTTCTCATTCAGAAATTGCATTTTAATGCTGATTGTTGTTGAGAAATCGTGTTGTGCCTCATTTAAGAAGGAGAAATGTCTATCACTATGTGCTGGAAGTTAACAGCGGACACAATTGTGGGGCACCAAGATCACAGTTTATTAGTCCATGTCGCTCCTTGTGTTGGCTGGAGCCCTGCAAGTATTATGTGGATAAGGGATTGATATCTTCAGAGGGATCTCAGACTGCTGAATGATTTAAGTGTGATTGACTTTTGCTGAATGAATCATGTCCATTATCACCCAGTACTGCTATGGATCAGTTACACCATACACACAATGGCTAGTAATTACTCCATTTAACTGAGATTCACACCACAAAATATTTTCCAACTGCACACTTAAAACTTTTCTCTTGTACATTGAGACTGTCTCCTTTATATTGCACTTCCTGTGCAGCAAGGTGTGTGACACACTGTATCATATTTGCATAGTGTATTGTGTTGTCGTGGTTTCAAAGATGATCTTTAAATATGCTTCAAGTGCAAATGAAAATTCTTATAATGCAACTGGATGGATAAAAAATATACTCCCCAAGCAGCAGCAGGAGAACATATACATACAAAAGCACACAGGGTGAGTACATGCACTGAGGGGTGATAGCATTAGTGATTGTGAGTAGAAGATTTCTTATGGGCAAATGCAATGTTCCGAATGGTTTCTGAGATACAACACATGTAATATCACTTTTGTACGATTTCTGGAATAACTCGAAAGCTGCACCCTCCAGCGAAAACATGTCGCTGTACAAATTTAAACTACATTCAGTTTCCTACAAAAAAAGGACCTATTCATGTTTCTCTAGGACTTACAGTTTGCACAAAGACAGTGCGAGGATATTGAAAATCTGACACAAAGCGACGTGCATGCGCTGTAGCTTAGGTACTCTTTGTAGTCCAATTTGAAGTGGTTTCCCGACCTGATGGAACACAAGTGTCCTGCATCAAACTGTTCGTCTCAGCTTCCTCTACACTTCCCTCATACGTTGTGCACAATAACAGTGTTTGAATAACACAGAAAATAAGTAACAAAGTTTTATTACATACATTCTATCTCGGAAACCATTCGCAATAGGGCATATGTTCATATGAAGTTTTTTTGTTCAGAATCACTTGTATCATCACCTCTCAAAGGCTGTACCTTTCCTCCTGACTCACCCTGTATATGCAAGCTTTTGGAGCCATTGGCTCCTTCTGGACGAAGGGTTGAAGAGGAAGGAAGAAGGGTGAAGGAAAAGGACTGATGGCGTTTAGGAAAAGGGGAAGAGTTTGGAAAAGTCACCCAGAACCCTGAGGCAGGGGAGACTTATTAGACGGAATGAGAGGGAGAGAGAGTGATTGGTGGGGGATGCACCGGATTTTTCTTTCTTTCTCATCCCATTCTGTAAGTCTCCATGCCTCGAAGTTCTGGGTGACTTTTCCAAACTCTGCTCCTTTTCCTAAACCACACCAGTTCTTTTCCTTCAGCCCTCTTCCTTTCCCTTCAACTCTTCTATCAGAAGAAGGAGCCACTGGCTCTGAAAGCTTTCATACATAATACCTTTCATACATGTGTTCTGCCGCTGCTTGGTGAGTAGATTATTTATGTATCCAATTACATTATATTTTCAAAAAAATGATTATTTTCATTGATATATCATTAATCTTTGCATTAAAAACTGATATTATTTCCTGAAAACCACATTAATACTCAAACACAATTATGATGCCAACAACACTCTAATGCTATGTCAATATTTTTAACTATTTGTGGGCAAAGTGCAAAGGCTTGCATAAATTACTTCTACACACATCAAAATAATAAATTTCAGCAGACCATGAATTAATAGACTTTTGAGGGATTTCTCTCTGAAATGGATTCATACGATACAATCCTGCTCGCGAAACGCGGCCATCCACACAGGCCACCTGTTACCAACTCCTGGACACTAGTACGTCCTCTCTCTCCGAAAGCTGCCAGCGATCGAACGCTAAGGACTGTGACCCCCTCTGGTGATGCGCCAGAGGAAGGAGAGCACAGCTCATTCTGGCATGCAGGCATGTCAGTTGTTCTGAGTTATGTCCTGCCTATGAAACAGTACCTTGTGCTGTACGTGATGATGTTGATGAAATATACTTGTGGGGTCTGTCTTTATGATTTGTCCAACATTCCTCCACAAGGGCTCTGCATCTTGCCGCTTGTAAATCTCTGTGCACATATTTAAAAATTGTTGCCTGCGCATCTTTTGTAAGCAACATTCTAAATTCAGCTGATTTTTTGACCATGTTTGCGAATTCTGGCAGACGTTGTAGCAGGCGAGACAGTGCATCCGCAACATTATCCTGCCCTCTGATGTGGTGAATTTCAAAACTATACTTCTGCAAAGCCACCATCCTTCTTGATAGGCTTGCATATAACTTGCACAACAGTAAGAAACTTAACACCTGGTCATCACAAAAGACGTTTATATACTTGCCATATGCAAAATAGTGGAACTTTTTGAATGCCCACCCAACAGCTAAAGCTTCCAGCTCAGTGACTGTATACGCTCTTTCACAGCCTGATAAGATTCTACTTGTGAACCCAGTAATACACATTTCCACTTTTCCTGGCACTTCTACGTTCTGGAAAAGCCATGCATCCAGTCCACAAGTGGATTTGTCTTTTGCCAGACAGAAATCTTTAGTCATATCAGAGTGCTGTAATATATGTAATTACACTAGAGCTTGTTTGATCTTATCAAATGCTTCTTTACGGGAATCATTCCAGCACCGGTAAGCGTTTTTCTTTAGTAGACTCAAAAGTGCATAACTGTTAAGTAATTGTGCTGGCACAATACGCTTAAAGAAGGAAGAGGGTTGGATGAACACTTTTAATTGTTTTCTTGTTCTTGGGTACAGGAAGTGTGGTGCGAGTACAATCACCTGTACAGAAATTACACAGCCCAGGAACTTTATCTCCTGTCGCCTGAACTTAGACGTCTTTAAATTTGCAATCACTCCTGCATTTGCAAATTTCCTTATACCTTTTTCTACTAGTTCCACATGCTCCTCCCAGACGGTAGTGGCTTTACGTGGATCGTATACATAAGCTGTGATTCGATGTAGTGATTATAACTGTAGCACTGTGTCAAGCAGTGCAATGAATATGCCTGTGCTTACATTCGAAACAAATCATAAAACTTTACACTGGTAACTCCTCCCAACAAAAATAAATGCAGTGTATTTATGTGAGGGCTCAGACAATATTATCTGCAAATACAGATCAATTGAGCTTAAGTACTGTGCACCGAAAAACTTTTGGATCTGTTCATCCAAGTTCTCAGGTCAGGTTGCAACGCTACCGCCCTGCTCGGACGTACGTTAGCTCTATAAAGCCTGTACTGCAATAAGTTCACGGGCTTCACCTTATAAACAAGGATTTTAGTACATTAGTTGACCGCGTGTACCTAATAGAAGCAAGATCGGACTTATACTCAGTCAATAACTACAGTGATGCATCAAGCAAATGTACAGTATAATTGTCCTTTCGCATGGACAAGAAGTACACACAGTAGATGTCACCTAATATTAATAATTCGGTCGCCAGCCTACTTAGGCAATGAGTGAGTTTTTCCTTGTACAAGTGGGTGCATGTACAAGCATAGTACACGTAGTAACGTTGCGTTATATGGCAAAGTTTGAAACCGGAAAAATCCACTGAACTAAAGTTCTCTCTTTTTGTACTAATTTGGACGAGTTAAATTTACATAACACCACACAGTAATGATTACTACGAACTGCATTTTGTATGTTGGGCAGACTGAAATCGGGCATAGATTGCCCTAGCATCGACAATCTTGAAAGTACACACACAATATCACTATTAATGATGGAAAAACACTAATACACTTAGGATTAATATAGAATTAGCTTTACTGGTCAGATCTGATCAACACATTTCAAGGTTTGAAAGAATGGACAAGAGAAGGGGGGGGGGGGCCTGAAACTGTGATGGTCGTTATACTGAAACTATTAAGTACTGAAGGCAAATTAACACTCAAAATTATCAATCTATGGATAACTACTCTTTTGTCTTACTTCTGAATAATTTAACTGTCATTATTTCTGTCTCAAATTAATTAAATAACATCGCTAACTCAATTAAAAAAAAAAACTCTCTTCCAATTTAGTGATACTTTTGTTCTTTCTCAACATTTGTAATAACACACAGGACTTTAAATTTCTTTATAGCATAGATTAATCTGCCGATAATTTTCGTTAACACTAACATTAAACTTTCAGTTCAGTATACTCGGGTTGCACAATACGAGGTAAGGATCCTGTCTAGGTCAGTGATCAGGATAAGTCACGGCTAAGGCAATTCTGGTAAAAGTCACGTTATTATTGAACAGTCAGAAACATATTCGACACTGGTCCACACAGATACACTTCTAAAGATGAAATAAATGTTTGACCTGTGCAAGTCGGTGCGGCGGATGGCGGGCAGTGAGATAGCGAGAAGCACGGCACACAAGCAAGCACGGCTAAGGCTCTCACTGCAGCGGCACTTTCCTTCTTCTTAGTGTCGTTATCTTTCCAACTTTGTGCCTCAGAATATAGCCATGCCAAGTAGTCGTCGGAATCGGTTCATCCGAGGCTCAGTGGAATCCACTTTTCCTGGGTAGCCTCCTCGGTACAGTCCGTGTACTTCCGAACGATGCCCAACTCCGACTGTGATACTGTGCCCGTTGTGCCGAACCGCGCCAGTGTGCATTTTCCCGCCTCGCCTGCCTCCACCTTTTCCCGCTCCCCTACAGGTAGGGTATTCACCACAGGTTTTCTACTACCCATATCCTTATGCATTACCTACGTATGGACCAAGTGTATAAATTACAATTTTCACATCTTACAATAGTTTTAACATTAAATACACTTTCCTTTGATTACCACATTATTTGAAATCTAACATAAATAATAATATTCATTTCAAAAGTTGCTCACAGTCTCTTTAACATAACGATACAAACCGAAGAAGAAGTTCAAAACATGGCTTACATTAATTTATCTAAATTCATAAAGAAAAAAATTATTATATGTACAGTTGTCGTTACACATGCCCCTGTTTCCAGAAAATTTTCTTAAGTCCAAATTTTATGGGAACACTAAATCTTACAATTATACAGTGGTTCCGAATCTTTACTTAATTGTCCAAAAAGATTTACACTACATATTTCCTTTTACTCACTGTATATAGGTTTACACTTTTTTAACACATCAAGAATAATTACTTGTCATTTACTCAAGTGCCTTTTGCACAGTCCAACTTCCCATCATAACATCACTAAAATAGCAATTTAATCATTTTTTCTAAATTTCTCAAAGAAATAATTTAAAATTCTGGAATACAAACATTTAACTACAAAAACAATTGCATATTTTGTATACACTATAAGATAAGATAAGAGCTGTGGCTCTTAAAATGCTGAGTAAGACCAATGATGAGGGAACTATTAGTGGAAAAACATGTAGAGAACGTTTTCAATGCCTTAAGAACGGTGATTTTGATGTCGAAGACTGGAATGGGGGTGGAAGACAGAACATTTTCGTAGCTACTGAAACAGACGAAGACAGTCACAGGACATCATTATCGAAAGCAAATGATGCGTTCGAGCCCAGCACTGATACACAATACAGCGATAGACACATAAAGATAATTATGCAGCAGGCTAGTGCTCGACCCCATGTCATAAAACCTGTCAAAATATACATGGAAACATTGAAATGAGAAGTACTATCACTCCCACTGTATTCTCCATACATTGCTCTCCCCGACTACCACCTTTTTCGATCAGTGGCATACAGTCTGGCTGACCAGCACTTCCAATCATATGAACAAGTGCAAAATTGAATCGATTCATGGATCCCCACAAAAGACACTCAGTTCTTCTGCCATGGGATTCATATGCTATCCGAAAGATGGGAGAATGTAGTGACCAGCATTGGGAAACACTATGAATCATAATTTTTTTGTCAGTTTTCCAAAATAAAGTCCCAAATTTCGAGAAAAAACGGTGAAAATAAAGTTGTAGACCCAGTATATGCCCCAATAACTGAGCGCCAATTTGAGTGTTGGGATATATGTTACCCAGCTCTGCACAGCGCTGCCATCTATCAGCTGAAGATAATGCATCTGTTATAAACACTGAAGAGGTAGGAGATCAGGATATAAGTGATTCTGGCAGTGACTGAGGTGATGATATTACATCTTTTGAAAACACTGTGATTCTGTGTAAGGAGCCACAATTGAAAGTGGAGGAGGAGGAGGAGATTAGTGTTTAACGTCCGTCGACAACGAGGTCATTAGAGACGGAGCGCAAGCTCGGGTGAGGGAAGGATGGGGAAGGAAATCGGCCGTGCCCTTTCAAAGGAACCATCCCGGCAATTGAAAGTAGATTTCAGCATAACAGACAGTGAATGTGTTTATTTTGAGAAACTTTTATGCAAAAACATTATGGAACACACGTTTGCAAACAAATTTACATGCTGCTCAAAAGAACAATGTCAAATGGAAAGAAATAACTGTTCATGAAGTGAAGGCATTCATAGGCATGCTCATAATAATGGGTATCCATCAACTACAAGTAGCTGACAGTTATTGGAGTTCAGATCCAGCGTTTAAGGGAGTTCAGTTTCAAACGTCATGACACTGTCAAGATACAAGAAAACCGCACAGAACCTACACTGCAATGACAATAATGTTATTCTTTCTCCTAAAACAGATCCAAACTATGACAAACTTTATAAAATTAGACCCATTATTGCAGCACTAAACAAAAACCCTTTGGCAGTGTATGAGCCATCTTCTACATTAACAGTAGACAAATAGATGGTGCCATTCAAGGGATGCACATCTCTCAAACAGTATATGCCCATGAAGTCAACAAAAAGGGGCTACAAAATTTGGTGTCGTGCAGACTCTAAAAGTGGTTTTACTTCAAATTTTGAAGTGTACACTGTAAATCCAGCACCCCAATACAAGACTTCAAGAATTACCAGATGCGTGAGCGAGTAGTTCTGGGACTGTGCCAACAATTTTTTTACACAGGCAGAATCATTGTTTTCGATAATTTCCTTACAACTTACACGTTGATGAAAGGACTGAGACCATGGCCGCTATAGCTGTGGAATTGTAAGAGGAAACATGAAAGGGCTACCACAAATATTAGCAAACAAAAAAAGTGCATAAAAGTGGAGAGTTTCAGTTTGCTGTGAAGTGTGGTATAGCTGCAGTGAAATGGCAGGACAACAAAACAGTTTGCCTTCTTTCCACATAAAACAATCCAAAATATGTCAAATTTATTGAAAGGAAGCTAAAAGATGGCTCTAAGGTAACTGTATCCTGACCTGAAATAGTACATCATCATAACAACACGATTGGCAGAGTTGACCGATTTGATCAGCTACATGGGCAGATGATCTATAAAATGGTGGCATCGACTATTTTGTTTTTTTGTTGATCTAGCTATTACCAACTCTTATGTACTGTATCAAACACAATGGCAGAAGACAGATCAGTTAACCTTTCGCCTCAGATTAGTAAGACAACTGATCAATGGATATTCATCCAGGAAAAAGAAGGGTTCAGTGCCCACTTTCTTTCCAGTAAAGAGAGGAGTTTCCAATGTGCCAGATTATGTCCAGCTCATGAACATAGGAACCATGTACCAAAAGACAGTGACACTAGGAAGCGATGCAGATTCTGCAGCGCAAACTCTAAAGAGAAGAGAACAAAAGTTGTTTGTACTGCTTGTGGTGTACCAGTATGTGCCATACCATGTTTTTACAAGTTTCATGGCATGTAAGATTCTGTAACTTTTAATCACCTTTCATGAAAATTGAAATGTAATGAATATTTTTTACACTGGCACTAAACAAATAAAGGATTACATGCATGTACAATTTGTAGTTATTTTATTCCCTGCAAAAGCCTGTTTATGACTAAATTACAAAATCACTGTCAACAGAAAAGGTATCCCGCATTGGTTAGTGCAACATGTGTGTTCCACTTCCTAGAACTAAAAAATTATTTTGGCAATGAAAGTATAACAATGGGATTGAAAAGAAGCCATTATCACCTTAATATTTTAAAAATCTGTAAAAAAATGAATTTTAATCACGAAATGGTTAACAGAAAAATGCAATCGATAGCTCCTTTTCCAAATATAACTCAACCTGCACCTGGTACTTAATGAGTTAGCTTTTTGTACGGATTACACCTACCACTTTGCAGTAGATGAGGTAAATGTTTCACCTGGTTTCCCTGTTTAAAGAAACATGTGCCCATAACTGACGTGGATGCATCACACTCTATTATTATCTGGATGCCTATACCATTTATTGAACCATCAATGGCAGCTTGTACTACCTCAATTTTCTCCCTAGCACAATTACAGGTTTCTTCAGACAGCTCCTCCTGCAAATCCTTTCCGTCATTGCACCATAACATGCATAGGTCTTGTTGTTGGCCAGTACCTTCATTTAGTGCTGTGGCTGTCTGATGAAGGCCTACAGAAGTTACGTAAAGTTTGACACAAGCTGTTGTGCATTTTTCTCGGCATCTGTCACATCTATAATACACATGCTATGTGTTGGGTTTTGGTCCTGTTGCGCATTCTACTGCGGCAATTGCTGCTGCTGATAATTTCCAAGGTACCATAATAGCTGATACTCGATTTATTTGTTGTTGTTGTTGTGGTGGTGGTGGTGGTGGTGGTGGTGGTGGTGGTGGTGGTCCTGCATTAGGAATCCATCGACTTGGTCTTTGGTTCTGCCACTGCTCATGTTTTTATTATGTTTATTATTTTTATAGCCATTTTCATACCTTCTTTTCCTGGCAAAGCCATTGCTACAACCATTTTGATTATTGTGGTAAGTATTACCATTGCCCCTGAACTGTGGCCATCTTATTATGATTCAAACTATGGTTACCTGCATTCTGTGACTTAAAAGATACCATTCATTGGATACCAGCATTCTAGTCATTAGCATTATTCCAATTATTCTTAATATTAGACTCTTTCGAACCATTATTATCACACGACTTCTTAGCATCTTCCTGTATTAAATCTGGTGAGTCTATCACAGGTAAGAAACTTTCTACATTCGCGTCAGGTACATTCATCAATTTATCTATAATATTTATCGGCAAACATGCCTCAAGTATTTGCAGTACATTTGTATGCAAGACAGACTTGTCCCAGTACCTCGTAGGACTAATGTATTTCTCGATATACCATCTGAGATTTCCATGCTGGGATTGTACAATTCTGGACTGCATACTAATTTTCTTAGATGTTCTTGTACATAATGTGACCAAAAACATCCCAAAAAGCTCTTTCAAATTCCATGAGTGTATTACACATTTCTGATGTGGATAGTATCCATGATAGCGCACCTCCAGTTATATGCGATATTGCAAACTGCATGTTCTGACGTCCTGACCATGACCGCGGTAGCACAGTTCTAAAATTCCTTATGAAAACTACTGAGTGAATATTTTTCTTACCATCTTCATTAAATGTTTGTAAATGTCTATGTTTTACAAGGCTTTCTTCTTGCATAAGATTTGTCAATGTAGTTACCCCTTGTTCACATTCCTATGTAGTTCCTAATACTAATGATTTCATGACCTCTTGTCATTTCCATGCATGGGTTCATAAACCGATTGTGATAAAGATGTATTTCCATACTGTGATGCAGCATTGGATACATTCCCTTGTTCAGCATTGTTATCATTTGCCATGCTCAGAAAGTAGATTGTAACATACTTCAAACATTGACTAACTCCTCACGCAAACCTTGGCAGGTTTCTCCATGACCAAGGTAACTTTCCCATTAGCATTGTCTATTTCCTGCTTGATTTATTTTTCAATAGTCTCCTTCACACCTGAAGGTATTTCTTTCACAATGGATGTGACTTCCTTAACCAAATTCTTTGGCTTACTTTGTGCAAGCTGTATGTTACCTACATCAGTACTTAGTTTTTCATCCTACTGCGATAAGCCCTTGCAGCTTTTCTGCACAAAGTTACCTCAGTTTGCAACTTATCCAACTCTCCATTTAGAGCATCAGTGATGGTTTTATCTCTGGCACCTAATACCATATTCATTTTCCTCTTGAGTAGTTAGAGCTACATTTAATTGCCCAGCTAACTCCTTCTCTGTTAATTTCTGTCTCTTTTTCCCCTTTCCTCTTCCATAAATTCATATTTCTTATTCTTTCTTCTTCCACAAGTTCTAGCTTCTTAAAGCTGGGCTTGCTTCTCCTCGTATTCTTGTTAATTAAAGCCTGCTTAGCTTCATGTTCTCATTCCAGCCTAGCTTGCTTTTATTCATGCTCTCTTTCGCTTATTTTTAACTTCTGATATAAGAGTGAAACTATGTCGTCTTGTAGTTTTGGCTGTGTTGAAAGGTCAGCTTCCGTGCCCCCATCACAGACATACTAGCAACAATTATTGCTGTTGAACATAATATGTGCATTGCCTCTGCCTCCTGCTTCTTGTTTAGTAGCCAATAGCAGTTTGATCTATTTCGTACTTATTTCCTTCCTCTGTAGAACCTGTTAACAGTGTGTCATCTATTACAATCTCAGTTTCATGAACACCTTCCTGTTGGTCAGCGTCATGAGTCCTCAACATCATTATCTCTGTGCTTTGGCCTAACTGTATTTTCAAATTTGGATAATACTTCACATGTTATCACACAATAAATACACAACATAATATTAAACACAAATACATACACAGAAATTATCAACAAAACCACTTGCTGGCATTTGTCGGAACAGTATAGCAGCTTATTACTTTCGCAGTTGCTACTTGATACACTAGTCACACTTTGTTTATTTATGTTCTGACAATTTAAAACTTTTAATAGTGCATGTGTCATAGTACTGTTGGTAAGTGACATGAAAAAGCACACACACGCTTACCTGTGTCAGCCTGCAGTACACTATGTCAAGTAACAGGGTTGCCACAACTTCTGGAAATCAGGGAATTGCAAACATATCAGGGAAATTTTTTTAAAAAAAAGGCATTAGAAAAATCTTGTTTTTGTCTCAGTAGATGAAATGGTTTGTTTACTGAGATGTCATGCGTCATCACTGGTTGGTTGCAGCTGAGAACGTGCACCATTTCCCTACTCCCCTCCCCTTCCCTTCCCTTCCCTTCCCTTCCCTTCCTACCACTCCCTCAGCTTGCAGTCAATGCTGCCACCACTTCTTGCCGCTAGCCTAGCAGCTGCCGATGAGAGGCAGGGAGTCACGAGGAGTGGTTTGTTTGAATATGATTCTCAGACATTGTTGACAGAGTGGCTGGAGATGGTGGTCATATGTGCACGAGTTGAGTGTGAGTGATTGTGTGAATGTGTGTGCATTCTTGTTTTCTGACAAAGGCTATGGCTGAAAATTTAGTTGTGAGAGTGTGATTTTCTTTTCTAAGTGCCTGTCTGTGGCTCAGCAGTCATCTTTATGGTGAGTTGCTACCTATCCTCATTAGTATTGATTCTAAGAGTATTTGTACAAGTTATCTAATGCATGGACTGATCACTGCGGCCTCATTTAATCGACATGCTGTCTGTGATGTGTGAATAGCTGGCCACATGAGTGGATTCCCGCAATGGGCCAAAATCGCAGGCCATTTCTGTGGATCTCTTTAACAGATCAGGCCTGCCGATCTGAAAACCAGTGCAGGTCCTGCCCATCAGATGTAGTCTGACTGATGTGCCCACAGGCCGGGTCTGTTTGTGTGTGGCATAATGCGGCAGATTTTCGTGGTTTATCCATGGACCTGGACCTAGGACCAAGGTGCTCCTCAGCAGACCAGAGGCCACGGGTGATGGATTTCAGGAATTGTTACTGTCTCACTACAATTACATTGTACAGTGCGGCATTTTATAGACATTTTATTTATTTTAGTACATTTTGGCACTTTGAAAGTAGTTTATATACGATGATCATCCACAAAGTAAGTTCCGTTTCTATTTCTATCCACTGCAGCGCTATGATCACAGTTCCGCACATGCGCAGCAGTTACACTGACTCAAGATGAAGACATGTAGGTCATTTTCAGATCGCTGCTGTCAACGTGTGCTTTGTAATGCTTCTTTATAATGTCAGCCGTAATTGAAAATTCCACCACAGGTGAAATCAGATCTGTGACTCGTTTTCTAAATGCAAAGAAAGTTAAACCAAAGGAAATTCCTCAGCAAATCTGCAAGGTTTACGGACAAAAATGCTATGGGTGATTCAATTGTTAGAAGATGGGTCAGGCTGTTCAATGAAGGAAGAGATCAAGTGCACGATTGAAGTATGAAGTGGACGCCCGTCTGTAGTTACTGATGAACTGGTTCACACAATTGAAGAGAAGATTTAGCACAACAGCAAGTTTACACGTAATGCCCTTGTTATGGAAGTTCTGCAGATCTCACAATCACTAATTCGTGAAATTGTTACTGAAAAACTGAAATTTCAAAAACTTTGCTCACGTTGGGTACCCAAAATTCTTACTGAATAACACAAAAAAACAACGGATGGGCAGTGCAATTCAGTTTTTGACACGCTAAAATGAAGAAGGCGATTGTCTTCTTTCTCGGATAGTCACGGGGGATGAAACTTGGGTATTGTATGAAACCCCTGAAACAAAACAGCAATCAATGGAATGGAGGCACACCACCTCGTTACTGTGAGACCATCAAGAAATTGCGCTGCACAATACAGAACAAGTGTGAGGATTACTGTCAAAAGGTGTTGTTTTTTGCCATGATAATGCCCGACCTCACACAGCAAATGTGACCAAACAACTCTTACAGGAATTTCCCTGGGACGCGTTTGATCATCCTCTGTACAGCCTGGACCTCACTCCTATTGACTTTCATCTGTTCTTACACCTAAAATCTGTCTTTGGTGGTCAACGATGATGACAAGCTGAAAGATTTTGTTACGATATGGTTGAATACACAGGCAGCAATCTTCTATGAAGAAGGTATACAAAAACTTGTGCCACGCTATGAAAAGTGCCTACAAAATTTCGAAAGTTATGTAGAAAAGTAGTTTAACAGTTTTAGATTTTTGTACAATAAGTATTTTCTCTGTATCTGTACAAGTTTGTTTTACCAAACGGAACTTACTTTGTGGACATTCCTCGTATTAGAAATTATTGACAATAAGATGATGAAAATGGTAACAGTCACTGGTGGTTTGTATGCTATGTACTCATATTTCCCAAAAGAAAAATCACACAATACCTGTAAAATAATAGACATAAAACATTGGATAATAACCAACAATAACGAACATAGTAGAACCAACTTTTTATTGGCTGTTACCTATAGTGTTGGTTTACACAGCTCTTCTCTGCTTTATACACTTCTTTCAAGAAGCCTACTTTTTTCTGAGGTTATACCTGAAATCGGTGCAGGTATTTTAAATGTGTCTTGTAACTCCAAGGAAGTGCATATTTTTGTCACCAGATGTGATTCATTTTGTGGAAATAAAACAACAATGATTTTAATGAAACACTTATACCATTTGGCTTGCTTTCTCCATCTAAAAGCAGTTCATTACAAAAGATGTTGATGTTAGAACTTAAGATTTTTGCTCATGTGTCTTCACTTACCCTTGAGATCTCAAACTTTGTCCAGGAAAAATGCTAAAACTTGTCTGGAAATAAGGAGAATCTCACTTGGGATAACTTGTGGCAACCCTGTGTAATTTTTACGACAAACAAATCCACATTGTTATTTGTACTTGTCAAAGCTTTCTTTCTTGTTTCTTGCATCTCAATAAAGATTATTTAATACTGTACATAAAAGTGTAAACATATCTTCATCAGCATAAAATACATAACATACCTTTACATACATTTATAGCTAAATTCTTTTATCAACCCTCACGTTCTGGAGTGCTAGTGTGACGTGTCGTATCATGTTCGCGTAATGTATTGCATTGTGGTTTCATTGATCATTAATTCTTGCATTAAAAAGTGATATTATTTCCAGAAAACCACTTTAATACTCAAACATACATATGATGCAAAAAATTCTCCGATGCTATGTCAATATTTTCAACTATTTGTGGGCAAAAGCACAAAAGGTATGCATAAATTACTGGTGCACACTCAGAGTAATAAATTTTGGTAGAGTAGCAATTAATAAAGTTTAGAGGGATTTCACTCTGAAATGGATGCGTTTGTCTGTAAAGGTGTATTACACTGTTGCTAATATTCACTTTGCAATCAGCCTGTATTTTTAATTAATATTCCACGAGTGCTGTGTTGGTGAATATGGTAAGCCTAACACACTCACCAGCACATATCCAGGATGACCACTGTTTTTACAAAAAAAACTAAGAAATTTTGTTACTAAACATTTACCTCTTAACCTTGGATAAAGACTGAATGAATTTTTTCATAGTAAGTTGGTTTGAAGAGCCATAATTGACAAGAATTATTGAGGATGATAGGAATGGCTGCCAACAATAAAGGACTGAAGCTACATAAAACAATTTTAAATATCTCAGGTGACGGCACTATATTACAAATAAAAGAAGTTTTTATTTAATTAACAAATATGCTGCTGTATTCTGAAAGCACTTAAGTAAATAATTCATACAGTTACTGTTAACAGACCTGTATCACAATCATGTCCAGTTAAGCCAGCGGTAATCTTAAGAGAGCTAGAATCAATCTTTGTTCACTGGACAAAAGAAGGAAAGAATAGCAATTATTAGCCTTTAGTAGTGAGAATCAGAGATCATACAGTCATATTTAATTGTTCGTCAGTGTTGCTGATCTCCTTTTACCACTAGCTTTACACGATTTCTTTCATTTTCTACAGCACTTTCAGTTTATCACAGAGATCCAAAATTATTCCCTTGGTTTTTCAGTAAATACTAACCAGAAGACAGTATAGGTGAAAATCTTTAATGAACCATGTTGTGCAAAATACTCTAAAGCCCCTATTGAAAAGTTATCTGTCTTTAAGCACCCCTATCAACCATGGACCAAGCTGAGGTGGGGTGGGGTGGTTTGCATGCCTCAGCGATACAGATAACCATATTGTAAGTGCAAGCACCATGGAAGTACAGCCCTGAAGAGGGGCAAACAGCCTTTTCAGTAGTCGCAGGGGCAACAGTCTGGATGGATGACTGACTGACTACTGATATTTGAACGACCAAAAGCAAGGGGAAACTAAGCCCATTATTTTCCTTGAGTGCATGCAGTGGTACAGTATTGTTAAATGATGATGACATCCTCTTTGATAAAATATTCCAGGGGCAAACTAGTACCTCATTTGGATCTCCGGGCGGGAACTACTCAATAGGATGTTTTCATCAGAAAAAACAGGTGTGGCATTCTAGGGACCATGGTATAGAATGTTAGCTCCTTTAATTAGACAGGTAGAATAGAAAAACTAGAAAGGGAAAAGGATAGGTTGAAGTTGGATATTGAAGGAATTAGTGAAGTTTGGTGGCAGGAAGAACTGGACTTTTGTTCACGTGAGTACAGGATTACACATACAAAATCAAATGGGTAATGCAGGAGCAGGTCTAATAATAAATATGAAAATAGGAATGTGGTAAGCTACTATGAAAAGCATAGTAAATGTAATACATACCCAAGACTGACACGCCAACCACAGCAGTGCACGTTTGTATGCCAGCCAGCCAGGCACATATGATGAATTTGAAAGAATGTATGAGGAAATAAAAAACATATTTGAATAGTTAAGGAAAAAATTAATTACACTGGGGGTTGCTCTTTGCAAATAGCTACACGTGTTGCTACTTTCCTGGCTGGACAGAAAGCGAGGTTTGCTTTCCTTGTGTGTTCTAAAGTTGTTTTAATGTACCTATTGGTTTTTTTCTCTGATGGCCAAAGATCCTAACATGTGAACAACGAACAGTGAATAATTGAATGGTAAGTGGGAAAATCTCAATGCCTTTACAATGAAAGCCTCAAAGTATAGAATCACCACCTTAATCTCAAAATCAGGAAAATGAATTGTTGTTATAATAGGTCATTTGAGAGCCAGCCTGAAAGCAATGTATTCATCAAAGATTACAGATCTAATTGTCATTTATCAGACACCATGAAAGTTCATGGAAATATCACCACACAATATTGATACAGTGTAGAAGAATGCACAAAATCATTTCCCAATGCCGGTTTAAACTTTAGTTCACTTTTGATAATACAGAATAGTCACCAATAGCAACAACATGTTGCCAGCACAGATACAAATGTTAGACTGACTGATGAGGTAGCCTAATTGTTTCGTGCCTGCCTGTTCAGGGTGCTCTTGCAGCTGGCTAATTCAATCAGCCAATGATTTATAAGATTAAATGAAATATTTAATTAATCTTTGAGTATGAATTTAGAGTTATTGAAATCATAATTAGAAAGCTGTCTGTGTGAATATAATCAGCATAGTTGGAAATTAGGCAAATATTTTGACAATAACTATATATGATCAAAGTTAGGCCTACATGTATGCTGCAGAGATTAGTAGGTGAACTAAAGCTCTCGCTGTATGCTCCACTACAACACTGACTTTAGTTACACCACTTGTCTCATGCTTTATGAAAATCTGCCACTTTGTAGGAAGTGTAGGTCTACCAATCTTAAGTGCTTGCTAAGTCACAACAGTATGAATCTTGAAATGTGGCATAAATATCACAACAGGAGAAAATACAAAAATGAAGCAGGCAAAATGGAATAAAGGCATCCAAAAAAAGGGAGATTAATGCAAAATGGCTAAGCAATAATGGTTGGAGGAAAAATTCAAAGCTATAGAAGCACATGTATAAATAGGGGAAAAATAGATACCAAAGGGTAACGAACTTGCAGGCAATATTATAGAAAGGGAAGAGGAAGTGGACGAAGATTAGACAGGAGACACAATACTACGGGAAGAATTTGACACAGCATTGAAAGACCTAAGCGAAACAAGGTCCCTGGAGTAGACAGTACTCCCTCAGAATTAATGATATCCCTGAGAAAGCCAGCCATGACAAAACTATTCGACTTGGTGGGCAACAAGAATGTAATAATTGCATTCCCAAAGAAAGCAGCTGCTGACTAGCTCACACCTTGCAGTATTGCATTAACATTGGGAGACATTCCAAACCTGTCAATTAAAATGCAAACAAAACAAGAGGAAAACTAAAATAGAACAGAGGAGTATATGGCTGACTCATCCATTATAAGAAAAACAGATTAGCTAGCCACCCTGAAACACATTAAAATTGTTACCCTAAAATTTTAGGGAACAACTTTGACATTGCACAAAACTTAGTAAGTTGTACCACATTCATGCCATTGCCATTTAAAATAGAGGGCAAATCATTTGACGAATGAGCTGCTATGTTCTAATCTGTACACAAAATACAGTCTACTACATTGTGAGGCACCATGATCTGCATGCCACAAGAACCACAAATTGCAGGGTCTTCTCACAAGAGAAAGAAGACATGCGTGAGGGGGTTGTGCCCCATCCTGTCTGTGTGGCTGGAAGGATACCATAGCTGAGTTTTGGACTTCACCAGACACACTCTGTCACCTCCAGTCACTCACCCTACCATCAAAGCATGACTCTGTACCTCAACAATGAGATGATAGCATGCACTATATACCCTTCTGATTTGCCACCCATCAGAAACACACCATCTTCCCCAGCCTTTGTGAGTGGAGACAGCCTCCTGGATATCCTGGATTACTGTATATGCTGGGTGCAAGTGTTTTAAAGAGTGACAGGCACTCGAGTGTCAGAGCAGATGAAGTATTTAGCAGGTACAGCACATCGCTTCTGCTCCAATGTGTTCAAGATTGTGTATAATTTTATTATCAAAGACAGTGAAGTCTTGAGGCAACTGATTCTTGATGACACAACCAGGCAAAACAACAGAGCATCCAACTAAATCCCTCTTTTTTTGACCAATATGTAAATACAGCTACAATGTAGTTGTCGAGCTCATTTAAAAAAGTGCAACCTCTCCTGTACTGCACTAAATCTATAATTACTCTGGGCCTCTGCAGCAATCAGGGTGGCAGTTGGTTAAAACACTGGATTTGGGCTCATAGTTGCCCCACGCCAAAGGCCTCCAGCTCACACTTCACACAGATTCCAAATGGCCTCGCTCTTGGGTATCTGGAGAAAGGCAATACGTAGCTGGAGAAGCAACAGTATGATATGTTGGTGAATCTGGAGCAGCAAGGAGCTTATTTACTTGATGTGCCATGAGGAGTTGTCACCTGGTGATACAGGTAAGTGGCAGTTCCCCAACACAGACATTGGTATGGGGCTGGTCTTTTGAGCACCTATGGCCAGCCTGATCCCCTCATGGTGGATAGCATCATTGATCCTGTGGCTAAGCCACTTTATATATTCAGTGCCTTCTGGGCCTTTGCATTCAAGTCTTTTAGGTGTTGTAACTACAACAGTCTGGAATCAAAAATGAGGCCTAGAAACCTTACAGAGTCTTTAAAGGATAGAATGGTGTCCGACCAGAAAAATATTAGCTGCTAATGACGCACCATGTGCATCAGGAGGGTGACAGAAAATGAGTGTCCAGACTGTGCAGAGATCAACCTTCTATGGGATGTATTCATTACACTTCACAAAATGGACATCGTCAACATTCAAGAAATGTTCAAAACAAACCACCAACTTGCTCCATGAAAACTGAATGAAAAATGGCACACACAGTGACCACAGATGTTCACACCATTGAGATCGAAGATGAACTTCTTGGGAATTACAAACTGTGCAGGATGTTCAACTGGGTATCCACTTTTAAAGACTGCATATAGAATCATATTGGTGTAACAGGGTGATGAAAACTGATCAAATGTGATGGCACACAACCAAATGTTCATGGAGCATATCATGAAACTTGCTGTCCTTTAAGATGTAGCTGCAGACAGTGTGATAATATGTTTTATTGACATGGAAAAAACAAATCTCTGGAAGCTGAATTTGTCGACCGGTTCCAGCTGGTATGAATTGCAATGTCACACTCTTTTCAGGATGGATAGTTTGCTCTAAAGGAGTACGATTTTTATACGCAGAACAGGAATCGTGCAAAACAGATTTATTTTGACTAGTTATTGGCCAAAAGCAGTAGTCATACAATAGCTGCAGTTCTCTTACACTCATTTTCTCATACTTGTTTGCTGTGATGTAAAAATTCCTTACTGCCCTTGCAAAACCACACACATGAGAAAGAATTGAAGGGGGCAGAGCACCTCAAACTTCTCGCAGCACAAAAAATAACTTTCCGGGCAATCTACCATCCAGATTAGCAGTCAGTGTAATTGTATATGTATGCGTTAAGGCATTCATGTTAGCCGATCTTGATACAACTCTTGGTATCTCTTATATCTAGGGTTTCTTTCATATGCGTTTCTTCTTCAAATCCCAGAAGGTCAAAGTTGAAAACAAAGTCAACAAATTCCTTACTGAACAATGGGATAAGTTTGCTACTCTCAACTACAAATTTTCGGACTGATCACATAGTTTCCTGTGCATCATCAAGTTGATGTTTTGATTGAAATTTTGTTATCTTATGTCTACCAGTTCTGTGGAACTGTTTAAAGTTATGCAGCCACCAACTGCTTCCCTTGAAATAAATGTAATGCATCTCATGCGCAATTTGATGTGCATAACATAGTAAGTCAGATCCTGTAAATTGTTTCAAGTACCCTTGAAATGCACAAACACATGCTTTTGTAAGATATGTGCCTTGACCTCCCTTGAATATCCACAGTTTTTCTTATGCACTACACCGTCATACTGCTGTGGATTTATTCGCAGTTTGTACATAGTAAAAAAGCAACTATGTTGCGGATAATCTTCCATGTACGTAATTATCTTTAGCATCTGCTCATTGGACGATTGTCCTTTACTACGTTTCACTGGAAACGGGATTTGTGGCTCCCTGTCCGGCTAGGATGAAGAACTACATGGCTTGACACCTGTTGCAATATCACTTTCACTTGTTAAGCATGTATCGTCATCATTGTACTCCTCATGTACAGTGTCCACACGGTCGAGCGTATGCAACACTACACATTCCACTGACTCATCTTGCAGAAACACTAATATTTTGACTGCCACTTCTTTCCCAGTCTTTGAAATTCCTTGGGTTCATTTCTGGCAAAATGTGAACTTTGGCAACTGTTGTTGCATATATAATCTAATGTTTGCTTTGTTTATGGCTGCCATCGCTCTGCTTTGTATCAACGCCGTTAGCACTGTAGCACCATTGGGAATTATTTGCCTACTAAGCAGTTCAACTATGCTCTGAAGCCTCATGCTGTGCTCACCATTGGATACCTCCAGTCCCATCACCTGCTGTCATTAGCGGCCAGTATTGTGGTTGCATGATAGACAATATGTGGGGCATTGAATGCCATAAACATCACTGGCCTTTTGTGATGTTTCATTCAAGAGTTTCCTTGTTGGATAAGGACTGAATGAAGATGGGAAGATGGCCACGGAATCCCCATTGGTGGAGATGCCCTAGAATAATGTGTCCCCAGGTAGTGTCATGTGTCTTAGTGATGTCAAAGAAAATAACTGTACAATGCTGTTTACATTAAGAAAGCCTGCTGGATAGCCACCTATGGCAGGTTGTGGTTGCCTGCTATGGATCGATATCTCCTGCATCCACAATGGCAGTGGCTAAGAAGATGCCTGGTCTCTAACATCCACAACAGATCTGGTTAACCATTCACTCCAAAGACTTCCCTACACACCTTGTTAAGGTGACATTTGAATAACTACTAGGACAAATTTTGTCCTTTTCAGTCTTTTGGAGAGGTATCAAAATTGTCTCCCTCCACGAGTTGAGAAATTAGCCTGTTGGCATATCAAATTAAAACATTGTAAGATGATTTCCTTGGACACCATTTTCAAGTTCTGCAGCAGGATGTATTGGATTTGGTCATGACTTGGTTCAGTGTCATGAGCCTCAAACAGTGATGAATCTATCTCCCACATGGAGGAGGAGCAGTTGTAGGACTCCGAATTCTTGAACCTTATGTCCAAAATGTGGTGTCACCGCCAGACACCACACTTGCTAGGTGGTAGCTTTAAATCGGCCGCGGTCCATTAGTACATGTCGGACCCGCGTGTCGCCACTGTCAGTGATCGCAGACCGAGCGCCACCACACGGCAGGTCTCGAGAGACTTACTAGCACTCGCCCCAGTTGTACGGACGACTTAGCTAGCGATGCAACGGACGAAGCCTCGTTTATTTGCAGAGAAGATAGATAGAATAGCCTTCAGCTAAGTCAATGGCTACGACCTAGCAAGGCGCCATAGCAATTGATAGTTATCGTATGAAGCATGTCTCATCAAGAACGATGTATACAAATGATGGATTAAAGTTAAGTATTCCAGAAGCTATGTACTTTTCTTTATAGCTTTCATTACGTATCCTGTTTCAGACCTCACGCCATCCTGCGTGAGCTTATAGCGTGCATTTCGGTCTCCTCATACCACACTGTGTCGGCACTTCTGTCGACACATCATAAAATAACCCTATCCACGATGGCATCATGACGGAACACTCGCCGCAGCGGCATAGTCATCGCAAAATGCTCTGACATCATCTGGGCACCGTCTGTGGGTGCTGTTTGCAGATACTATTTTCAGCACCTCTGCTATAGGTAACCCACTACATTTACTAGAAATCCTTCTGTTAGCTTGCCATACTGTCATAGAACAAGTGGAATAGTTTAGAGAGTCCAGGAAATTTTGCCATCATCCATGCTTGCTCTCCTTGAGTATGCGTCAAGCCTTGGTTATTGCCAATCAGAAAACTGCGCCATTTTCTACCACTGGGTGCCATTTAAAACATCGCAGAGCCGGACACCCAATCCAGATTGCTGAGCAGCATGTATCGTTCTACCAAGGTACAGACTGCCTCCTAAGATGACCTGGGGACTTCAGGACGGATAAGTTAGTGGCTTGGAGGATCACTTGTGAGATGTGATCCACCCATTCCTGGATACTGCCTACCTTCAAACACAGCCAGCTGGTTGAGCAGCATCCAGTTATCTCTGCTGATCATCCATCTTGGTGGCACCCTTTCAGACAGCGCTCCATCCAGTAGGTGAAGCCTGAGAGGGGGGTGGTCACTGGAATGAAGCCCATCAGCAACTCCCCTCTCAGCTGAATCTGTATGAGCCAGGGAGCAGAAAGAGAGGTCAATGGCTGAGAATGACCCAGTATCAGTGTTGAAATGAGAAGAATTACCTGTGTGGAGGATGTGAAGGACACTATAAAATGTGACCCTTGGGGGGACAAGTAAAGTGAAAGCCCCATAATACATTATGGACAGTGAAATTTCCCAGTATGAGAAATGGGCAGAGGAGTTCTAAAAGTGCTCTGAGAGCATCAGAATCTAGTGCTACCTTTAGCGGCAAATACAGAGAGTAGATTGTAATCCATTGACCCACATGAACTTAGTGGCAACTGCTTGCAGGTCAGTAACTAGGAATAGAGCAGTGGAATGGTGTGTGTTATTGTCAAACACAGTGACCCCTGCCTTGGTCCTTTTCGCAGTCAGGTCACCTTTGCGAAAGAAGGTATAGCCCCAGAACACAGTCATCAGTGGCTTTAACACGTGTTTCTTGTAAACACTAGCACATGCATTTGTGTGCTAGGAGTTATAAGTTTCAGCTTCTCAACATACATCATGAACCCTTTGATACCCCCACTGTAGTATGGGAGCCAGTTATCAGTGGGTAGTTTGCAATGTGTGGAGTCTGTCTTGGGGTGTGATGGTGGTCCCAGGGAGACTTTATATTCCATTCGCTCTGAAGACAAATTGTGAGCATTGTCAGTCAGAATATTGTCTATATGGTCTGGTGGTTTAGGACTTGTCTTCTTTTGTGACTGATGCTTTCCATTTGCTTTCTTTGTCAAAGAAGGTGTCATAGTAGTCACCGCAGCAGTACTGTTTCTCCAGCCTTTCATTTGAGGTGCTGGAAGACGCCAATGTCAGCAAGTGTGGCTTTTTCCTAAGTCCTGGTGTTCTGGGAGAAGCTAAGGGCTCTGGAAGATTAGCACCGTTACAAGTGCACTGACAAACACAGGTTTTAGTGCTGACACACGCAACCTCTGTTTTGTGTAGTTGCATCAGCTTTCGGAATAGCCTTTTTAAGAGCTGTAGGTAAAGAAGTAGTGAATACAGGAGGCTGCATGGCTTTATAGGTTATCTTGGCCTCAGCAGACAGGGTATGCTTTGATGTTTTCGGCTCCTGTATCTTCCCTTCTTCAAGGAAGACACTGGAGTCCGTATTTCAGACAGGGTAATCCCCAGAGCGAAAGTGACTTCTCCCTTACTTCCTAGAGTAGCATGTCCAAAGCATTGGCATTGAAAACAGTACATCAGCTTAGAACATAATCCCAAACATTTAAATGAAGGAAACCTGTCTTGACATGGTCTGTAAGTTTGGTGTTATTAAAAGTAAGGACAAGAGTCTGATTTACCACCAGATTGCCATCCACCCATTTCATTATATTTTGAATGCCAATGTTCTTAGGCTTGCTCAGCTTTCATCTCTCTTTGGGAATATCTACCAGATCTGCTGTAGTTCATAGTAATATGTAACTCAGTTTTGGCTGCATATTCCTTGAGTCATTTAGCTTTCCGGAGATTCATTACTTGTGGGACACTAAAAGCTCCAACCAGCTGTGTCTCATTCCACAGCCACTTAACAGGTTTTGAAGTGCCAGCAATGCCATCTAAACCCTTTTGAATGTAGAAACGTGAAACTTCCTCAAAGTGCCCCATTTCCTATTATAACAGGACATCCTCCTCTAGCATTACTTTTCCTCAACAGTAGTTGTCGACACCAGTATTATTTTTCAAATTTTGGACAGGTCAGTATCATCTCAGTTGCTTTTCTGAGAACTTTCATATAATTTTATACACAGTATGTTATATTTCAGGCTGAAATTTATGAAAAGGAATTACTTAATAAAATATTTTAGTTTCGATGTTATAATCAATAAGTACTAATTGTGAATGTACAGTTAAAAATTATTTTTTTAAAAACATTTGAAACTATGAAATATTTGCACACTTAAAATTTCTATTATTAATTTTGCAATCCTGTACCATTTAGTATGTTTATTTGTGGATTCATTAATGACATAATAATCGAAATTAAAGCTAGTAGAAATTCATTTGTTAATAAAAATTGTAAACCTTTTGGAATACTGTTCTTTCCACAGAGTGAGGGAGTCATAAGCATGCCTCTGATGTGATTGGATGTAATTTTTGTGTGAACAATGTAATTTCGGCTTTGCTAATGTGAAAAATCAAAATACTGTATGATACATTAAAATGTTCATTGTAATCTCCACTCCTCTCAAATCTTCATAAAAGACTTTAGTGTAGACAACAGATGGAAGTAGGAAGGATGGGGGTAGATAACACTTTTCACTACTAAAAACACATTCTGGCCAGCAGTACGTGTTCTGTTAGAATAAACTGCAGTACTCTGAATAATTTCTGAGTTAGAAGCCCTCTTGTTACACTGGCTGTTGATACCGACCAGCTGTACGTCCATTCTGGTGGAACTGAAAACATAAAGTTTGAAAAGTCCACCTCAGTCCCATGAGCAACTAGGAAAATAGTGGTATAGTCCCACTTGCCTGGCTTAGCCTTATACAATTGAGGTGCAGCAGTCTTCTCAGAGGTTGAATGTTAATAACTGTTCTGCCTCAACTGCCAAGTGTCTCACCGGTGGGTGCACAAGTTGCGATTTTCTTTTTATAGAGGTTTTGACCATTTTTGCAATTTGGGTAGCTAAGCCAAGATCCCCCATCCCTGTGACACAGAAAATTCATCCTACATGCTGCACAGTGGTCACTGAAGCGTGCCCATAGCTTACTGTTACAGAGGACTGGTGGCACTTACTATCCACAGCTCAGGAAATCATGACTTGCTAAGCCTGTACCCAGCAAATGAATACTGAAGTCCATGAGGTGCTTGCCATTTTGCAGGAATGGATGGGGGAGGGGGGGGGGGGCACATGTTGCTTATCAATGCCATGGATGTGGCGAGCAGCATGTACCCCCACCCCCCTACCCGCATTCGTATACTTGGGAGAAAGCTTTTGACAATGTTGAATACACTCTTTTAAATTCAGAAGGTAGCAGGGGTAAAATACAGCCTGTGCAGAAAACCAGATACCAATTATAAGAGTCAAAGGTCTTGAAAGGGAAGCAGTGGTTCAGGATTGTAGTCTATCCCCATTGCTATTCCATCTGTATCTACAACTACAGAGGTACTCCCTAAGCTACCATAAGATGAGTGGCAGAGGGTACCCTGTACTACTTGTCATTTCCCCTCCTGTTCCTCTCACAAACAGAGCAAGGGAAAAAGAACTACCTGTACGTCACTGTATGAGCCCTAATTTCCCGTATCTTATCTCATGGTTCTTATGCGCTATGTATGTTGGTGGGAGCAGAATCGTTCGGCAGTCTGCTTCAAATGCCAGTTCTCTAAATTTTCTCGATAGTGTTTCTCAAAAAGAATGCCGCCTCCTCTACAGCGAATCCCATTTGAGTTTCCGAAGCACTCCTGTAATACTTAAGTTTTGTTCGAACCTACTGAATTGGTTTGATATATTCCTTAAATCCGACCTGGTATGAATCCCAAACACTCGACTGGTACTAAAGAATAGGTCACACCAGTGTCCTATACGCAGTCTCCTTTACAGGTGAGCCACTCTTTCCTAAAATTCACTCAATAAACCAAAGTCAACCATTTGCCTTCACTACCACAGTTTTCACATGCTCATTTCCCTCATATCACTTTTAAATGTTATGCCCAGATATTCAAACAACTTGACTGTGTCAAGCTGGACACTAGTAATACTGTATCCAAACATTACAGGTTTGTTCTTCCTACTCATCTGCACTAACTAACATTTTTCCACATTTAGAGCTAGCTGGCATTCATCACATCAACTGGAAATTTTGTCTAAGTCGTCTTTTATCTCCCTACAGCCACTCAACTTCAACACCTCACTGTACACCACTGCATCATCAGCAAACAAATGCAGACTGCTCCCCACCCTGTCTGCCATATCATTTTATGAGAACGACAGCGGTTATATCACACTTCTCTGGCGCACTCCTGACAATACCCTTGTCTCTAATCAACACTCGCTTTCGAGGATGATATACTGGGTTCTGTTATTTAAGAAGTCTTTGAGCCACTCACATATCTGTGAACTTGTTCCATATGCTTGTACATTTGTTAACAGCCTGTAGTGGGGCACCCTATCAAATACTTTCTGGAAATCTAGGAATATGGAATCTAGCCTGTTGCTCTTCATCCATAATCCCCAGTATATGAAGTGAGGACTAGGCAAGCTGAGTTTTTCATGCATGAACAATGCTTTCTAAAACCATGCTGATTCAATGACATAAGCTACTTAACCTCAAGAAAGTTTATTATATTCAAACTGAGAATGTGTTCAAGGATTCTGCACCAAACAAAAGTTAGGAATATTGATATGTAATTGTGCGGGTCCTTTCTTTTACCTCTCTTATATACTGGAGTCACCTGCACTTTTTTCCAGTCATTTTGACTTTATGCTGGGCGAGAGATTCACGACAAATGCATACAATACTCTTTGTAAAATTAACCTGGGATTCAATGGACCTGGTGATTTATTATTTTTCAAGTCTTTAAGTTGCTTCGTACACCGGGTATGTTTATTTCAATCTGTATGTTGAGCAAGTAATAAAAGAAACCAAAGAAAAATTTGAAAAAGTAATTAGGTTTGTCAAAGACACTGTAATTCTGTCAAAGATGGCAAAGGGCTTGGAAGAGCAGTGAATGGAAGTGTCGTGAATGGAGGAAATAAGATGAACATCAACAAATTAAGTCAGATGATCCCGAGGGAATTAGATTAGAAGATGAAACACTAAACGTAGTCGATGAGTTTTACTAGTTTGGCAGGAAAATAACTGATGTTGGCCAAAGTATTGAGGACATAAAATGTAGACTGCCAATGGCAGGAAAAGCATTTCCAAAGAACAGAAACGTAAACATTGAATATAAATTTATGTTTTACAGAGTCCTTTCTGAAGGTATATGGAGTATCGCCTTGTATGGAAGTAAAATGTGGTCAATAGACAGTTTGTACAAGAAGAGGCTATAAGCTTTTGAAACATAGTTCTACAGAAGAATGCTGAAGATTATACAGTCATAGCTAATGAGGAGGTACTGAATATAATTTGAGATAAAATAAGTTTGTAGCACAACTTGAGTAAATGAAGGGATCAATTGATATGCCGTATTCTGAGACACCTAGAAATCATAAATTTGATACTGGTGAGGGGGGAGGGGGGGGGGGGGCAAAAATTGTAGAGTAAGACAAACAGATGAATGCAGTAAGCAGGTTCTAATGAATATAGGTTGCAGTAGTTATTCAGTGATGAAGAGACTTGCGTAGATTAGAGCATCATGGAGAACTGCCTCAAACCAGTCATTGGACTGAAGACAACAACACATTCTGAAGATGGTGTGTGGAGTTGGCAGAGGTGTTTTTTAATGTCAATACTACATGAATTTTCATGTACACCCAAAACAGCATGTTCTATGGTCAGTCTAAAAATTATCTTTGATAATCAATGTGTAAGTCTGTTGTAATGCCAGCAATAAATTTCACTGAAGTTCCTGCTTACCAATATCGTAAGTATTGCTCTGAAAGTGTGATGATTTTTTCTGTTACTTTTTTTTCAATTTTTTGAACACTGATATTGTATCATCTGTATATAAGTAAATTATAATTACTTATTTGTAAAACCCAATGTTTGCTTACATGTATGCAGAGTTCTGACAGGTTTTCCTTTGTCTCTTGTTTTAATGGAGTGTTTTCATAATTTTCCATTCAGTAGATCTGACTCGTTTCTTGTGCATCTGCACCCTGCCTTTGCTTTTCACATAATTTTAAATCATTTTCAGTTTTTTGGTTTCAGATATTCTCAACAGATTCCTACTAGAATTTCTTTCAACTTTTGTTTACTGATACTCCAAAATGTGCAACTGTTGTGGATTACTTATTCATTACTTGCCAATTTTATATGGAAATCTCTTCACATTACTATATGTACAGTTTTGATGCTCTGAAAAGTTGGAAACTGATGAAAGCACTACTGATGATTCACCTCAGACTTATATTCCTTTTTAAAATTTTTTATTATGAAGTAATGTCCCTCCCACAAAGACATCTCCAAAGCACCCAACAGGAAACAGTAATCTGCTAAAGATTGCTTCAACAATGAACCCCACAGAAGTTAAGTTTGTTCTTGTTTGCAGGCATTATCGTAAGTCCCAGCTTAACAATTCTGTGAAATGGGTCAGTGTTGAGTTACATTAATTACTTCTGTCACTTATGGGCCAAATAGGTACTTTGTTTCTGATGGTGGCATGGTGGAGTTTATGAGTTATAGCCTACAACTCAACATGAAAGGGACATTCGCTGAGCTGGTAAAAGAATCTTTGAGGATCATGGGAGGATCCACATAGTCAATTGTGTGAGGGCAGCATCTTTTGGGCGAACTCAAGTGTTCAGGCCATCAGTGTTAAAAAGACGCAAATATAACGAACTTTGAGCCTGAAAACTGAAAAGAAGGGAAAACTAATAGCACCAAAATAATGAAGGTTCAACAAAGAAATCAATCAACATATGGTTTAATACCCAATGAAACAGAAATGCAGAATATGGCTGGACAAAACCTTTCATCTAGTAACTGCAGATAAAGAATAGATAATGAAATTGTCATTTACATTAAGAATGAATGAAAATATGAAGTAGAAATTCATGGAAAGGTAACATAAAAACTAAACTAAACCCCATCTGAACAGACCTTGGAACACTTAACACTACCGACCAACTGCTGTTTCATCCTCAGCCAATAGGCATCAGTGAATGTGGATATGGAGCGGCATGTGGTCTGCACAGCACTCAGCAGACCTGAACGGTGGCCCATCCATGTGTTAGCCAAGACTAACAACGCTGAACTTTGATGATCGGATGGCAAATGCTATTACTACTGTGAAAGACCATTGACATGAAAGGTAAATGTACATCTGGTGATTTTGATTTATTCTTGAAAGAATTAGATGTGTTATTAACTTTTTTAACTTCCAAACCGAATGAGGTAATACTCACTGGATAATTGTAACAATTTTAGTGCATATCTAAGTCAGAGCTAAGCTCGGGTCCCTTGCTACTTCATATTGTCTAACTCTCATTATAAAATTTCCAACAAGTTATGGCAATCAGCAGCATTGCTATTGAGGACACATCAACAGTGCAGGTCGTAGTGTAAATTCTTTAGTTAATGGTCTCTCAGATCATAATGCTCAACTGCTATCACTTAATACCAGAGTGCTTGTCTCTTTTTTTTTAATTACACAACTACAAGGGTTATCTGCTTGTACAGCTTAAAGAGCAGCACAATAGCTCGTGAAACAGTTAGGTGAGCCAGACACAGATTGAAGCCATGTGACAGAATGATGATAGATAGCCTGATACAAAGCCAATGTTGTTTTAAAGCAGTTTTCCACACTTTTTTTAAGAAAATGCTGGGCTAATTGCCAATCCCTGCTCCCAAAAATACAATACACTAACAGTTAACATTAGATAACACACAGAAAAAAGAGGAGGAATCCAATAAGTAATTGTGAAATACAGACTCAAGAGATGTAAACACCATACTTGGCATTAATCATAATAATAATAATAATAATAATAATAATAATAAAAACCGCCAGGGTAGCCGAGAGCACTCAAGCACTGCTTCCTGGACTTGGGTATGCACACCAGCCCCGGATCGAATCCGCCTGGCGGATTAACGACGAGGGCCGGTATCCCGGCCAGCCTAGATGTGGTTTCTAGGTGGTTTTCCACATCCTGCTAGGTGAATACCGGACTGGTCTCCACGTTCCGCCTCAGCTACACAACTCACAGACATTTGGAAACGTTCGTACTCTTTCATGGCTTACATTAGACGCAGACAGCTGGGGTCCACTAATTCTGTCCCGGGGGGCTTAAGGTGGCAACAGGAAGGGCATCTGGCCACCCTCTGCGACTTAACACTGCCAACTCCATAGTAACACGGCCAACCCAGCGTTGAAGCGGGACAAAGGCCCAAAGTAAATAAGGATAAAGAATAATAATAATAATAACAAAGAAAATATAATATTGAAGTAAGACATTAATAATTAATCTATGGAGGTAGATTAAATGCTCCTAATCCCTATTTTTTCAAAATAATGTTCAACATAATCCGCAAACACTTTGTATGGAAATCAATAAGCTCTGATTTCAGAAAGGAATAAATCAGAAATTATTACTATTGGGAATATTTTGTAACATAGCGAAGGCTTTTGATTTTGTGGACAATATCCATACACAAAAGTACAAATATTATGGAACAGTAAAAAAGCACATTTTCAATGCTACGATGTTCTCAGTACCCTGTTATGTGCTTCTAGGATTTGATCCCAGTACCAAACTATATAGAAAGTTTTTCAAATATTCCTTATCAGATGGTGTATGGCCATTTTGCCAAGCTGTCATTCCCTCTAGATCCAAAATTTTAAATATATATGAGATTTTTTTTTTTGTAGACTATAGTTCTACTAATTAAAACCTAATGATGTATTTCTGTACTTGTATTACAGCAAATAAAAATTTGTGTCTCAGTATTAATTCAACTTGGAGCACAAATTTTCTTCTTACTTCTTGTGGAAAACTGACGTTTTTGGTATCGTGGCTTTGTACAAAATACATATTGGCTCTTGAAAAGAAGAAAACTGCAACCCAAGACTCCTAATATTGCTGTTTATTTACACAAATAGCACTCTTACTGGTTTCGAGCTGACAGGTTCACGTTCAGATGGCTGTGTATAATATAAATGTGAACATGTGTCTGAAGATGAAACTGTGCATGAAACCGGTAATGGTACTATTTGTGTAAATAAATCGCATTATTACCAGTGGCTGGTGGTTGTTTTCTCCTTCGCTACAATCAACTTGTAAGAACTTTTTGGTTGGCACTTAGAACCAGTTTCCTGGTATGGCATTTACAACATTCTTAATAAGGTATTCATTTGCTACTTCCTCTCACACTCTCACTTTTTGCGGTGAGCAACATACGTGGAGAGGGTTGGAGTGGGAGTATAACATTCTCCTGACAAATGTGAGAATAGGCACTCGTAACTTTTTCACTTTCCAATCCTCATACATTGATCACTCAAAATTAGGTATTCAAAATTTGAAGCAGTGTTCCACAAGTTTCTCTCCCCCCCCCCCCCCCCTCCCATTGCCTTGATATACAGAAATTTTATTCTTTTTCAAATGATACAAGTGTGCTCTTACTGAAAAGGCAGCTACATCAACAGATGGTTGGAGACTAATGAAATTTTGACATGGTCCAGTAGACACACATCATTGGCAACTTTGAAGGAACCTGTCTCCTCCCAAGGTAACCTAGACTTTTCGCTATCCTACAGATCAGTTTCACTGCAACCCATATTTCTAACACTAATAAGACCCAAAATGAATATTATCAGTGTTCTGTTCTCTTTCTATTTGGATATGTTTTATGTCATACACCACATCATCATCATGTTACAGGATTAAGCCCAGATCTAGTACTGATAGGTTCAGTCACCTCCAATTTAGTGCATCTTTCAAAACCCCACGAGCTATTAAAATATTCCATTCAAATAAAGAAGCACAAGAAGTTAATGCTGCTATTCTGAGACTGCATAGATGCTGCAACCTTCACTGGAAAATCCACACCCTGACATTACTAAAGTCTCTCTTCACCCACATTTGAAATATGGGCAATTACTTGTACAACCATATTAAAAATAATGCAACTAGTTTATTACACTTATTTCCATTTACTCATGATGGAAATACGGAAGCGTCCGATCCCACCCGTCTGCTTTGACCCATGACGTCACAAATATGGCGGAAACAAAAACAGACGCTTTCCACAAGAAGCCTAATGACACTAACGGGAAAAGCGCGGGAAATGGGATGTTTTGGGTGGGGAGCAAACTAAATATAAACAAATTTAGACGCCTTGCGTAGCTACAACGTGTAAGTGAAGACAGCCATGCATGAATACCCACCCACCTCCCCAGGGGTCGTAACCCCTGCAACCCATAGAAGACAAAGGTGCTTCAGTAGCTGATTAGTGTTTTTTGTCGTTTTTAAAAAAAAATCTCTCGGGATAGAACGAACAGATCAGAAAGATAAATATAATAAACTAAAACAGAAATTCGAGTAATAAGTGTTTTTAAATTTAAAAAAAAAATCTCACGAGATAGAACAAACAGATCAGAAAAGTAAATAAAATAAGATAAAACAGAACTGGAGACAGTCACACTCAAAGTAAACTCCGCGCCGTCATGACGTCACACACGACAACACCCTTACGTCACGGGTCAAAGCCGACGCGTTGGATCGGACGCTTCTGTCGACCCCTCATGATTTGTGAAGTTAATTTTTTTTTTGGCGGCGGGGGGGGGGGGGGGGGGGGGGGGGTGGAATTCAACTTACAGAGATCTGTTTTTAATGCTTATTTAATCATTCTTTCCTCCTCCTCTTGTCGCCCCCCCCCCCTCCATTCTCTGTGAGACCCAAGAAATATGAATAATGTGTGTAGATGTTAGACACTTCATTCACATCAAGAATTTTTTTAAGTGGTGGAACCTTTTTGCTACAAGAGAAAGTTTGTGAATGGTATGCTACATAGTAACACAATATGGAACACAGTGTGAAGAAAAGAAGAGTAGCTTACATGTTGGATTCTTTAAGGAAAAATATTGATATTTCTACCATTTATACAGTAAACTATTAATCATGCAGGGATTGCAAATACAAGCTGCATTACCATTACTCCAAGAACATCCCATTCAATAGACAAATTTTGTTCACTGGATAATTACAACCACTGAACACATCATTCATAAGTTGGTCTTTTTGGTTAATATTTATATAAAAAATACATGTCTCCAAGATAGCAATCAGAAAACTGGTGACTGTGGCAGTAGGTTATGCACAATGCAAAATGTTTGCTCAACGAGGGTGATCTCTTAATCAAATTTTAGAGCAATACATTACACAACGTAACACTTTTCCACACTCAACAGTAAATTTGTTGATCAAATACGAATAATAAAGAACACTTAGCTAGGTCATACCCATTTTATGGTTTGCAGTTGAACAAAAAGTTGCCACAAAACTTGTGGCAATACTGGAGCCCTTACAAACACTCTTTATTAGAAGCACTGATTGTATGATCAGTCACAATTAACACAAAACACTTCATGCGTCCATATACAAGTATTACCTCATCCCATCACAGATAATTCACAGGTACTTCAATGTTAAATGGGTGGAAAAATAATGTTTCTGGAACATCTAAAGCGCTCCAGTACAATTACCACGCTCACAAGATGGTGTCCAGTCACTTATAAATTGACGAGTAATATTCCTCTTCCAGATCATACAAATCCGCAGCCATGTCATCTCTAAGACTCATTAGTTTCTGATCACATTCTGCTTGCTTCGTTCGGAATAGCTTCGAGTTTTGTGTAATGGCCTCATTAACCGAGGGAAAATCGTTTAATATTAAATACTGTTTGATATCAGACACCAATTTCATCAAAGATTCACCTGCGCGAACCTAAAATGAAACCAACAAAATGTAATATAATTACAGCGTATGTGCTGATATCTCGAGGCATCGGACGTAATAAATGTAAACTCACAATATTAGCAGCTCGAACATGCATTTCAAATGTGTCTTGTTCGCTCTGTGTCATCTTCGACAGCTGCGTATCACTCTCCGCCTTCGACAATCTGATTATTTCTGCAAGTATCAAAGCAAAATAATCATCAGTTCATTTCCGTACAGTACCATCAACAATGCGAAGAAAACTATGACGTTAATTACCATCAAAATTTTCCAGCATAGACTTAACATCATCCCTCAGCCTTGTCGTGTACGATTTTAGCAACGCTTCCTTGCTTTGTGGCAAGGACCTTGCATGTGCCATCTTACCCGATACCACTTTACTTTTACACTAAGACCGAAGCAAATACACTGTCGCAACACTACAACACAATTTGAACACACACGAATTCATCAGCTGTTCCTCCTTTCCACCAAGCAAAGCATTAGCACTCATGCTGTTTTGTTTAGTATGGCGCAGTGTCACCAACTTAAACTGGCATGTAGTGTGCGCCTGATGCAGCATGGCCAACGGAGTCTGAAATCTTGCAGAGTCTACAGACGTATGAACTTTACAAAATCACCAGATTGGAGGAAAATTGCTGAAATATGTATGCCCAAATCAAATGTGCGGAGACAAATCGTAGCAAGTAGACAGGAGATCGCTGCCAATGTGGCTGTTTGATTAGCATAGTTTTTCTCATTTTTTGAACCGCCTTCATTGAACAGAAATTTTGAACTCTGCATAACCGACGGTAACAGTCGACAATTTTCAGAAAGTTTTTATATGTATTTTAGCAAAAAATGATTAGCTTATGAACAACGTGTTCAGTGGTTGTAATTATCGATTGAACAAAAGTTGTCTCTTGAATGAGATGTTCATGGTGAAATGATTAATGATTTGCTGATTAAATGATAAAAATATATCAATATTTGTCCATGAAAAGTCCAAAATGTCAGTTACTTTCAAAAAATTTCTCTTTTAGCCACTAAAGATAATGCCTGATGTTTAATGTCTACTCACATTATTCATATTTCAGGGATCACACAGTGAATTGTGGGGGTGAAGGGGAGAAAAGTGACTGCGCTGTGGAAATAAGCGTTAGTGAATCTAAGTGTTTTAAAGAGGACTGTGCAGAATGCCCTAGGACAGACACCACAGTTAATTTTTAGGGCCAACTGCTCCTGTTTCCTCTATTAACTACTTTCTTACCTCAATCGGTGAGGTGCGCGAATTGTTTTAGACGTGTGGTTCCTGAAGAGGGGCAGCAGCCTTTTCAGTAGTTGCAGGGGCCACAATCTGGATGATTAACTGATCTCTCCTTGCTGTGCTGTACTGCGAACGACTGAAAGCAAGGGAAAACTACAGCCATAATTTTTGCTGAGGGCATGCAGCTCTACTGTATGGTTAAATTATGATGACATTCTATTGGTAAAATATTCTGGAGGTAGAATAGTCTCCCATTCGGATCTCCGGGCAGGGACTGTGCAGGAGGACGTCGTCATCAGGAGAAACAAAACAGGCGTTCTATAGATCAGAGCGTGGAATGTCAGATCCCTTAATCAGGCAGGTAGGTTAAAAAATTGAAAAAGGGAAGTGGATAGGTTAAAGTTAGATATTGTGGGAATTAGTGAAGTTCAGTGGCAGGAGTAACAGGACTTCTGGACAGATGAATACAGGGATATAAATACAAAATCAAGTAGGAGTAATGCAGGAGTAGGTTTAATAATGAGCAAAAAAATAGGAATGTGCATAAGTTACTATGAACAGCACAGAGAATGCATTATTGTAGCCAAAATAAACATGAAGCCCACACCCGCCATAGCGGTACGAGTCTGTATGCCAACTAGCTCTGTAGATGAGGAGGAGGTTGAGGAAATGTTTGATGAGATAAAAGAAATTATTCAAATAGTTAAGGGAGACGAAAATTTAATAGTCATAGGGGACTGGAATTCAATAGAGAAAAAGGAAGAGAAGGAAAAGTAGTAAGGGAAAGGAATGAAAGAGGAAGCTGCCTGGTAGAATTTTGCACACAGCATAATTTAATCATAGATAACACTTGGTTTAAGAAATATGAGAGAAGGTTGTATACTTGGAAGAGATGTGGAGACACTGGAAGGTTTTAGATGGACTATATAATGGTTAGACATAGATTCAGGAACCAGATTTTAAACTGTAAGACATTTCCAGGAGCAGTTGTGGACTCTGAGCACGATTTATTGGTTATGAAATGCAGATTAAAACTGAAGAAACTGCAAAACGTCAGGAATTTAAGGAGATGGGATCTGGATAAACTGAAAGAACCAGAGGTTGTAGAGGGCTTCAGAAGGAGCGTTGGGAAACGATTGACAAGAACAAGGGAAAGGAATACAGTAGAAGAAGATCTGGTATCTTTGAGAGATGAAATAGTGAAGGCGGCAGAGGATCAAGTAGATAAAAAGGCGAGGGCTAGTAGGTAACCTTGGGTAACAGAAGAAATATTGGATTTAATCTATGAATGGAGAAAATATAAAAACGCAATAAATGTAGCATGTGAAAGGGAATACAAACATCTAAAAAATGAGATCGATAGGAAGTGCAAAATGGCTAAGCAGGAATGGCTAGAGGACAAATGTAGGATGTAGAAGGGGTAAGATAGATACTGCCTACAGGAAAATTAAAGTGGTGTTTGGAGAACAGAGAAACATCTGTATGAATATCATGATCTCAGATGGAAAACCAGTCCTAAGCAAATAATAGAAAGCACAAAGGTGGAAGGAGTATATACATGGTCTATACAAGGGGGATTTACTTGAGGGCAATATTATGGAAATGGAAGAGGACATAGAGGAAGATGAGAATGGAGATATGATACTGCATGAGAAATTTACAGAGTACTGAAACACTTTAGTCAAAACAAGGCCATGGGAGTAGACAACACTCCATTAGAGCTACTGATTGCCTTGGGAGAGCCAGCCATGACAAAACTCTTCCATGTGGTGAGCAACATCTATATGCCAGGCGAAATACGCTCAGACGTCAAGAAGAATATAATAATCCCAATCCCAAAGAAAGCAGGTGTTGACAAGTGTGAAAATTATTGGACTGACAGTTTAGTAAGTCACGGGTGCAAAATACTAACACAAATTCTTTACAGACAAATGGAAAAACTGGTAGAAGCCGACCTTGGGGAATATCAGTTTGGATTCCAGAGAAATGACACGAGGCAATAATGACCCTATGATTTCTCATTGGAAATAGGTTAAGGAAAGGCAAACCTACGTTTATAGAATTTGTAGACTTAGAGAAAGGTTTTGACAATGTTAACTGGAATACTGTCTTTCAAATTCTAAAGGTGTTATGGGTAAAATACAGTGAGCGAAAGGCTATTTACAATTTGTACAGAAGCCAGATGGCAGTTTTAAGAGTTGAGAGACACAAAAGGGAAGCCATGGTTGAGGAGGGAGTGAGACAGGGTTGAATCCTATCCCTGATGTTATTGTGTATTGAGCGAGCAGCAATGGAAACAAAAGAGAAACTTGGAGATGGTGAGGGAAAATAAATAAAAACTTTGAGGTTTGCTGGTGGCATTGCAATTCTGTCAGAGACAGTAAAGAACTTGGAAGAGCAGTTGAATGGAATGGACAGAATCTTGAGAGGAGGGTATAACATGAACATTAACAAAAGCGAACCGAGGATAATAGAATATAGTCGAATTAAATTAGGAAATGAGACACTTAAAGTAGTAAATGAGTTTTGCTATTTGGAGAGCAAAACAACTGATGATGGTCGAAGTAGGGAGGATATAAATTGTAGACTGGCAATGGCAAGGAAAATTTGTTTCAGTGATTGTCACCCCAACTCGCGTGACATTCTCACCCCTGTTGCGCGATAACACGAAACGGGCTTCCTTTCTTTACACTTTTTAGATGTCCTCCGTCAATCCTACCTGGTAATGATCCCACACCGCACAGCAATATTTCAGCAGAGGACGGACAAGTGCAAAGTAGGTTGTCTCTTTAGTCGGTTTATCGCATCTTCTAAGTGTTCTACCATCAAAGGGCAGTCTTTGTTTCGCCTTCCCCACAATAATATCTACGTGGTCTTTCCAATTTAAGTTGCTCGTAATTTTAATTCCTAGATATTTAGTTGAACTGATAGCCCTTAGATTTGTGCGATATATCGTATACCCAAAATTTATTTGATTTCTTTTAGTACCCATGTGGATGACCTCACACTTTTCTTTGTTTAGAGCCAATTTCCACTTTTCGCACCACACAGAAATTCTCTCTAGATCATTTTGTAATTGGAATTGATTGTCTGATGATTTTACTAAATGGTAAATTACAGCATCATCTGCAAACAATCTAAGGGGGCTGCTCAGATTAACACCTAGATCATTTATGTAAATCAGAAACAGCAGAGGGCCTATGACACCACCTTGCGGAACGCCAGATATCACTTCTACTCTACTCGATGATTTACCGTCTATCACTACAAACTGTGACCTCTCTGAGAGGAAATCAGGAATCCAGTCACACAACTGAAACAATACTCCATATGCAAGCAATTGGATTAATAGTCGCTTGTGAGGAACGGTATCAAAAACCTTCTGGAAATCTAGGAATATGGAATTGATCTGAGACCCCTTTTCACAGCCCTCATTACTTGATGGGAATAAAGAGTTAGCTGCATTGCACAAGAACGATATTTTCTGAGAAACACCACAGGCCTTATTTATGAAATGGCAGGAATTCAAATTTTGGTGGGAAATTCAAAATTGTGATGGGAAATTCAAAAAAAGTTGTCCAACTGTGCTGGTATAAAGTAGGGTTGTTGTTGTCCTAAGTGTAAACTGACAGGCAATTCAAAGTGGTGCAGCTGTCTGGTCTTCCCCAAACCAACCACCAAAGTGGTGCACTGTCATGCTGATTGACTTGGAATACTGGACATGCTCTGTGATGTCAGAATACAAGATGCAGTTGCAGCATGGCAGACCTGGATGAAATATGGCCAACTTGTATAAAACCTGGCTCACATTAAATTTTGCTGCAGTCTTAGGATGACATCACAATCTAGGATTGGAATACCAACTCAGTCTTGCTATGACATCAGAATACAATATGGTGATCCAGTATGGCCAACATGAAATATAGGTGGAGGAAATCCAAAACTCTGAATACTGGGACAGGCTTTATGATGTCAGAATCCAAGTTCCAGAATACTGGCACTGTGATGTCTGATACAAAGGATTTTTGTGCATGTCCAACCCTACCTGCTAGCCTACTTGACATATTTCCCTCCGCTACTGTTCACTCAGAGTTGTGTTGTCACTACTTCTCCTAACTCTAAGTTTGGTTCTTCCCACTTCATTTCTTTTCCACTACACCAGGAGCGAAAGGCTCTCACTCAGAGGTGTGTGATAACTTATAGAATACCTACATACTGCTTCTCCTAACTCAATTTCCTAATTCGCGTTGGAGTCGCACCAGTGACATTTCCGTCACGGCCGCTAGGGGCTGCTTCACCATGCGCCATTGCCTATATCAGAAGACACAGCCGCAGGGCTTGCCATGCTGCATAAGCCCTAAGGGTCCTGAGTTAAAATGATAGGAAACATGACAGCACTTGTACAGGTAAGGGGTAACAGCACTGGGAATGAGAGAAATGCTGGGATTGAGAAGCACTAGACAGTTGCTCCAGCCAAGTCTGCTCAATAGGAAAAGAGAGGGGAATACTTGGACAGCTAGTGATGACCAGGCAGTAATCTATAACCCACACATACATACATTCTGGATGGAAACTGATCATCCATTCGTTCTCCTGACATTGGACACCTGTGCACAGACCCTGAAAGAGAGAAAAAAAAGAAGAAAGATTCAGGACAGTGGCTGTTTACTGAAAGTAACATAACCAACATCACAGAGCCGACAAAAACATGAATCTATATGTGGAAGCCATGTAGCAGTGATGTATAGACGATGAGAAACAGTGATGTCATATGAGAGTAATGATCTAAACCATACCCATACATCACATTTCATGGCGAAAAGCTGAACTTCCATCACCAAAAGAGTGCAGCGCCAGCTGGTGGTATATGACTGTAACATCGCCCAGTGACACAGCACAAGTTGTTAGCTCCATGTGAAAGAGGGAATATGAACACAATAACTCGAATGTGCTGTCAGAGGTGATGGTTTCCAGCCCATTGTGCACGAAATTCTAAACACGTCTTTACGAATTATTTCCAGATCGTTGGAATGGACGCTGGCCCATTCTCCAGATTTGACGCCTGTAGACTTTCTTCTGTGGGGAAAGCTGACCGAAGCTGTCTACAAGGACATACAAAATACACCAAATTATATCCAACGATCTATTACTGTGGCCTGCTCAGACATCTCTGCTGAAATGCTAGCACATGTCCAGCAGTCATTCCATATTATATTAGAAGTGTTTAAAAGTATGTGTTTGCACAAGAAATGCACTTTCTAAGTATTATTACAATCTGTTTATTGGCTGACAATATGAGCCCCTGACTACCAAGCCATTATGTGAAAACCACACATCACTAGCATTTTCCATTGCTGCATATATATATCACCAGGGTAGCCGAGAACGCTAACGCGTTGTGTCGTGGACTCGGGTAGGCGCGCTGGCCACGGATCGAATCCGCCCGGCGGATTAACGACGAGGGCCGGTGTGGTGGCCAGCCTGGATCTGGTTTTTAGGCGGGTTCCCACTAGGTGAATACCGGGCTGGTCCCCATGTTCCACCTCAGTTACACGACTCGCAGACATCTGAACACATTCGCACTATTCCAGGGATTACACTTGACGCAGACAGTTGGAGTACACTAATTCCGTCCCAGGGGGGTACAGGGTGGCGGCAGGAAGGGCAACTGGCCTCCGCTTAAGCATTAACATGCCAAATCCGATTAACGATGGCTGACCCTGCGTAACTGCCGGACAAGGCTCAAGCGATATATATATATATATATATATATATATATATATATGATCACACGCACGGCACAGCGGACACACCAGGAACCGCGGTGTTGGCCGTCGAATGGCGCTAGCTGCGCAGCATTTGTGCACCGCCGCCGTCAGTGTCAGCCAGTTTGCCGTGGCATACGGAGCTCCATCGCAGTCTTTAACACTGGTAGCATGCCGCGACAGCGTGGACGTGAACCGTATGTGCAGTTGACGGACTTTGAGCGAGGGCATATAGTGGGCATGCGGGAGGCCGGGTGGACGTACCGCCGAATTGCTCAACACGTGGGGCGTGAGGTCTCCACAGTACATCGATGTTGTCGCCAGTGGTCGGCGGAAGGTGCACGTGCCCGTCGACCTGGGACCGGACCGCAGCGACGCACGGATGCGTGCCAAGACCGTAGGATCCTACGCAGTGCCGTAGGGGACCGCACCGCCACTTCCCAGCAAATTAGGGACACTGTTGCTCCTGGGGTATCGGCGAGGACCATTCGCAACCGTTTCCATGAAGCTGGGCTACGGTCCCGCACACCGTTAGGCCGTCTTCCGCTCACGCCCAAACATCGTGCAGCCCGCCTCCAGTGGTGCCGCGACAGGCGTGAATGGAGGGACGAATGGAGACGTGTCGTCTTCAGCGATGAGAGTCGCTTCTGCCTTGGTGCCAATGATGGTCGTATGCGTGTTTGGCGCCGTGCAGGTGAGCGCCACAATCAGGACTGCATACGACCGAGGCACACAGGGCCAACACCCGGCATCATGGTGTGGGGAGCGATCTCCTACACTGGCCGTACACCACTGGTGATCGTCGAGGGGACGCTGAATAGTGCACGGTACATCCAAACCGTCATCAAACCCATCGTTCTACCATTCCTAGACCGGCAAGGGAACTTGCTGTTCCAACAGGACAATGCACGTCCGCATGTATCCTGTGCCACCAACGTGCTCTAGAAGGTGTAAGTCAACTACCCTGGCCAGCAAGATCTCCGGATCTGTCCCCCATTGAGCATGTTTGGGACTGGATGAAGCGTCGTCTCACGCGGTCTGCACGTCCAGCACGAACGCTGGTCCAACTGAGGTGCCAGGTGGAAATGGCATGGCAAGCCGTTCCACAGGACTACATCCAGCATCTCTACGATCGTCTCCATGGGAGAATAGCAGCCTGCATTGCTGCGAAAGGTGGATATACACTGTACTAGTGCCGACATTGTGCATGCTCTGTTGCCTGTGTCTATGTGCCTGTGGTTCTGTCAGTGTTATCATGTGATGTATCTGACCCCAGGAATGTGTCAATAAAGTTTCTCCTTCCTGGGACAATGAATTCACGGTGTTCTTATTTCAATTTCCAGGAGTATATATATATCATTATGATCACTTACATGATAGCTGCTATGTCCACCCTCCACCCTTAGCACAGATAACAGCCATGACGTGTCATGGCATGGAAGCAGTGAGGCCTTGGTAGTTCGGTGGAGGGAGCTGGCACCACATCTACACACAGTGAGTAACCTAATTCCCTCAAACTGCAGGGAGAGGTGCATGAACTCTGACACCACGTTCAGTCACATCACAGATGTTTCGTTCGGGTTCAGATCTGGCGAGTTGGGCGGCCAGCATATCAGCTTTGTACACTGTAGAGCGGGTACGCCTTCTCCTCCTATAAAAACGTGGCTTCTTCTGTGTGAGCGGTCCAATGCTGTTGCTCGAGCGGCTGCACGAAGACTGAAACCTTCTTAACAAAATCATTACTTATATAGAGAAAACTGTTACATCCTTGAGCCCCCCAGTTCGCGATGTACGTTTAGCGGTTCTTGGCTGACGCTACCAATCAGAAATTTTTTAAGTCCACTCACTGGGTGTTACCCGTACACGTGCTGTACTCTCTTTAACAACACGCGTATGCGCTTGTCAGATTTGTGAATAGAGAGCGATAAGTGATTACATAATCACTGAAGTCAACTCTAACACAGAGTGCATCCCAGAGTGCCCAGAGTACTACAACACTTTTCGGCTTTTGACAAGATCAATGTGTAGTTCTTTTGGTAAGGATAAAGGAAAGGAAATAATTTATTAAATTTCTATAATAATGAGTGAGATCACCCACGAGTTTAATTTTTTACTGTCCATTTTTACAGTTTTTACAGTCCATTTCACTCTTGGCCTGTCACATGATGCACTACCTTGTTGAAAAATGCTACTGACATTGGGAAACATGATTATCATGAAAAGGTATATGTATCCAGAATGAGATTTTCACTCTGCAGCGGAGTGTGCGCTGATATGAAACTTCCTGGCAGATTAAAACTGTGTGCCGGACAGAGACTCGAACTCGGGACCTTTGCCTTTCGCAGGCAAGTGCTCTACCATCTGAGCTAACCAAGCACGACTCACGCCCCCTCCTCACAGCGTTACATCTGCCAGTACCTTGTCTTCTACCTTCCAAACTTTACAGAAGCTCTCCTGCGAACTTGCACACAGTTTTAATCTGCCAGGAAGTTTCCATATCAGAGCACACTCCACTACAGAGTGGAAATTCTCATTCTGGAAACATCCCCCAGGCTGTGACTAAGCCATGTCTCCGCAATATCATTTCTTTCAGGAGTGCTAGTTCTGCAAGGTTCACAGGAGAGCTTCTGTAAAGTTTGGAAGGTAGGAGACGAGGTACTGGCAAAAGTAAAGCTGTGAAGACGGGGCGTGAGTCGTTGGTTGGGTAGCTCAGATGGTAGAGCACTTGCCCACGAAAGGCAAAGGTCCCAAGTAAGCCGGCCGGAGTGGCCGAGCGGTTAAAGGCGCTACAGTCTGGAACCGCACGACCGCTACGGTCGCAGGTTCGAATCCTGCCTCGGGCATGGATGTGTGTGATGTCCTTAGGTTAGTTAGGTTTAAGTAGTTCTAAGTTCTAGGGGACTTATGACCACAGCAGTTGAGTCCCATAGTGCTCAGTGCCATTTGGTCCCGAGTTCGAGTCTGGGTCCGGCACACAGTTTTAATCTGCCAGGAAGTTTCAAAAGGTGTATGTAGTCTGCAACCAGTGTATGGCACTCCTTGGCCATCATGGTGCCTTGCACGAGCTCCACTGGACTCATGAATGTTCATGTGAATCTTCTCCAGAGAATAATGGAGCTACCACCAGCTTGCTTCTGTCCCACAGTACAGATCCCAAGGAGGTGTTCCCCTCAAAGAAGACGGATTCCCGCCCTCCCATTGGCGTGATGAAGGTATCATGCGCCAAGGTCCAGTGCCGATGGTCATGTGCACATTTCAGTCATAGTTGCTGATGTCATGGACTTAACTTAGGCGACTACATGGGTCGTCAGCTGTGGAAGCCCATCATTGTGAGTGTTCGGTGCACTAGGTGTTCGGACACACTTGTACTCTGCCGTCTGATGTTAGTTCTGCCACAGTTCGCTGCCTTTTCTGTTTTACCAGCCTGCCCAACCTAGGATGTCCAACATCTGTAATGAGGGGTGGCCACCCAACAGCACACCGTCTGGATGTGATTTGGTTTCATTGCATGTTGGAGATGCTCACCACACCACTCCTCGAATATCAGACAAGTTGTGCAGTTTCCAAAATGCTCGTGCCGAGCATCTAGGGCATCACAATCTGCCAATGGTCATACTTAGAATGCTCAGCTTCCCCATTCTACACATGGACAGGACGCCCACTAACACTACATGCATCGTGCTTGTGGTCAAAAGTAGTAATCGTTACATCCTTCCTTGCAATCTTGGCAGATAAAAAGTTTTCCAGAAGAACACTGCAAAGCTAAAAAGGATTTGGTTTGTTAAGGTACACAGATACTTCATTTTAGCAAAACTAAAAAAAAATCCAAATAAATAAAATACAATACAGTTTAGCAGTTCTGGTTTTCCAACTAACTTGTCACGAATAGATTTTTGTTACTATTCCAAACATAAAAAAGCGAAACTTGTTGCACCAATTTAAAAACATACATTCTTTTTCCTCTAGGTAAGACATTTTCGCATTTCTTATTTCTCTTATATCAAAAACATAAAAATTACTTTGAGGTGATAAAAGTCACGGGAAGCCTCCTAATATCGTGTCGGACCTCCTTTGGCCCAGCATAGTGCAGCAACTCGACGTGACGTAGACTCAATAAGTCGTTGAGAGTCTCCCGTAGAAATATTGAGCCGTTCGTAACTGCGAAAGCGTTGCCGGTGCAAGTTTTTGTGCATGAATTGATATATCGATTATGTCCCATAAATCTTCAATAGGTTTCATGTTGGACGATCTGGGTGGCGCGAATCATTTGCTCGAATTGTGCAGAATGTTCTTCAAACCAGTCGTGAACAGTTGTTGCCCGGTGACATGGCGCATCCTTGTTTGGGAACATGAAGTCTGTGAATGGCTACAAATGGTTTCCAGGTACCTTAACATAACCGTTCTCAGTCACTGATCGGTTAAGCTTGACCAGAGGACTCAGTCCATTCCATGTAAACACAGCCCACACTATTACGGAGCTACCACCAACTTGCACAGTGCCTTGTTGACAACTTTTGTCCGTGGCTTCGTTGGGTCTGCGCCACACTCGAACCGTACCATTAGCTCTTACCAGTTAAAATCAGGACTCATCTGACCAGGCCACAGTTTTCCAGTTGTCTAGGATCCACCCGATATGATCACTAGCCTAAGAGAGGCTCCACAGGAACGTCATGCTGTTATTCGTAACAAAGGCACTTGCGTCGGTAGCCTGCTGCTGTAGCCCATTAGCGTCAAATTTCGTCTCGCTACCCTAACGTGTAAGTATATTCTTCTTACATTCCACAGTGATTTCTGGGGTTATTTCATGCTGTGTTGCTTGTCTGTTAGCTCTGACAACTCTACACAAATGCCGTTGGTCGTTAAGTGAAGGCCATCGGCCACTGCTTTGTCCGTGGTGAGAGGTAATGCCTGGAATTTGGTATTCTCAGCGCACTCTTGACGCTATGGATCTCGGAATTTTGTGATCCCTAACAAATTCCGAAATGGAATGTCCCATGCATCTAACTCCAACTACCATTAACCATTCAAAATCTGTTAATTCCCTCGTGTAGCCATGGTGGAAACCTTTCCACATGAATCACCTGAATACAAACGAGTTCTGCCAATGCACTGCCCTCTTATACCTTTTGTACGCCATACTACCTCCATCTGTAGATATGTATATCGCTGTCAAATGACTTTTGTCACCCCAGTGTATAGCAAAAGTGAACATCTGCGTCTTGGTGTCTCTTTGTATAATTTTGAACAAGACTTACAAAATAATCTGATTCACAAATGCTCTGGTGTCGAAAGATGTGAGAAGAAATTCACAATGCCGGAATGGCGGAAAAAACTAAGAAGCACAGAAACATAACAACTAACCTCTTTGTAGCATGCTTGGAAGAATACAATTCTACCATCTATTGTGTAGTGTGGAAACTCTGGCAGCCACAGTCTTCTACATCTAGGCTTTAACATCAAAAAAGAAAAATATTTCCTAATGTTCTGCAAAATCATATTTATTGGGTCAGAGAGCAGCTTTCCTCATTTTACGCCATCTTCAGGTGACAACTGAATGTCGCAAACACAGATAAACATGATACACAGTTATTATTCGTACAGAAGATCGAATAACAGAATATTTACAAAGAAAAACATTACATTTTTGCCACATAGCAATGATTACATTAACTACAGAAAGGAGGCAACAATATTTTTAAGTGGAGGTACATTTAACATCAGATGAGAAATAAGACGAATTTGCAGTTGTAATCTAGTGGTTGTAACGAAAACTTAATTTAACATAGTGGAAAAGGAAAATTTAGTCTGCTCATTTAATGCTAGGTTGGCGTTCTGTGTCATGTGTTTGTTGATTTCTCATGTTTCCAGTAGGGTCATCTTTTTGCGATTTTTGACATTATACATCATGTGAATGGTTTTCTGCTAAAAGACGTTCAGGGAAGGTTGAATCTTTCTTTCCGAATGTTCAGTTTCTCTCAAGTTCACGTAGCCTAACTGTCAAGTTCTGCCTGACTGTCGATATCCAATTTTACACACTGTGTGCAAGTAATTTTATATACACCACTTTGTGCCAAAGGTTATAGTTTGTCTTTTCTACTGAATAAAATTTTTTGATATGCTATTAGTTCGTAAAATACAGGTCTGTAGTTGCAAGATCTTAACTTTTTTGCCAGGTTGTCTGAATTGTTGCCAGTTTATGGGATTTTGCACCAGGCTCTGTAACTACTGAGTGATTGCTGTTGACCAGCGTAAAGAAGTGGTGTAATTATACACATTTTCTTTTTTCGTAGTATGTTATCAGTCAGGGCAGAGCTGTAGAACACTGCTGGAAGCGATGTGTTTGATGGTCTGCTTGAAAGTTCCATTTGATGGTGGATCACTTCATATCTGTACTGTTATCTGAATCAGCATTTCAAACAGAACTGCAGACCATACACGGGGGGCATGGGATCATGACAGGGATGGGGTAGGGCCGTGGAAGGTGCAGGATGCCCGGTGATGTGGGAGCCATGGGGGGGGGGGGGGGGTGGAGCAGGGAGCGGCCGGGAGCGTGAGGGGTGAAGTGTGGGGGTGGCCTTCACAGGACAGTGAAACGTTGAAGTCGTGGTCTTGATGTAATTATTTGGATACAATGATATCAGAATTCTAGAAATGATGTCACTAAAATATAACAAGTACATTTGCCCGAGCACTGGATATGGATGTCAGCGATTTCAGGAATGCTGATGCTGACGTCAGCGACTTCCAGGAATGATGATTTTGCTGCCCCTGAACCTACAATGACCCCCTATTTCCGTTGCCTTACAGCGGGAACCATCTTGACATATACCTGAAGTAGTTTAGAGAAACAACAGAAAATCTAAATCAGGATGGTTGGATGACGTTTGGAGCCTCCCCCTTCCGAATACAAGGCGATTGTGTTTAAAACAGTGCTGCCTCATCCTTTCTATCCCTGGCATATAGTATTGTTTTACAGATAATTTAATAATATGAAAGGCTAATGTTACATTGTTCATTAATTTCTCATACCCAGTGACTGCAGACACTACAGAAACAACGCACAGATTGCTTCATAACACTACACACACTTTGCACACATTGTTTCATAACACCACACACACTGTCATGTGACGCAGGACCATTATTGTGTATGGAAGCTCTCCACTTGCTAGTGTGAAAAACTGAGTCAGCGTCCCTCTATGATGTGTGAAATGGCGAGCTAGAGGATAAGGTGTTAGTATTGTATATTGCACTGCTCTGGAAGTACGTTTTTCCAGAAAAGAAACAAAGAAATACACTACGAAAGTGTTAAGTGGGATGTTAGATTACGATATATTGATGATTTTTGCTTTCAGACCGTCTAGTTAGAACTGCAAGGCACCTTCAGTGACCTGGAACATGTGCATATTTTAGTTTGTACTATTTGGTTTACATTTTGGGACAACGTATGTAAAGTTACAAACAATTTTGGCTGTTGGCTTTTCTATGACGTGGTAATAATTTAAAATTTTACTTACAGGTTCTGTGAATGATGATAGATCGTGGAATATTGCTTCTTCAGGGCCTGTAGCTTCAAAGAAGTTCCGGCAGTTGGCGGCACTGCACGCAGCCATCAAAATGGCGTCTGTGACGGGGCTGAGTTCCACGCACAGAACCGTCACTGAGTTTCTTTTAGCGGAAAACCAGAGCATCACAGATATCCGTAGGCACCTGCAGAATTTCTAGAGACAACTGGCAGTGAATAAAAGCATGGTGAGTCGTTGAGCAATGCGTCTGTCATCATTGTGACATGCTTACTTAATCCTGTCTGATCTCCAGTGTGCTGGCCTGCAAAGTTGGAACTTGCAGATACTCTCATTCGAGGTGACTGACGTATTCTGTCAAAGATCCCGCTGCTCAACTGGATGTCTCTGTTGCGAGTGCTGACATGCTGGCCCACCAATTGGGGTACACAAAGGCGAGTGCCCTCTGGGTTTGTCACTGCCTCATCCACCCTGCAGCCCGAATCTTGCACCTTCCGACTTACATCTGTTTGGCCCAGTGATGGGTGCACACTGCGGGAAGCCGTACGTCGATGATGGGGAGGTTATTAACGCAGCTAGACGTTGGATCCGACAAGTAGAGCTATACAACGTGGGTATACAGGCCCTCCCAGGAAGATGGCGCATGGCCGTCGCGTTGAAGAAAGACTATGTTGAAAAATAGGGTTTTGTAGCCAAAAGAGTGGGGAATAATACGGTGTATTTTAATCCTGAATAAAACCAACATGTTTCTCAGAAGAAAATGTGATACCCTGGTTACTGAACGTTCCTCACACATTAGATAACGAGAGAGTGACCGAGCCAGGAAGACCACTCACGCAGATTTATAAGGTGGTCCATTGATAGTGGCCGGGCCAAATATCTCACGAAATAAGCAGCAAACGAAAAAACTACAAAGAACGAAACTCGTCTAGCTTGAAGGGGGAAACCAGATGGCACTATGGTTGGCCCATTAGATGGCGCTGCCATAGGTCAAACGGATATCAACTGCGTTTTTTAAATGGGAACCCCCATTTCTTACTACATATTCATGTAGTACGTAAAGAAATGTGAATGTTTCAACTGGACCATTTTCTTCGCTTTGTGATAGACGGCGCTGTAATAGTCACAAACGTATAAGTACCGAGCGAGGTGGCGCAGTGGTTAGCACACTGGACTCGCATTCGGGAGGACGACGGTTCAATCCCGTCTCCGGCCATCCTGATTTAGGTTTTCCGTGATTTCCCTAAATCGTTTCAGGCAAATGCCGGGATGGTTCCTTTGAAAGGGCACGGCCGATTTCCTTCCCCATCCTTCCCTAACCCGAGCTTGCGCTCCGTCTCTAATGACCTCGTTGTCGAGGGGACGTTAAACACCACTAACCTAACCTAACCTAACCGTATAAGTACGTGGTATTACGTAACACTCCACCAGTGCGGACGGTATTTGCTTTGTGATACATTACCCGTGTTAAAATGGACCGTTTACAAATTGCCGAAAAGGTCGATATCGTGTTGATGTATGGCTACTGTGATCAAAACGCCCAAAGGGCGTGTGCTATGTATGCTGCTCGATATCCTGGACGACATCATCCAAGTGTCCGGACCGTTCGCCGGATAGTTACGTTATTTAAGGAAACAGGAAGTGTTCAGCTACATGTGAAACGTCAGCCACGACCTGCAACAAATGACGATGCTCACTTACGTGTTTTAGCTGCTATCGCGGCTAATCCCCACATAAGTAGCAGACAAATTGCGCGAGAATCGGGAATCTCAAAAACTTCGATGTTGAGAATGCTACATCAGCATCGATCGCACCCGTACCATATTTCTATGCACCAGGAATTGCATGGCGACGACTTTGAATGTCGTGTACAGTTCTGCCACTGGGCACAAGAAAAATTGCGGGACAATAACAGATTTTTTGCACGCGTTCTATTTAGCGACGAAGCCTCATTAAAAACAGCGGTAAAGTAAACCGGCATAATATGCACTATAGAGCAACGGAAAATCCACGATGGCTGCGACAAGTGGAACGTCAGCGACCTTGGCGGGTTAATGCATGGCGCGGCATTATGGGAGGAAGGATAATTGGCCCCCATTTTATCGATGGCAATCTAAATGGTGCAATGTATGCTGATTTCCTACGTAATGTTCTACCGATGTTACTACAAGATATTTCACTGCATGACAGAATGGCAAGGTACTTCGAACATGATGGATGTCCGGCACATAGCTCGCGTGCGGTTGATATTGAATAGCATATTTCATGACAGGTGGATTGGTTGTCGAAGCACCGTACTATGGCCCGCACGTTTACCGGATCTGACATTCCCGGATTTCTTTCTGCGGGGAAAGTTGAAGGATATTTGCTATCGTGATCCACCGACAACGCCTGACAACATGCGTCAGCGCGTTGTCAATACATGTGAGAACATTACGGAAGGCGAACTACTCGCTGTTGAGAGGAATGTCGTTACACCTATTGCCAAATGCATTGAGGTTAACGGACATCATTTTGAGCATTTATTGCATTAATGTGGTGTTTACAGGTAATCACGGCGCGACTGCTACGGTCGCAGGTTCGAATCCTGCCTCGGGCATGGAAGTGTGTGATGTCCTTAGGTTAGTTAGGTTTAAGTAGTTCTAAGTTCTAGGGGACTGATGACCACAGCTGTTAAAGTCCCATAGTGCTCAGAGCCATTTAGAGCCAGCTAATCACGCTGTAACAGCATGCGTTCTCAGAAATAATAAGTTCACAAACGCACATGTATCACATTGGAACAACCGAAATAAAATGTTCAGACGTACCTACCTTCTGTATTTTATTTTAAATAACCTACCTGCTACCAACTGTTCGTCTAAAACTGTGAGCCATATGTTTGTGACTATTACAGTGCCATCTATCACAAAGCGAAAAAAGTGGCCCAACTAAAACATTCATATTTCTTTACGTACTACACGAATATGTAATAAAAAATGGGGGTTCCTACTAAAAAAAAACCGCAGTTGATATCCTTTTGACCTATGGCAGCGCCATCTAGCGGGCCAACCGTAGCGCCATCTGGTTTCCCCCTTCAAGCTAGACAAGTTTCGTTCTTTGTAGCTTTTCGTTTGACGCTTATTTCATGAGATATTTGGCCCGGTCACGATCAATGGACCACCCTGTATAAACCGTCAACTTATAACTGGAATCAACGTAAACTTTTAGTTTTCATGTGTAAATTAAAATGTACCCCCAGTTTCTATTTTCATTCGTGTTAAAAGCAATGTCTTGTTTGTCTGTTAACAGCCTAATGTTTTGACAGTGGCGTCTTCTGCTAGACTAGGAAGTTCACTTCTCTCGTCGTGTTGACTCAGATTACAGTAGTGGAGTTTTTTGCTTTTGTATTTTCTTAACCTATAAACCGCGATCAAAAAGTACCCGCTCGAAGGCCCTACAGTCCTGAATCGGCATCACAATCTGGCAGTATCGCCATGTGCATCATCCCCCCGACGCATCAGATTGAAGGTTCCCATTTGGTAAAAGACCACGTCATGCTGCCTAAAGGAGCTCTTAACTGTCTGCTGCACATCCTCAGTTGTCGGTCCTTCAAGGCAGTTTTAGAGAACAAATGCGTTATAATCGCTTGGGCAGAGGTCAGGACTGTAGGGTGGGTAGTCGAGCGTCTCCCTTCTAATGGTTCAAATGGCTCGAAGCACTATGGGACTTAACATCTGAGGTCATCAGTCTCCTAGACTTAGAACTACTTAAACCTAACTAACCTGAGGACATCACACACATCCATGTCCGAGGCACGATTCCAACCTGCGACAATAGCAGCAGCGCGGTTCCGGACTGAAGCGCCTAGAACCGCTTGGCCACAGCGGCCGGGGACTCCCATCTGAATTGGGGGAACTATTGCATTACGAGATATGCGATACGGAGATGTGCGTTATCATGAAGCGGCATGGGACCCTGTGTCCCATTCCACAACGGTGGTTTCTGACAGACATGCTGTCCCATACACATTCTCCGATGGATGTCTGTTGGTTTTGCCTTTTGGCAGCCAAAGAAAGCATAACAGAACTTTGGTCCTGTTTGTTCGCGTTTGGTAATAACGTCGCCATAGTTCAAGTTTCTGCATTTATTGCACTCACGTCGGAAAGACACAAATGCCTCACCAAACCCTTACCGATACGTCGATGCTTTTATACACGCATCGGCTGTAGTAACGTCTTCAGACGGAAAATATTTGATAGTCCACAGCTCGTGGTCTAGGACGCCGGCATTGTAGCTCAGTGTAGCCGGCACGGTAGCTCAGCGTGTTCGGCCAGAGAACCAATTGGCCTCTGTAATAAAAAACTGAGTGGAAGGATCAACCACCGAACTTGAACAGGGTGTCTTGCGACGTCCGCAACGACCGACCACAACGACCAACAATGAACAAAATGCCAAAAAAAACAAAAAAGAAAACTGAAAAGGATGTCTTGCGACGTCCGCCCCGAGCAGATACAACGATCAAAAACGACCGTGTTCGGTCGGAGAGCTGGCTGCTCTCCATAATAAAAAAAAAAAACTGACTGAGGGGATCAACAAAGAACTTCAAAAAAATGGTTCAAATGGCTCTGAGCACTATGGGACTTAACATCTATGGTCATCAGTCCCCTAGAACTTAGAACTACTTAAACCGAATTAACCTAAGGACATCACACAACACCCAGTCATCACGAGGCAGAGAAAATCCCTGACCCCGCCGGGAATCGAACCCGCAACGAACTTCAATGGATCACATACGACGTCCGCTATGACAAAACACAACGAGCAAAAACGAACAAAACGCAAAAAAACAGGGGGGTAGGGTTCTCGCTTCCCGCGCACGGGGTCCCGTGTTCGATTCCCGGCGGGGTCACTGATTTTTCCTGCCTCGAGATGACTGGATGTTGTTGTGTCGTCTTCATCATCATCATTCATCCCCATTACGGTCGGAGGTAGACAATGGCAAACCACCTCCTCTAGGACCTTGCCTAGTACAGCGGTGCGGGTCTTCCGCATCGTCCCCTACGCTCCTCGGAGTATGGGACCTCATCATCATTCCCGTATGTATTTTATTACCTTCTCTGTATTCCGTGTATACTGCGAAGGTCGCATGAGCATTTGATATTTGTCCCTGGAATATTCTTCCAGAAAAAGAGAAAAACAGATTTTTAACTGAAAATTGTTTAAATAAGGAAACAGCTAGCTCCAATGAGATAGAAACACTTTTTCGTTCTTTGATAATTAGAAACCAAACAAGACGCAAAGGATGAAGCAAGTGGTACATACGGACTGCCCTGAAATACCTTTCGTGATATTATAAGCATATATTTTCTCAAAGAAATCAATGATAATATTAAAACCTTTCCCATTCTCGTAGATTCCATCACTGTCTAGGATTTTCCACATAACCGTATTCAAGCATATCAGTTAAGAATTTGCTTTGTAGTTGAAGCTATGAGCCGGCCTGGATGGCCGAGAGGTTCTAGGCGCTACAGTCTGGAACCGCGCGACCGATGTCCTTAGGTTAGTTAGGTTTAAGTAGTTCTAAGTTCTAGGGGACTGATGACCTCAGAAGTTAAGTCCCATAGTGCTCAGAGCCATTTGAACCATTTGAAGCTATGACTCATCTTTGAAAGTCAACTGAAGAAAGAAGAACTACATTTACAGCGGTTCGAGATGTAGAGAAGCAGGTTGCTGGAATCTGCGCGCGGGACGACGTGATTGGCTAACATCACTGCTAATTAAATTGGGAATAGCGCAAACTGACGAATTTTTTTAAAGAATTATGTCTCAGGACGACCTACAGTGCAATATCCTTACAAACATTTCACTGTTTCTGAACACCCCGTACAACGAGCTTCTCAGGAGGCTGTGAAGGTCATCCTCGGCCCTGCAGCATCGTGTGGATGCGTTGTGGAGGGGCCGTGGACAGCACACCGCTCTCCCCGCAGTTTTGCAGACTTTCCAGACCTTGGAAGCGCTACTGCTCAATCCAGTAGTTCCTCAGTTAGCATCACGAAGCTGAGATCACTCCATACCAGCCCTCCCGCCAAGGAGAAATCCTTGGCAGTACCGAAAATCGAACCCGGATCCCCTCCTTGGCAGCCATCTATGATGCCACTCAGCTGAGACGGATGTTAATATCAAATATATATTTAAGCTCTAGTAATACCTTTTCTGAAGTGTATCTGTCTGAAGTTTAATCTTATATATGGATGATAAATAACACTGACGAGAACAGAGCTTTCTTATTTTTGTGTCATTAAAAAATACTGAGGGTTCGATCGGTAAAATTGAGGAGAAAATAAATTTATGGTAGAACTTGACTAAAAGAAGGGATTCGATGATAGGACACATCCAGAGCTATTACAGAATATTCAGTTCGGTAATAGAGTGAAGCGCGACACTTAAAAATGGCACAGGAAGTCCAAAGCTTGTGCACAATAAGCAGGTTCATCTGGATGTAGGTTGTTGCAGTTACGCAGACATGGTATAAACTCTCCGTTCAGGAAACAGTTCTGTCTGTACGTTGGTGCCGGCAATAAACGCGCTTACAGTGCTGTGCTGTCCATTAACGACCCAGGTTTTTGGGTTGTGACGTTATTGTGCTTATGACGTGACAATATTAATGTATTTTTAGATAATCAAAAATTCTTGATGTAAGTACGGCACATAAACACAACTATTTTTAAGCAATATATTTGCTTGTTTTGACATTCACTTGTAAAATGGCTCTGAGCTCTATGGGACTCAACTTCTGAGGTCATCTGTCCCCTAGAACTTAGAACTACTTAAACCTAACCAACCTAAGGACATCACACACATCCATGCCCGAGGCACGATTCGAACCTGCGACCGTAGCGGTCGCGCGGTTCCAGACTGTAGCGCCAGGAACCGCTCGGCCACCCCGGCCGGCATTCACTTGTAACTTGCAACAGTAGGTAACTTGGATATAAATGGAAAGAGAAACAGCATTGGTCGTATTTTTTGTTTGTTTTATTATCCGCAAAATCGATTTTAGGTCACTTAGTGACCGTCCTCAGTACTGTAAGATACAATTAAAATTGTTAGGCACTGGTATTAACAAGCTTAGAGCGATCACATAAACTCATTATCAGGTCGTGGTGCATAGAACACTCCATGGAGTCGCCAATCAATAAGTAGGTAACTTACTAATGTCGATTTAGTTGTAACAGAATTTTAATTAATATTCTTATTTGTCTCAGCTGTGTACCTCTCCTTGTCTCTTCTTCCCACCTCTCTCATTACAGTTACACTACTGGCCATTAAAATTGCTACGCCATGAAGATGATGTGCTACAGACGCGAAATTTAACCGACAGGAAGAAGATACTGTGATATGCAAATGAGTAGCTTTTCAGAGCATTCACAGAAGGTTGGCGCCGGTGGCGACACCTACAACGTGCTGATATGAGGAAAGTTTCCAACCGATTTCTCATACACAAATAGCAGTTGACTGGCGTTGCCTGGTGAAACATTGTTGTGATGCCTCGTGTAAGGAGGAGAAATGCGTACCATCACGTTTCCGACTTTGATAAAGGTCGGATTGTAGCATATCACGATTGCGGTTTATCGTATAGCGACATAGCTGCTCGCGTTGGTCGAGATCCAATGACTGTTAGCAGAATATGGAATCGGTGGGTTCAGGAGGGTAATACGGAACGCCGTGCTGGATCCCAACGGCCTCGTATCACTAGCAGTCGAGATGACAGGCATGTTATCCGCATGGCTGTAACGGATCGTGCAGCTACGTCTCGATCCCTGAGTCAACAGATGGGGACGCTTGCAAGACAACAACCATATGCACGAACAGTTCGACGACGTTTGCAGCAGCATAGACTATCAGCTCGGAGACCATGGCTGCGGTTACCCTTGACGTTGCATCACATACAGGAGCGCCTTGATGGTGTACTCAACGACGAACCTGGGTGCACGAATGGCAAAACACCATTTTTTCGGATGAATCCAGTTTCTGTTTACATCATCATGAAGGTCGTATCCGTGTTTGGTGACATCATGGTGAACGCACATTAGAAGCGTGCATTCGTCATCGCCATACTGGCGTATCACCCGGCGTGATGGTATGGGGTGCCATTGGTTACACATCTCGGTCACCTCTTGTTCGCATTGACGGCACTCTGAACAGTGGACGTTACATTTCAGATGTGTTACGATTCGTGGCTCTACCCTTCATTCGATCCATACGAAACCCTACATTTCAGCAGGATAATGCACGACCGCATGTTGCAGGTCCTGTACGGGCCTTTCTGGATACAGAAAATGTTCGACAGCTGCCCTGGCCAGCACATTCTCCAGATCTCTCGCCAATTGAAAACGTCTGGTCAATGGTGGCCGAGTAACTGGCTCGTCACACTACTCCTGTCACTACTCTTGATAAACTGTGGTATCGTGTTGAAGCTGCATGGGCAGCTGTACTTGTACAGGCCATCCAGGCTCTGTTTGACTCAATGCCCAGGCGTATCAAGGTCGTTATTACGGCCAGGGGTGGTTGTTCTGGGTACTGATTTCTCAGGATCTATGCACCCAAATTGCATGAAAATGTAATCACATGTCAGTTGTAGTATAATATATTTGTCCAATGAATACCCCCGTTTATCATCTGCATTTCTTCCTGGTGTAGCAGTTTTAATGGCCAGTAGTGTATTCAGTGGGTAGTCGCAACTTGTTAGACATTGTGCTGTCGCAGGTAAATTTTACTCTGGGAGCTATTGAGTATGCCTTTAGTTTATAATCTCTTCTTCTGAGTTGGTGCTGGTTAAGGCCTTGCCCCTAAACCGCTTTAGACACAGGATGTCAGGTGGAGAAGCCCTGATTTCAAAATTAAATATTTCGAGAACTAACATCGACAGACGGGTGCAACAAAAGGGACGTTTATTTTGAAAGCTGCAAGAATTTTATACAGATGTTGTACAAAAGTTTCAAAATAATGCGAGAAACTACTAACAGGTGGCACTGTAGACTACAGTGTAACCGTGCACAATTAAGCTTGTCCTCTGCAAGCAGTCTTTGCAGTCACATACACAATCTTTGCGAAATGTTCACCACTCACAGTACAGAGGGGCGCAAACGAACAATGAAATTTGACATAACTTCCTGTAGTGTCTCAACGCAAATGGATTCACACGCCACACAGATCTATTGTTCAAGCACGTCCAGCGTGGCGAGATGATTCCGTAGGCAGCGTCTTTCAATGTGCCCGACAAAAAGTAATCTCAAGGAACCAGACTTGGCGAAAATGCAGGCCAATCCACCCCTGCGTCCGTAAATTTGCTTTAATTAAACTCAATGACTCTATTCCTGAAGTCTGCGTGGGGCCAACATTCCGCCGGCCAGAGTGGCCGAGCGGTTCTAGGTGCTACAGTCTGGAACCGCGCGACCGCTACGGTCGCAGGTTCGAATCCTGCCTCGGGCATGGATGTGTTTGATGTCCTTAGGTTAGTTAGGTTTAAGTAGTTCTAAGTTCTATGGGACTGCTGACCTCAGACGTTAAGTCCCATAGCGCTCAGAGCCATTTGAACCAGCCAACATTCCCTGCTAGATCATCAGCCACGCTGCCTGTACGTTAGAATTTGGCGAAGAGCTTGCGAATGTTTTTCACATCGGGTTCTTTCGGAACATTAAATCATGTTTGACAACTGCGCTTATTGCCATAGGACTGTATTCTAACCTGTGGTCCTGCAGTACCAGGAAAACACGTTGTTCAATGGAATACATGATTTCAACATCTTCCTTCGATAAGCTAACGTTTCATATTTCAGCGGTGGAAATGATCGCTCAAAGCTGCGGCGCATTATTTGTAGGCACCATGTATTGCGAGTACAGCGCCATCCCTTAGCAGCTTTTCGAACGATTTTGAAACTTCTGTTTAACTTCTGTATACATTCTTACAGTTTTCACAATAAAGATATCTTTTGTTGCGCTTGTCTATCGATCTTAGTTTTCGAAATATTTAATTTTGGAATCAGGGACTCCTTCGCTGGAAACCCTAACAATGCCGGAATGGTTTCTCTGCAAAGGATATGGCCGATTTCTTTTCCCATTCCTTCGTAATCCGATCTTGTCCTGTTGTCTCTAAGAATCTCGTCATCGAATGGACATAAACCCTAATATACCCTCCTTTCTTTTCCGAAATAGTCAACATTGCACACTCGGAACTCAATGCCCCTATCACTACACAGCGTCTCATTGCTACACTCCGCACAAAACCCAACACCGCTCCTGGTCACGATCGTGTCACCTACTGCCACCTTCGTGAAGCTCCTGTCTCTTTCCTCTCCACCCTGGCCAGGCTCTACAGTGTATTCCTGTCCACCGGTTACTACCCCGACCTGTGGAAAACCTCCTGTATCCTGACGTTCCTTAAACCTGGTAAACCGCCGTCCGCCGTCTCCTCCTACCGTCCCATCAACCTTACCTCGGTCTTCAGCAAGGTCCTGGAATCCCGACGCATCCACCAGCATCTCCGCTAGCACCGCCTCCTTCCCGTTACCCAGTGTGGCTTTCGGTCGTCCTTCTCTTCCAACGACCTTCTCCTTCACCTCACTCATCTCCTTTCCGAACAGCTTAATTCCCATCGCTCCGCCATCTTCCTCTCCCTGGACCTCAAACGTGCTTATGACCACGTATGGCATTCCGGTCTCCTCTTCAAGCTCCAAACCTTTGCCCTTCCCATTAACTACGTCCATCTGATCGGCTCCTTTCTCTCCCACCGTCCTTCCTACGTCACCATCCATAACACGGATTCCTACACCTTTTTTCCCTCCGCCGGTGTGCCCCAAGGCTCCGTCCTCTCTCCCCTTCTGTACCTTTTGTATTCGGCGGATATGCCGCCGCCGTCACCCCCCCGTCCAACTTCTCCAGTTTGCCGATGACACCGCCTTCCTTGCCCTCGCCCCCTCCCTGCAGCGCTCCCAACACCTTCTCCAATCCCATCTTGACCGGTTCACTGCTTGGTGCAACCAGTGGTTGCTCAAGGTCAATTCTTCCAAAACCCAAGCGATCATTGTAGGCAAAACCACCCCTTCCTTCCGTCTCCTTGATTTCTACCTCACCATCTATGGCTGTCCTATCGCCCTCACCCCCAACCTTAAGTACCTTGGCGTCACCCTCGACCGTCGCCTCTCCTGGACCCCCCATCTCTGGACAATCCAAGCCAAGGCACCCTCCCGGCTCCGTCTCCTCGAGCTCCATTCCGGCCATACGTGGTACAATCTCATTCCGTTTCCCCACCTCCTCCTTTTCCTTGAAAGGATACGGATCCTGTACACATCCCATAAACTCGATCCTCCTCACCCGCTTGTCTCGCCCATCCTCTCCCACCCCCGTCCGCTGCCGCGCCTATATTCATACGTCCCACGCGGTCTCCATCTGTCCACCCTGCTTACCCTCTCCCAAGGTGGCTTCCGCCAGCTCCCCCTCCCTGATGATGTCCTCCTCCCCTCCATCTACCCCTCCTATCAACTTTGATCCTCCCCCCCACTTCCTGTGTCTTTTCCTTTAGGTACCCTCCCTCCTTTCTCTTTCTTTTTCCCCCTATCCCCCTTCCTCCACCCCTCTTCCCCCGGGCTTCCCCTGCCCCTTCCTCCCTTTTCCCTCTCTCCCCTGCCCATGGCATCTCTGTTCTCCCCTCTCCCTCTCCCACCCCCCTCCTCCTCTCTTGGTAGGTCCCCAGACTCGTACACGCTCAGTGGACATTCGCGTGCCAGAGATCATCGCCATCAGTGTCTTGTGTGTGTGCCTTCGTTTTGTGTTTAGTGTTCTTTCGCCGTCACGCCACCACTGTTCACGTGTGCCGTCGCAGTCATCCATGTTATGTGCGCCGTGTCAACAAGTGTTAGTGTTTTTTCGCGTCCAGCGTGAAGGGCTTCATGTTTCTTGTTTTTTGTATCTACAGTTTTTTGCCCGCCGTTTTTATTGTATTATCTGTGCCACCTGTATGTCATATTATTGTACCACTCACAGCTGAAGAGCAGCGTAATATGCTGCTGACAGCCCGCCTTGTATAAGGTGATTACAATTACAATAAAGAAAAAAAACCGGAACTGCTAATTAGCTTGTTATCGCCTTTGAAGGAAATGGTTATTCTCTGACGGTGGGCATATAAGTTGAAAACTGCTTAACAGTTACATGAATACGCAGTTGGCAATTGTATGAATAAATATGAAATTGTTATTGAAAGCACTGACGATAAAATTGATTAAAGACGAAGATTCGTATGTTGTGACAATGAAATTTCAGGAGGAATGGGGGTAGTCAAAGGGAATACTGGGAAACCTACCAAGGAAAAAAATCATTTACAATTAAAAAAAATAACCAAATGGTACAGGACAGTATATCTAGCAAGGAATTTTAATAGTCACTGCCTCAACAAAAAAATTACTCATTCATCTAAAAAATAAAAGCTTTGAATATATGTGAGAATATGACATAATAGTATTTCTGGAACAAAACGCCTTCCTTGATGGAAACCAACATGGATTCCTGTTACACCTGTCGTGAGAAATTCAACGTACGTCCTTCAGGCATGATGTCAAGGATAGAGTTGACCATTCAGAATCGGTGTTTCTTGAGTGTTTATCAGAGCATCAGGGATGGAGGTAACTAATCAGAACCGGTGTTTCTAGAGGTTTATCAGAGCATACCCTCAGAGGTAGAACACTTAAGACAAAAAATTAAAAGCCTATTCTCCTGACTCATCTAAAATAGTCAGTCACACATACCTCACTAATATAGCCAAGTTTCCAGAGAAACGTACCTCTTTAATGACCGTAATGACGTGTGTTAAACCTTAATCTTCCATCCTGTCAGAAAAAGAACTAAGCTGTTCTGTAAATAGATCCATCTACAAGAAAAATAATATTCCGAAAATTGTTCACCGATTTCATGTTTAACATCTATCTCTAACGTTAGAAAAAGGAAATATTTAAAAGGCAAAATATCGCTAGCCGGAATATTTGTGTGCGTTTTTTTGTGTAGCTCCCGTATTGACGTTCTTTTCAATATACATTGCCACAACGGCTGTTTGACGGCTCTGGAAACCAGTTGGACATCAGGTTATGGACCACAATGACAGGTATAACCTCTATAACGTCCAGTGTCTGGTGCCATAAACCGGAGAATTACTGTTCAGCCGTAACGGACCGCATTATTACTGGCCGACACGCGTACTAAGTCAAGTACACTCAATAACTGCAAATTTTACAACCGCAATACGTCTGTGCTGTAGTACAAATACTGCACTCATTGGTGTAAATGTCATTTGTCCGGCTGCAATAGCCAGCAGTGCTGTTCACAAGTAACTAGGTGCTTCCTTGTCTGGAGGTCGAGGGAGACAGCAGCAGCCTGTGGGGAAGTCACAGCGTTTAGTGTTATGCGCTAAATAACGATTATATACAACATTTAGAGTAATAAACGATTCAAACACATACAATTCTCTAAATTTATTATTTGGGTACCTATTTAATTTAGCATTTGGTGCGTGTCTACCATCAACTAACGGCCTCACAGACTTAACGCATTTAAGTATCTTAATTTGTGCCCTTAACATTAAAAACAATGCACAGCTGTTGGGGTTCCTGAAAAATATTAAAATCCGTGATGGTGCAACACTGATTTGTGTACCAGCATTCCCATTAAGGAATGCATGTCATTTAAGCCAATCTCATGAAGTATCAGAAATTAACCCAGGCAGAACCAACAGAATTTACTGACGGATTTGTCGCTTTTATACAATGTCTTCTACTTCAACAAGAAAATTCACCATCAAAATGTTGGCGTAGCCAAAGGCAACTGCCTTGCCAGCACAATGGCCACAATCTTTATCAACAGTCTGGTAAAGTAAATTCTTTATTAACAACACTAATAAGTATGGTTATTAAAAATTTTTGCGTTTAGTGCAGGAATCTAAGAGGCTCCAGTGCATTTCCTGCCGCTTATTAAAGCAATGTTAGAATATAATACTTTTTTGGATAGTCTGCTCTGATACATTACATGCGTGATACCTTACTAACAAGTCCAGTCCAAATGTTTAGCACAGCTGTATTCTACTCCTGAACCTGAATCGAGGCACTGATTCGAGTATTCATTCCATCTGTAGAGACGGTAGCAAAAGTGCACACCGTACTCTTTACCTGGGCGCAAAGAACGAAACAAGAGTGCCATGTAACAAGTTCTGCCCAGCTTAAGAGGCATGCACACGTTCAGTGATTATTGACAATATTGAATTGTCAAATCTTCAGTATACTAAAGCAGCCACACACCGTCAGCAATATTGACAAAAATTGGCAGTCGACAATGAAGTTTTACAAGGTTAAGATGTCGAATACTCAAAAGAAAACGCGTACTGCAATTGTATTAACTATAGCTTGCAAGGAACAGAAAACAGCGAAAAAGAGGAAATGGGTCCGAGAATGACTGAAAAAAAAGGAGCGACTGGTCACATGTTAATTTATTGACTGAAATCAGAACTGCGGACGCGAAAGATTTCATTAATTATTTTCCTATGAGCCCTGCATCATACAACAAGTTATTAATATTGGTACTAGATAAAATAAAGACAAAATATGATAATGAGAGAAGCAATCGTAACCGACAAGAGATTAGGAGTAACTCTGAGATTTCTGGTAACAGGCAGGTCATTCTAACGCTTGAAGTTCAGTTCCGTGATATCGGGAAACACAATTAGTGAAATTCTATGTAAACTTGGGAAGAAGTTATATGTGCCTGGCAGGGATATGTTCAGGCAATTAACGCAAAATATTTTACGTTTTGTAATAATTTGGCGAAGCTGACGTGCATTTCGTGGACCTTTTACAAGTCATTGCAGATATACCACGTATTTTTCGAAGTGGAAGCGTTTTTCCAAAGTGCTATGTAATTTTTTTAAGGGACCGAGGGCATGATGATTAAATGCGGAGAGATCAAGACTGTAGGGTGGATGGTAGAGTGACTCACACTTTAATTGGCGAACTTTTGCTTCACGACATTTGGGATATGGAGAGGGGCGTTATCATGAAGCAGCAGCACTCATTGGCGCGCAATTCCGCAACAGTGGTTTTCGACAAAAGTACTGCCCCATATACACACACATCAAAAAAATTTTTGCATCGCCTCGATTCAGAGAGTTCCGGAACCTGTACAGAAAATTGGAATAGACATCAACATAAACATCATTGCTCATGAAAACCATACATGGAATGTTGTACCACCACATAGCGAGACCTTCACAGGTGGTGGTCCAGATTGCCGTACACACCGGTACCTCTAACATCCAGTAGCAGGTCTTCTTCAATTTATGCATGCCTGTATTCATCGTGATATACGTCCATATGGTCATGAAGGCACTGTTGGTCCAGATTGTCCCACTCCACTACGGCGATTCGGTGTAGATAGCTCAGAGTGGTTGGTGGATCACGTCGTCCATAAACAGCCCTTTTCAATCTATCCCAGGGATGTTCGATAGGGTTCATCTCTGGAGAACATACTGGCCACTCTAGTGGCGCCTTCCATGATCACCAGCTGCGTGCATCGGCCCCACATAATGCCACCCCAAAACAGCAAGAAACCTCCACCTTGCTGCACTCGCTGGACAGTGTGTCTAAGGCGTTCAGCCTGATCGGGTTGCTTTCAAACACGTCTCCAACGATTGTCTGGTTGAAGGCATATGCGACACTCACCGGTGAAGAGAACGAGATGTCAATCCTGAGCGGTCCATTCGGTATGTTGTTGGGCCCATCTGTACCGCGCTGCAAAGTGTCGTAGTTGCAAAGATGGACCTCATCATGGACGTATGGAGTGAACTTGCACATCATGCAACCTATTGCGCACAGTTTGAGTCGTAATACAACGTACTGTGGCTTCACGAAAAACGTTATTCAACATGCTGTCAGGGTTCCTCCGAGCCTTAATGCGTATGTAGCGATCATCCACTGCAGTAGTAGCCCTTGGGCGGCCTGAGCGAGGTATGTCATCGACAGTTCCTGTCTCTCTTTATCTCCTTTGTGTCTGAACAACATTGCTTTGGTTCACTGCGAGACGCCTGGGCACTTCCCTTGTTGAGAGCCCTTCCCGGTACAAAGTACCAATGTGAACTCGATCGAATCGTGGTATTGACCATCTAGGCATGTTTGAACTACGGGCGACATGAGCCGTGTACCTTCTTCCTGGTGGAATGACTGGAACTGATCGGCTGTCGGACCCCTCCGTCTGATAGGCGCTGCTCGTGCATGGTTTTTTACATCTTTGGGAGGGTTTAGTGACGTCTCTGAACAGTCAAAGAGACTGAGTCTGTGATACAATATCCATAGTCAACGTCTATCTTCAGGCGTTATGGGACCTGGGGTGACTCAATTTTTTTTTTGATGTGTGTATATTTTCAAATAAATAATGAAAGCAATGTCATAGAGAATCTTCCTTTGATCATCCAAAAGTGGTAAATATGAAGATTACCCTCATATAGGTCTATTAAAGTGGTTTTGTGTTAGAAGACTATTTGAAAAATTGAATTGAACAATGATAAGCATAAGAGCGAATTGAAACCATGAACAGGGCACATTAAGCCACCTGACTGGTTCTTGAAGCTCTGGCAACATCTGAGTGTAGAATGTTGTCAAACTGTCAATACTTGACCTCACACGTTCAGTATGTATTGGCAATACCGAGAGAATAGTTTGTGGGTCACCAATACTGCTCGTCAGTATTTCTAATACTGACAATATGTTAATACGCGCTCCCAGACGGTAAATATATTGATAGTTTGACGATATTACAGACCGCGTGAGGGGCCCTTTATACTGGATGATTGTAATTAAACTGCAACTGCTCAAAGAGGTCCAGTGTGTGCTGTAATTACCGTATGGAAGCAACACTTGATACATATGCTAATGCGTTAACGCAGAACCAATTTATGCTGGAAAAAATTGAGTTCCAACATTGCCCTTGCCCACTAGGTGCAAATCTTGCGCTGTGAATGCAATAAAGACATATAGAAATGTTTCCATATATAATGGATTAGGAACGGACATGGGCAGAAAAGGCCAAACAATTAAGAAGACATAATGTTGATTATGTTATTAACCGTTTTAGATTGTCAAATGACACAGAAGCGATACCACCATAAAAACTGTGTCCAGCGCCAGATTTACACCTGGTGGCCAGACTTGGAACTAACCTTTTTCCACTATAAATCAGTTCTGCTTTAACACATTAACGTATCTACCGAGTTTCGGTGTCATACGATAATTACAGCCCATGCTGGCATCCTTGAGCAGATGCACTTCACTTGTAACTACCCAGTACATTTTTCCTCGAAACCGGCAAGCGGCTCTGATCTTGCATCGCTGCTGCTGGACCTCTATCATGCTAGAGCTAAGAGTGGACGTACAAGGTTTCCGCATACCTCACTTTCGGTACTGCTGGACTTGGTATCGAAAGTGTAGTATGCAGAAACGACGGTACGCTGCTAATGTGAATCGTACTGAGATACGTGTACACTGATAACCAGAAGTTTATGACCACTGCCCACTGCGAAACTGAATGTTGTCTGGTAGCGTTTCCTGTCAAGTGACTCGATAAGGAAAGTACACTGCTTGACAACCGCTAAGGAACAACTGACACTTGCTGAAGAACAACAGGCAATTGCTACGGAACAACCGCCAATTGCTACGGAACACCAGACCAATGATAGTAAAAGGGACTGTGTAGGACAGAACGTGTTAACTGCAGCGAAGCCTGTTCACGGACGCTCTGTATGCATTTGTCAGTTCATACAGTACGGTGCTTGACGAAGGTTGTTGTGGAACCGCTTAGTGCGACATTCCGTGTGGTACGGCAATATGTGTGCAAGACATCACTGAAGTGCTTACCGTCTTGGACGAGCAGTTGGATGGCTCGAAGCCGATCAAAGTGTCGCTGCTGTGGCCAAAATAACATGTGTGTCCAAAAGTGTCATCTTGCGATTAAGAAAGGCCGCCGAGGGTGGAAATGCTCTGCGAAAACATATCGGTGGTCTTAGACGGATAACCACACCGCAAGAAGATCGATATCTAGCCCTAATGGCGGAAGGGAACAGACATCTAACTCCTAGACAAATCACTGCAGATCTTGCAACCGCTACTGGTACATGTGTCTCTGCCGCAAACATCTCAAGGTGATTTAATTAGGCTGGTTAGCATGCTCGGAAACCTGTTAAATGCATCCCATTTCAACCGCTTCACCGTCGAGAAAGAGTTCATTGGTGTAGTGATCATGTTGGTTGGGGTCAGCGAAAGTGGTCCAGAGTAATGATCTCCGACGAATTCTGCTTCACTGTGGCAAGTGATTCCGATCGCCAGTTAGGGCGGAGAGAGAGGGAAACAAGTTACACGCCACATAATATTCACGAACGTCACCAGTGTGGCCTAGGCGACCAGTTGGCAGGCTTTATGCACAATGGCAGAATACCGCTACATAGCTTTGTGCGAGGTACCGTTACAGCACAACGACACTGCACAGAGATTAATCTGGATCATGTTTGTTTTTTTAGGGCTGCGGTAGGTCAGACTTTCTGTTTGTGGACGACATTCCAGATCACAGAGGACCGCAGAGGTACCGGACACAATGAAAAGTGACGGTATCGAACGTGTGGAATGGCCTCCGTACTCTTCGGACCTAAACCTTATAGAGATAGAGCATGCCTGGATGCTCTTGGCAGACGTGTTCCTCAACGAACCCCCATCAGTGAACCGTACAATAAGTGCAAACCACGTTGAGAGAGGAGTGAGACAATATCCCTCAAAGACTCCTCAATAGTTTGGTAGCCAACATCAATAACATGTAAAATATGTGCGTTAGCGCCTGGCGAGGGCATATTCACTTGTGAGAGTCCGATACCGACCTTTCTGTTGCGAGTCTGACAGGTGTAAAAAAAGGAACTTTATTTATGTCTGTTATCCTGTTTCCGCATGTGGTGAAATCTGTACCATTTTTTCTTATCAATATACAACTCTACATCTATTGCCTAATTTCTATGTTTCATGTCGTCCATCACTGCCTGTGATTATTCCTGTCCAACAATGGCTCTGTTCCTTAGCAGTTGTCAGCCAGTGTACATAAGTGAGACGGATCATTCTAGGGATTACACGAACCACAGATGGGGAAATCTGCTTATACAAACGACTTTCACAAAGGGCAGACTGTTACAGCCAGCGCCTGGGGACGAGCACCTGCGTAACGGCGAAGTTGCTCGGCTGCTCAAGCACTACTCTCATGAGCATCTAATGGTAAAAGGATGGTGAAACCATGAGTACGTGTCAAGGTGTTGGACCTCCACCCCTCTTCACGGAACGTGGAGGTCACAGGTTGTCCACTCTGTTAAGCGGGCAAGGTGGCGATCTGTGTCAGATCTGAGGCAGAATGCAGTGCTACTGCTGGCGCAAGTGTTTCGGAGTACACCGTTCAGCACACGCTGTTGAACAAGAGGGGCTCTGCAGTCTGCAAAGGACGACCCCTACGTATACACGTGTTGAGCCAAGAACATAGTTACGATTGCATTGGACAAGGGATCATAAAGGTGGATCATTAGGAACGTGTCGCCTAGTTGGAAGATCTACGTTTCTCGCTTTACCAGGTCGATGTTTGAGTCTGAATACACCGCCATCGAGACGAACGGCTGCTCGAAACGTTCACTGCACCACGGACGCAGGCCGGTGGTGCACTGTTATGCTATGAGGAGGAGGGGGGGGGGGGTAGGAGGGGTGGGAGAAACGCATTCATCTGGCTTCCATTGGGCCTGTGGCAGTAATCGAGAGCGCACCGTGACAGCTTGGACTAACTGAACATTATTCCGCACGGTGGCGGCTACTGTGTAAGAGTACAAGAGCACGTGAACACCCTAATTTTCGACCCCTTGCGTATTTGTTGGTTATTTTTCTTTGAAGGCCGTTAGACGTAACATAGATGCTGCAATCTGATAGATATGACACTTAAATACACCACGCTACTGCTCCTTCAGAGTACTTGTAACTTGGCATCAGGGCCGCGAACACACCTTCAGTTGTGCACGTTTTAAGGAGCTTCTGCGCACGCACAACCTGTGTGACGTAATTTGATCAACCAAGTGTACAGTTCACGATATACACAGCTAGCCCTTGCCACTCAACTAGAAGTTTATGCCACTACCACCACATGGTAGCACAGTGCAGCAGAGTTTTATCCTCGTTCGCTAGGCGTAATGCCTGCTAGATGATAGCACATTCCTCAGATATGCTAATTCACTCACTCTATGCAGTAAAATTAGATCGGACGTCAGTATATGTTAAATTTATACTGACAGTAAACCTTTTTTGTATCTTTCTGAATGAGTTATAATATATTAAGTTATCAATTTTATCATACAGTAATCCATTTGGGGCGCTGAGAATCATTTGGGCCTAAACCACGTCACTGTCAATTGTGAGATTGTAGCATTTACTCATGCTTCTGAAATCTGCTGATCGTATGGTGAGTCAGGTATATCTGTGCTGTAGGCCCACACTATATACATGAAAATTCACGAAAAGTTGTTATCACTGGTTTCTCTGATATTCACTTAAATATGGGATCGACGGCGGGGCGTTTTGGGTCCTTATGGATCTCAGTGCCTCATTTTTATTCTATTCAATGACCATGTTGGTAGACATTATTACTTGAGTTTAATCATTTCCACAAACGGCACTTCATGTTAGGAGTTGGTTGTTCACTGGGTGGGAATCGGCTTTCGCGTGCAGTGTAAATATGAACTAAGTTGAATCTGTTTTAAATGCGAAGAGAAAAGTAAAGCGTGAGGACGGGTCGTGTGTCGTGGTTGTGTAACTCATTCGGTAGAGCACTGGCCCGCGAAAGACAAAGGTCCCGAATTCGAGTCTCCGTCCTGCACACAGCTTTAATCTGTCAGAAAATTTCAAATCAGTGCACACACTGCTGCAGAGTGAGAATCTCGTTCTGGGAGCAGAAAAGTAAATTAACAGGTGGCTAAGGAACTAGGGCCTCCGAGAACAGATCCTCTGATAGAGTCACGAAATCAAATAAGCGTGACTACAAATGAACATTTAACAAAGAAGTGTACAGTTAGCACAAATTGTTGCTTGGATGCAACGTAAGAATATCTGATTCAGCCCATAAGTAAATTCGTGAACTAATACATCTGTTAGGGATCTTGTGCATATGCCCCAAAAAATGGGAAAGCATGAAAACTCTCACTTACACAAAAATGCGAAATGGAAAGCTGCAAAAGCCTACATATTATTTCATTATTGCCCTAAACTGTTCTTAATTACGTACAAAACAACAAAATTACACCAAAACAGTTCTTTCTTTTGTCAGATATGTTATGCATATTATTAGTATTGTTATCATTGTTATTATTATTTGCAATGGCTGTAGTTGTATAATCTTATTGATAAGAATAACTGGTTATATAGCAGATGCTATTAATTTCTCTCAGTTTTATCTGAATCTAAAAATTTGTGAACACTCAGAATGTAAACTCACGAGCCACCACTGATTGTGCACTACCTGCATACTTTCGTGCTTGATGTCTTTGATGTTTCTCCTAACAGCGATGGCCTTTTGAAGCAAGATAAGTTTCCGGATCATAAGGCCAGAATCGTGCTACCGTGGTTTGAAGAACATCATAGTGAACTCGCGTTTATGTCTCAGCCACAAAACTCACCTGGTTTAAAGTCTATGGTCAAGAGAAAGTTACTGGTACCAAACACAGACCTTTAATTTGACGAAGAAATTTTTGAGAATGTGCATATGGAGCATAACATTGAGTGGTAGTGGAGCACGGCCATTGGGATGATGACGATGATGTTTGGCTTGTGGCCGGCCGGAGTGGCCGAGCGGTTCTAGGCGCTTCAGTCTGGAACCTCACGACCGCTACGGTCACAGGTTCTAATCCTGCCTCGGGCATGGATGTGTATGATGTCCTTAGGTTAATTAGATTTAAGTAGTTCTAAGTTATAGGGGACTAATGACCTCAGCTGTTAAGTCCCATAGTGCTCAGAGCGATTTGAACCATTTTTTTGGGTTTATGGGGTGCTCAACTGTGCAGTTGTCAGCGCCTGTACAAACTCTCAGTCTTTACTCAGTCCAGTCACGCCACTTTTACGAATGAGGGTGAAATGATGAGGACGGCATGAACATCCAGTCCCAGGTCGGGAATCGAGCCCGGGACTCAGTGGTCCAGAGGCAGCAACGCTAACCAATACACCACGAGCTGCGGACTCGTACAGTGGGAAAACCGGAATATACGAGAATCGAAGCATTTCAGATGTGGTGCTACAGAACACTGTTGAAAGTTAGGTGCACCAATGAGGAAGGCAATAAGGAGGTTCTCCGCAGAATCGGCGAAGCGAGGAACGTACGAAATATACCGACAAGAAGTAGGTGCAGTAGGATAGGGCATGAGTTATAATATCAAGGAACAACTTCCATAATATCAGAAGGAGCTGCAGAGTGAAAACAAACTGTAGAGGAAGACAGAGACTGGAATACACCCAACTAGTAATCGAGGACGTAGGGTACACGCTCTACTCTGAAATGAAGAGGTTGGCGCATGAGAGGAAATCATGGAAGGCCGCATAAAAAAAAAAAAAAAGAGGCCGCCGGAATATATCTAGCAAGGTTTCGGGCGTCCGACTCGTGTCCTCAAACGATCGTCCCATAATTTACGGGGATTAGATGACCTGTCGGTAGACATCGGATGCCACATCCGGACGGAAATCTACTGAGCACGTTTCGAATCCACGCCACTCAGAATCGCTGCTGTAAAGCGTTCCAAAGGTAGAGCAACACGCTATTACATAGGTGGTCGTGATATTTTGGCTCGTCAGCGTAGCTACGACCGTAGCGTAACACAGATAGAGCATATTCCCTGCAGGAACAAATCTTTCGTGAAAATATTGTTTCATGCTAAAACTGCGGTTAGGTACTCATATTCTGTAGCAGTGCTGCCAAGTGCTGTGCCCTATGTAAGGCACCAAAGTACAAACAATAGTTGCCTATGGATGCCGCTCTGTGACACGGCAGTTAGTTGGTGCTGCAAATGCATCATTCGTTTCTTCCTCTCGTCGTTTTGCCGTCTGTGGAATGATACAGTTGAGTTATGAGGTATGCGCTTTACCCATGAAGTATCCGGATATATGATACAAGCTGGTATCCAAAACTAAAGCAATAAACCGCTATTTCCCCTTCCTGAGTCTAATTCACGATATAATCATACAAATTGACAACAGATGCCCTTACTATCGTGTTCTGCACGGAAGACGTATTCCGGTCAACTGCAGCCAAGGCAGCGATGACGTCAGGGCACCCATCAAACGGGTGGACTCTACGCAGTAGAGCCGTAGGAAGAATAGAAACAGGACAGTCGCAAACTGATGTGGCCTGATGGCTTAATGTGAATCGTTCTGGTATTTCTCGGAAGTGTTGGCAGTCTGTAGAGACCGTAACTATATCCCGAAGATATGTGTGTGTGTGTGTGTGTGTGTGTGTGTGTGTGTGTGTGTGCACGCGTGCGCCACTGCGTGACGGCTATTGCGTTTCGTTCTTGCATACCCCCTTTCCATGCAATACGCCACACCCCCTCTCCCCCCCCCCCCCCACTCCCCTCTCCGTCCGCCACGGCATGAACCATGGACCTTGCGGTTTGTGGGGACGCTTGCGTGTCTTAGCGATACAGATAACCGTCGTAGGTACAACCACAATGGAGGGGTATCTGTTGAGAGGCCAGACAAACGTATGTTTCCTGAAGAGGGGCAACAGCCTATTCAGTAATTGCAGGGGAAACATCTGGATGACTGACTGACCTGACCTTGTAACATTAACCAAAACGCCCTTCCCGTGCTGATACTGCGAACGGCTGAAAGCAAGGGGGAACTACAGTCATAATTTTTCCCGAAGGCATGCAGCTTTACTGTATGATTAAATGATGAAGGCTTCCTCTTAGGTAAAGTGTTCCGGACGTAAAATAGTCCCCCATTCGGATCTCCTGGGGGGGGGGGGGGGAGGGGGAGTGGTCGGGGGGTGGAGGTGGGGGAACTACTCAGCAGGACGTCGTTATCAGGTGAAACAAACTGGCATTCTTCGGATCGGAGCGTGGAATGTCAGATCCTTTAATCGGTTAGGCAGGTCAGAAAATTTAAACAGGGAAACGGATAGGTTAAAGTTAAATGTAGTGCGAATTAGCGAAGCTGGGTGGCAGGAGGAACGAGACTTCTGGTCAGGTGAGTGCAGGGTTATAAATTTAAAACTAAATAGAGGTAACGCAGGAGTAGGTTTAATGATGAATAAAAGAATAGGAGAACGGGTTAGCTATTATGAATTGCATAGTGAACGCATTATTGTAGCCAAGATAGACACGAAGCTCACGCCTACCGTAGTACAACTTTGTATGCCAACTAGCTCCACAGATGAACAAGAGATTGAAGAAATGTATGATGAGATAAAAGAAATTATTCAGATAATGAAGAGAGACGAAAATTTAATAGTCATGGAGGACTGAAGTTCCATAGTAGGAAAAGGAAGAGAAGGAAAAGTAATAGGTGAATACGGAATTGGGGTTAGGAATGAAAGAGGAAGCCGCATGGTAGAATTTTGCACAGAGCATAACTTAATCATAGCTATCACTTGCTTTAAGAATTATGAAAGAAGGTTGTCTACGTGGAAGAGAACTGGAGGCACTGGAAGGCTTCAGATAGATTATATAATGGAACCAGATTTTAAATTGTAAGACACTTCCAGGGCAGATGTGGGCTTTGACCACATTCTATTAGTTATGAGATGTAGATTAAAACTGAAGAAACTGCAAGAAGGTAGTAATTTAAGGAGATGGGATCTGGATACAATGAAAGAACCAGAGGTTGTAGAGAATTTCAAAGAGAGCATTAGGGAAAGATAGACAAGAGTGGGATGAAGAAATACAGTAGAAGAAGAGTGGGTAGCTTTGAGAGATGAAATAGTGAAGGCAGTGGAGGATTAAGTAGGTACAAAGACGAGGGCTAGTAGAAATCCTTGGGGAACAGAAGAGATATTGAATTTAATTGATGAAAGGAGAAAATATAAAAACGCAGTAAATGAAGCAGGCATAAAGGAATGCAAACATCTCGAAAATGAGATCGACAGGTAGTGCAAAATGGCTAAGCAGGGATGGCTAGATGACAAATGTAAGGACGTAGAGGCATATATCACTAGGGGTAAGATAGGTAGTGCCTACAGGAAAATTAAAGTGACCTTTGGAGGAAAGAGAACCACTTGTATGAATATCAAGAGCGCATATCGAAAACCAGTTCTAAGCAAAGAAGGGAAAGCAGAAATGTGGAAGGAGTATATAGAGGGCCTATTCAAGGGCGATGTACTTGAGGGCAATATTATGGAAATGGAAGAGGACGTAGATAAAGATGAAATGGGAGATACGATACTGCGTTAAGAATTTGACAGAGGACCGAAGTCGAAACAAGGCCCCGGGAGTAGACAACATTCCATTAGAACTACTGATAGCCTTGGGAAAGCCAACCGTGACAAAACTCTTCCACCTGGTGAGCAAGATGTGTGATACAGCCGAAATACCCTCAGACTTCAAGAAGAATATAATAATTCCTGTTCCAAAGAAAGCATGTGTTGACAGGTGTGAAAATTACCGAACAATCTGTTTAATAAGTCATGGTTGCAAAATAGTAACACTAATTTCTTACAGAAGAACAGAAAAACGGTAGAAGTGGACCTCGGAGATCAGTTTGGATTCCGGAAAAACGTAGGCACAAGCGAGTCAGTACTGACCTTTCGACTTTTCATAGAAGATTGGTTAAGGAAAGGCAAACCTATGTTTATAGCATTTATAGACGTAGAGAAAGCTTTTGAAAATGTTGCCTGGAACGCTCTCTTTCAAATTCTGTAGGTGGCAGGGGCAAAATACAGGGAGCGAAAGGCTATAGACGGCATTTATGAGTCAAGAGGCATGAGAGGGAAGCAGTGGCTGGGAAGGGAGTGAGAGAGTGTTGTAGCCTATCCGCAATGTTGTTGAATTTATATATTGAGCAAGCAGTGAAGGAAACAAAAGAAAAATTTGGAGTAGGAATTCCATGGAGAAGAAATCCATGGAGAAGAAATAAAAACTTTGAGGTTTGCCGATGACATAGTATTTCTGCCAGAGACAGCAATGGACCTGGAAGAACATTTGAACGGAATGGGCAGTGTCTTGAAAGGAGGGTGTAAGATGAACATCAACAAAAGCAAATCGACGATAATCGAATGTAGTCGAATTAATCCAGGTGACGCTGAGGGAATTAGATTACAAATGAGATTCTTAAAGTAGTAGATAAGTTTTGCTATTTGGGGAGCAAAATAACGGATGACGGTCGAAGTAGAGAGGATATAAAATGTAGACTGGCAACGGCAAGGAAAGCGTTTCTGAAGAAGTGAAACTTGTTAACAACGAGTATAGGTTTAAGTGTCAGGAAGTCTTTTTTGAAAGTATTTGTATGGAGTGTAGCCATGTATGGAAGTGAATCATGGACGATAAGTAGTTTAGACAAGAAGAGAATAGACGCTTTCGAAATGTAGTGCTACAGAAGAATGCTTAAGAGCAGATGGGTAGGTCACGTAACTAATGAGGAGGTACTGAATAGAACTGGGGAGAAGAGGAATTTGTGGCACAACTTGACTAGAAGAAGGGAGCGGTTGGTAGGACATGTTTTGAGGCATCAGCAGATCACCAATTTAGTATTGGAGGGCAGCGTGGAGGGTAAAATCGTAGAAGGATACCAAGAGATGAATACGCTAAGCAGATTCAGAAGGATGTAGGTCGCAGTAGTTATCTGGAGATGAGGAAGCTTGCACAGGATAGAGTAGCATGGAGAGCTGCTTCAAACCAGTCGCTGGACTGAAAAAAAAAAAAAAAAACGCAGCAGAGAGCTTTAACCAGAAAGAAGAAAGATCACAGTCAATTATGGGTTTCTTTTAAGTAATTCCAACACTGTAATTCTTCAGGCTTTTCTGGTGAGGCGTTGTCATGTGGAATAATCGGATTTCTGATGGTTGTTCGCGTCTTCCTTGCACATATTTCCGCTGCGTGACTAGCATTCTTTTTCAGGCGCTGTTGATACTGATTCCAGTGTGGAATGAGTCCGGTATTCAGGCCTGTGTTGTGCTAGGCGCTCCGTCTGCGGTCCGCGTCGCGTCAGGCGCTCTGTCCGTGGTATAGGCCGACCAATAGCAGCGACTGTAGCGTTTTCTTCTAGTAGCGTCTGTTCCGAATGCTCTGCGCGTACTTTGTGGTTATTATCCGTTGTCAGTCTTGCTGTATTGAGTTATGAATGAAGTCCAAGCCGTGCTAGAAATTTTATCTTCCATTATCGTCATTTAAGTCCTCCTGTGATGTAGGACGTTCTGTTATCGTGGTGTGCCGTGGTAGGCGTTCCGACCGAAGTTCTCGCCCGCCAGGAGCGGCTGCAGTGTTATTTTCAGGCCGATGGTGTTCAAACTGCCGCTCGAGACTCGGAAGAACGTTAAAAAAATGGTTCAAATGGCTCTGAGCACTATGGGACTCAACTTCTGAGGTCATCAGTCCCCTAGAACTTAGAATTACTTAAACCTAACTAACCTAAGAACATCACACACATCCATGCCCGAGGCAGGATTAGAACCTGCGACCGGTGCTGTCGCGCGGTTCCAGACTGTAGCGCCTAGAACCGCTCGGCCACTCCTGCCGGCTCGGAAGAACGTCCTCATGTATTGCGTCTCTCGTCTGGGGTACCATTTCACGTACGTTCTTTGTTATTTCTACTGGGCTGTTATCTCTAACTCCATGTTCATACTTGTGTCCCTTGGGGTCTTGATGTTGCTTCCGTTGCGTCTTTAGAAGATCTAATGCCGGATTCCAAGCCGAGCTCAGGTGGAAACTTAAAAAAGCATTTCAGTTAATGGGGTTCTCTACGACCTTAATCTCCATAGATTCTTGATGATGCAGTCCCAATATCTCGATGTTTGTGTTAAAATGTTGGCATCATTATGCCATAGAGGTTCTAAAAAATGCTCGGAGATAGTTAACTTGGTTGCCTGTCTCAGTCTTGTGTACCTTTGGTGCTCTTTGCACCTGATGTCAACAGTCCTGGTCGTCTGGCCGATGTATGACGTACCACATTCACTTGGTACGTGGTAAACGCCCAGTTTCTGTAGACGCAGGTCATCCTTCACACTCCATAGCAGAGCCTTAATCTTGGTTGGTGGATGGAACACTTAATGTTATGTTTGAGGAGAATTCCGCCGATTTTGGCAGATATCGGCCCGACATATGGCAAATATGCAACCTTCTGCATTTCATCTTGTACAATTTTAGGAACCTCTGGCGGGGAAACAGGGCATAATGCCCTTTTAACATCTCGAGAAGAGTATCCGTTTTTGTAGAACACAGATTGTAGATATTCTATCTCCGTCGCCAAATTATCAGGCTCTGATAGAGTTCATGCCCAGTGAACCAGAGTTCGGAGTACACCATTTTTCTGCGCTGGGTGGTAGCAACTGCTGGCTTGCAGGTACAAGTCGGTGTGAGTGTGTGTTCTCGGTACACACTGTGACTGAAGGCACCATTTGCCTTCCTCTTAACTAGTACATCTAGGACTGTGACTGAAGGTACCATCTGCCTTCCTCTTAACTAGTATATCTAGGAAAGGGAGTAGTACATCCTTCTCCAGTTCAATGATGAATTTAGTGTTAGAGTGGCGTAAGTTTAGGTGGTACAAGAAAACATCGAGCTTTTCCTTCCCGTGGGGCCATATGACAAAGGCTACATCCACATACCTAAAAAAGCATTTTGGTTGGTCTAGGGCCGATGTAAGGACCTCCTCTTCAAATCTTTCCATAAAGAGACTGGCTACCACCGCCGAGAGAGTGCTGTCCATTTCCGCCCCTTCCGTTTGCTAATAGATTTGACCCTCGTGTAGAAGTACGACGATGTCAATATGTGCCTGAATATGTCCAGGAGAGCATCGTCGAACTTTTCTTTAATCAGCTCTTGTGAATCATTCAGTGGTACGCGGGTGAACAGGGATCTGTAACTGCCTGAGGCGTTGTAGGAAATGCTCTGCGAATGTGATGGGCACACTTCCCCATATATGGCGAGAGCATCTTCTTAAGCTGCTGAGCAGTGAGGTAGATAGCTGCGCCATTGTTGCTGACTATTGGAAGTAGAGCAACCCCTTTCTTGTGGACCTTAGCAGGTCATAAAGTGTGGGTGCTACTGGTGTTTTAGCCCTTAGCTGCTTAACGATCTTTTCTGGAGGCCCGGTTTCCTTTAGAAGAGCCATGGTCTTCTTATCTACCTTGTCTGTGGGGTCGCGTTCTACCGGTCTGTATGCTGTCTCGTCCAGAAGTTGTCGCACCATACTAGTAAATAAATTTCTGCTTTGTAGTTAAATTACTCGGGCAAGCGGGATTCTAGAGTGAAGAAGCCAAAACACCTCCCCAGTGCCCATACCCAGTCGCTAGCGGGTGGACGGTCTCTCCTTTGTATCTTATCACAAAAAGCGGCTGGTTTGTTGATAAATTCCTGTTTTAAAGAAAAGTAACTACGTAAAGGAGTATACTTTAATGTAACTTATACACTTACAATATACATGAACAACAAACAACAGACAACTGACTGAGCGAATAGTAATTACTACATACAGCATTATTAAAAAAATACATGAAACATATACAAAAGCACCTCGCTCTATGAGGTGCATTCAAGTTCTAAGGCCTCCGATTTTTTTTTCTAATTAACTACTCACCCGAAATCGATGAAACTGGCGTAACTTCTCGACGTAATCGCCCTGCAGACGTACACATTTTTCACAACGCTGACGCCATGATTCCATGGCAGCGGCGAAGGCTTCTTTAGGAGTCTGTTTTGACCACTGGAAAATCGCTGAGGCAATAGCAGCACGGCTGGTGAATGTGCGGCCACGGAGAGTTTCTTTCATTGTTGGAAAAAGCCAAAAGTCACTAGGAGCCAGGTCAGGTGAGTAGGGAGCATGAGGAATCACTTCAAAGTTGTTATCACGAAGAAACTGTTGCGTAACGTTAGCTCGATGTGCGGGTGCGTTGTCTTGGTGAAACAGCACATGCGCAGCCCTTCCCGGACGTTTTTGTTGCAGTGCAGGAAGGAATTTGTTCTTCAAAACATTTTCGTAGCATGCACCTGTTACCGTAGTGCCCTTTGGAACGCAATGGGTAAGGATTACGCCCTCGCTGTCCCAGAACATGGACACCATCATTTTTTCAGCACTGGCGGGTACCCGAATTTTTTTTGGTGGCGGTGAATCTGTGTGCTTCCATTGAGCTGACTGGCGCTTTGTTTCTGGATTGAAAAATGGCATCCACGTCTCATCCATTGTCACAACCGATGAAAAGAAAGTCCCATTCATGCTGTCGTTGCACGTCAACATTGCTTGGCAACATGCCACACGGGCAGCCATGTGGTCGTCCGTCAGCATCAGTGGCACTGGATGACACTTTTCGCATTTTCAGGTCGTCATGCAGGATTGTGTGCACAGAACCTACAGAAATGCCAACTCTGGAGGCGATCTGTTCAACAGTCATTCGGCGATCCCTCAAAACAATTCTCTCCACTTTCTCGATCATGTTGTCAGACCGGCTTGTGTGAGCCCGAGGTTGTTTCGGTTTGTTGTCACACGATGTTCTGCCTTCATTAAACTGTCACACCCACGAACACACTTTCGACACATCCATAACACCATCACCACATGTCTCCTTCAACTGTCGATGAATTTCAATTGGTTTCACACCACGCAAATTCAGAAAACAAATGTACGTATGCTGTTCAAGTAAGGAAAACGTCGCCATTTTAAGTATATAAAACAGTTCTCATTCTCGCAGCTGGCGGTAAAATTCCATCTGCCGTACGGTACTGCCATCTCTGGGACGTATTGACAATGAACGCGGCCTCATTTTAAAACAATGCGCATGTTTCTATCTCTTTCCAGTCCGGAGAAAAAAAATCGGAGGCCTTAGAACTTGAATGCACCTCTTACATATGGCAGCAAGGCATTGATTGTCAACACTCCTACTTAATTATTTTTCTTCTCAATTCTTCACACACTTTACGAGTATATGGCTTTGTAAGTATGCCAAAAAGATGACTTCAATTTTCTACATGTTTCAGTTTTACAGTCGTTCCAATATGTTTTCCAGTGAACTTTCCTCGAATGTCAATATGATTCTCCTCCTGCCAGCTTAACTTCCTGTCCAGTTGCTGCTGAATAAGTTTTCGACTTTAATGTTAAGTTTAGTTTAAACCGCCAAGAGAGGTAATTAACATTTCCGTAATGATACTCTGATGAAAGTTCTAATTGTGACTTAATAGAAGCCGTTGGTAACAGACAACCTTACTTTCTGCGAACTTAAAGACGTAAGTGACTTTTCTGATTGTACTTTGACTAACTTTCAACAAAGTAATTCCGCAACTTTCATTCACTGAAAGTAATTTGCCAGCTGACATTACTTCCAACTATTTGCTGATACGCAGTGCCACACTGACCTATTTGTGTACTCCTTTATAATTGCTAACGATTAGTTACGTATCTAATTTTCTACTTGCATGTATCTGGGTTCGTACCTCTTGATAAATTCCTGGTTTACAAATAAGTAACTATTATGTCATATTTAAAGGAGTACATTTTAATGCAACTTGCTCACTTACAATACACTTGAACAAGAAACAATAGAAAACCGACTGAGCAAAGAATAATAACTGCGTACAGCATTAATAAAAAAATACATGTGACATATATAAAAGCACCTTGCTCAACATATGACAACAAGACAAGCTAAAGAAGACAGACACCTTTTATATTCTGGCTGGCAATGCTGGCACCAGCATGTCGCGAACTACCTTCCAGGCTCGCCTGCCAATTTTGCGCTGGGAAACTTGTAACTTGTCGTTACGAATTTGAGAATTGTTTGCATATAGGCACGTCACGACAGAGCGGTCCCGAGGTGGGCATTTACTCGCAAGTTCTTTCTCTCTCTCTTTTTTTTTTTTTTAGAGATACTTACTCCGTTAAGATTTGAACTCTCTGGAGTGAGAAACGAAACTGTTTTTTCTCTCTCTTTTTTTCTGAAAGCATTTCTCAAGCCATGGAGGTTCAAAATGGCTCTGCGCACTATGGGACTTAACATCTACGGTCATCAGTCCCCTAGAACTTAGAACTACTTAAACCTAACTAACCTAAGGACATCACACAACACCCAGTCATCACGAGGAAGAGAAAATCCCTGATCCCGCCGGGAATCGAACCCGGGAACCAGGTCGTGGGAAGCGAGAACGCTACCGTACGACCACGAGCTGCGGACAAGCCATGGAGGAGTGATCGTGGCGTAGAGAAGGTGGATACCATATTCTGGGACGCAACCCGTGTTTTGCCGAAGAACTTGGAGGGCTGAGTTTTCAAGTTTCTGAATAAAGTGGCGTTGCAACAACGGGCGCCAGACCGACCGTTAACCATTAAGCTCTCTCTTTGTGTGGGAACCTCTGGTCAGCTATTTTAAAAATTGTCCTTGGAGTGGGAGGGGTGGTTGAGTTCGAAGAGTCGATCTCTGATCGTCCCCTTTGTGGACCTCTGTTTACTCATTTTGATTGGCTGAGGATAGTTTAGGTGGGGCTTTTTCGCGAAACGCTAAGGGAGAGGAGAGAAGTGCAATCTCGACTCGCTTCGTCTCTGACGTCACACCTTGACTGGAGGCAGACGCTCCGACTCGCGGAGCCGACTTTGATGGAGACACTCTAACTCTGGCAGGAGATTCCGATGGATGTAGACTTAATGGTTTTTCTGTCTTATCAATAAGTAAATACTCTTTGTATTGGGTTGGTACATAAGTTCGTAGCGTTTTTCCATAATTTTAATAAACACAACGGATACTCGTAACAGACACACATGGTTTTCAAGCGAAGAACGTGTCGAGCCGCATTTTCACGCGGAAAGCAAGTTCCTTGGAGGGTGTCCAACACAGGGCGGAAAAGGTGAAAATCTGAGGACGTAATATCAGGTGAATAAGGAGATGCGGAATAACTTTCCAGGCCAGCTCCTGTCTTTTGTCAGTCTAGCACAATGCGGGCGGCCGTAATCGTGGGGTAGCATTATTTCACTCAATCTTCCTGGTCGTCGTTCTTCAACAGCGTCTGCAAGACGTCTCAGTTGTCGACAATAAATGTCATCAGTGATGGTCACACCTCGGGGAAGTAATTCGTAGCGCACCACACCGTCGCTAATCCACCAGATGCGCAACGTCATTTTTTCTGGATGCGCGGAAGTCTTTGTACGAGGCGTTACTGCTTTGTTTGGGCTCATCCACTCCTTTCTATACCTTATGTTAGCATAAAGACACCACTGGTCGTCACCAATAACGATACAGGTTAGGAATGGTCGATGTTATTCACGAGCCAATCGATGACGACAAGTAGAGATGCATTTGGTCACCTGTATTATGGTATGAATGGGACAGTGCACAAATGGTTTAATTCATACTTAACTGGAAGAATGCAGAAGGTTGGAATTAAAAGTACAGATAGTCTACAAGAACCAGCAGAGTCCTCTAACTGGGGAGGTATGAAGAATGGTGTCCTACAGGGTTCAGTCTTGGGTCCCTTATTGTTCTTAATATATATTAACGACTTGCCACTCTATATTTATGAAGATGCAAAGTTAGTTCTTTTTGCTGATGATACAAGTACAATAATCACACCCAAGAAGCAAGAATCAGCTGAGGAAATTGCAAATAATGTCTTTCAGAAAACTATTAAGTGGTTTTCTGTAAATGGACTCTCACTAAATTTTGAGAAAACACAGTTTATACAATTCTGTACAGTAAATGGCATAACATCATTGGTAAATATAAACTATGAACGGAAGTCAGTTGCTAAGGTAGAATACTCAAAATTTTTGGGTGTGTGGATTGATGAGAAATTGAATTGGAAGAAATACATCGATGATCTGCTGAAACTGTTAGGTTCAGCTACTTATGCTATTAGGGTTATTGCAAATTTTGGTGGTAAACATATCAGTAAATTAGCCTACTATGCCTATTTTCATTCACTGCTTTCATATGGCATCATGTTTTGGGGCAATTCGTCATTAAGAGAGAAAGTATTCACTGCACAAAAGCGTGTAATCAGAATAATAGCTGGAGCCCACCCAAGATCACCTTGCAGACTTTTATTTAAGGAACTCGGGATATTCACAGTACCTTCACAATACATATATTCACTTATGAAATTTGTCATTAATAACCCAACCCAATTAAAAAATAACAGCGAAGTACATAACTACAACACTAGAAGAAAGGATGATATTCACTATTCTGGATTAAATCTCACTTTTGCACAGAAAGGGGTGAATTATGCCGCCACAAAAATCTGTGGTCATTTGCCAAATAGTATTAAAAGTCTAACAGATAGCCAACCAACACTTAGAAACAAATTAAAAGAATTTCCGAATGACAACTCCTTCTACTCAATAGACAAATTCTTAGATGTGAAGTTGTAACGGAAAAAATATTAATTAATTAATTAATTATTTTGTGTAAATAAAACTTATGTTAAAGTGACATGTTCCATATCGTTACGAAATGTCGTATTCATGATCTATGGAACAAGGATTAATGTATTTATGTATGTATTATGTATGTATGTCGATTTTTGTGATTTTGGCTTAGAGCATGTGGTACCCATACACCAGAATTTGAGCTTTCCTCATTGCATACGAATGTCGCACGATGGTGGAGTGATCACAAGTCATCACATTTGCCAGTTCTCGAGTACAATAACGTAGATCACTGTGGATTAATGCCTTTATGCGATCTTCATCGAAACCCGAAGGTCTTCCTGAACGTGGAGAGATGCTAACGTCAAAACGGGCCTCTTTGAACCCATAAAACCATTTTCTTGCCTCATACCCATACACGGCGGAAATGTTTCTGACTACCACCGCTGCTGTCGCCCCTTTATTGACCTGAAAGGGTACGTCGGAAATGTTCCAATTTCTCCACTTGGTACTTCATTTTCTAGCATTCACAGCTCCACTCATCATCTAGAAATGACACAATGAGGATATGTAAACTCAAATAGCAACAGTGAACTACAAATAAAAGATAACGATCGATAAACAAACCCATAGCAATCAGAATACCAACATACAAAACAAAACCGCCACAAACTTTTGCACCAACCTAATATGAAAGTCTTCTTTAAATAGCAGTACTACCTCCACTTTTCTGCCTATAATACTTCTGAAATTAATGATACAAACAAACAGAAAGAAAGGTTCATCTCTAGCAAGAATCCATATGCTTGAATATTTCTGGTATCTCAACTGCAGAATTTTCAGCGCTCATTTAACTTTAGGACTCTGTATCTCACAATGAACAAGAATGTACCACTATTGAAATAAGCCCTTCATATGTCGTTTGTCGTTTGAACGAAGATAAACTGGACAACCTAGACTTGTTGCGTCTATTCTGTAGTTAGACAATCTCCAACCTGAACTAAATGTTTTATTCGAATTAGTGTCTTTCGTCCTGTGCAATTGGGGTCATTTGGACGCGGTCTCGAGGGACGTGGGATTAGCTCATCACTCTCCCTGCCCTTGTCGGCTTTCTTGACGGTGGAGCCTCTACTTTTCAATCAAGTAGCTCCTCAACTGGCCTTACGATGCCGACAGCATCCCGCTGAAGTCCTCCTAACAGGGAAAAATCTCTGTCAATTTCGGGACTCGAACCCTGGTCCTCCACATAGCAGCCAGACACGATCATCACTAGGCTATGGGGGTGGGCTAAGAAAATCAACTTTGAACTAAATGTTTTATTCGAATTAGTGTCTATCGTCACCTCCTCAAATATTTACTTTTCCTCCTGAAACATCCAGTCTGGGTAATCCCACTGTTGGTGTCCAGCTTTGCTCAATTTTACATCAGGCTGCGAGAGCAAGTATGGGAAAACTAAGCACCTGTACATTACTCTTCCGTACAAACCTCTCTTCTTGCGTGACATATGCACGCACACTTTACAAAATTTTCATCGTGCTTGTCAGAGTAGAGATCAGTTATCACGATATAAAAAAATTCTGTTTTCCTGCCGGTCCCAGGAAAGCGTTAACTCAACAGCGCTCTGACAACAGCGAACTGTTCTGCCTTCAATTACTTCGTTTATAAAGTGCCTTAATAATAATCACGGAGCAATCACATTAATTGGACCACCGCCTTTGTTCGACGTCAGGGTGTAATGACCACTTAGAGACGGCAGGCCCCGGAACTAACAATGGAGGATGTATAAAGCATGTCGAGGGCAGGAGTACGGAAAACAGTACACTTGTTGTCGTAATGAGTAAACGAAGCGATTTATTTGACATCCAAAAGGGCTTGATCATTAGCTTTCGCGCCAAAGATGGGAGCAATTCAAACAATGGTGCAAATGGCTCTAAGCGCTATGGGTCTTAACATCTGAGGTCATCAGTCCCCTAGACATAGAACTACTTAAACCTAATTAACCTAAGGACAGCACACACGTCCATGCCCGAGGCAGGATTCTAACCTGCGACTGTAGCAGCAGTGCGGTTCCGGACTAAAGTACCTAGAATCGCTCGGTCACAGCGGCCGGCGAGGAAGCAATTCGGGAACAGCTAAGTTTGTAACGTGTTCGGTTGCCACAGTGGTTGAAGTATACCGCTCATGACAAAATGGCGATATCCAACATCGTCTCTGAGGCAACTGTGGTGCACCATGGGCCATAGATGACAGAGGTGAACGATGGCTGCAGAGATGTGTACAGACGAACAGACGTGGAACTCTTGAGCTACTGACCGCACAGATGAACCAAAGGGCTACAACTGTGTCACCTCAACGACCGTTCAGCGATCGTTGCTACGTATGGGCCTCCACAGCAGTGACCTAATTCATCTACCCATGCCGACTGCTGTTCAGTGGCGGTGAAGTCTGGAATTCGCACACCAATAGCGCAATCTGATATCCACTGAGTGGCAACAGGCGGTCTTTTCAGATGAATCACGTTTTATGCTCAGTAGGATTGATGGCCGCCGGTGTGTACGGCGTGAAACGTCTGAAAGCAGACACCCTGCAACAATCGTTGGAAGCGTCCTGACCAGAGGGCATTCCCTGGGTGATCTCCTAATTCTGGAAGGCACGTCGAACCGACACAAGTATGTAGCTATCCTTGGGTGCAATGTCCAGCCCTGATTGCAGTCTGTCTCTCCTTTGCCTGGTGGCAGCTGGCAGCAGGACAATTCAACTGGTCACACAGTTCACGTGTATGTGCGGGGTTCGAAGAGCACCTGGATGAATTTATCATACTCCCCTGGCCACGAAACTCCCCGGATTTAAAACCATGTCGAAGTCTCACAAACCCTCATTTAGAAGAATGGACATACAAAAACAGTCGAGAATCTGTGGGACCACTTCGATCATGATGTTAGAACCATGGATCCACAACCGAGAAAGGTAGCTCAGCTGGCCAAGGCACTGGCTTTCATAAGGCTCCACATTCCTGTTGATACCTACCAGAGCCTCACTGACTATCTTACTGCAAGTCTCGCAGAGGTCCACGCTGCAAAAGGTGTTTATTCTTGTTTTTGGCAGGTGGTCACATTAGTGTGACTGGACAGTGTAATTTAGTGTGGCTCAATGGCCGGTTGCAAGTGTCTTTCGATTGGTCACCACTTCGGTGACTTCCGTGTCCCTAATCTATCCCAGTTATCAGACAATGGAAAGGGGACCTACAGTTTAACGTGGAACCAGAACCACGAGTCGTTCTTGGCGACTCCTCGCGTCACTGAAAATTTCGATGGTCCGGCGGGGATTCAGTCCCGCGACCTCTCGGTTTCGAGGCACGCGCTTAACGCTAGACTCTCAGACCCAACACAAAGTGGCTTAAAATTCAGTAGTACGGCGGAAGGAACCGAAATTAAGAGAACAGTTGCCTCTAGCAGAAATTCTTCTCGCAATTGCTCTAGCTTCGCCGTTTAAAGTTACGGCAGCCGCTTTTGGCTCCCTGGTGGCAACCACTGGGCGCTGAAGGCTGTTGTTGGCGTTTCGGCTGCCTTGAGAGTGGCTCGAGATTGGGGCAGCCCGGCGCGGTGTTCGGGCAGTGTGTCGGCCAGGTCCGCTATTTCGGGCAGCATCGATCTCTGCTGCCGTCGTGTGCGGGGGCGGTGGAGGCGGCGGCGGCGGCGGCGGCGGCGGCTGCAGCAAGTACCGCTGCACCCCAGGCACCCGCCACACTTCCGCTCCCACCATGGCTGCTCGGATTCTGTCCGTAGCTACGCCAAGGGTCGTCAAAAAGCTCGGCTTTCCTTTATACTGGTGGTGACAGCACTACATCATACACTGACCGCAAAAAATGAAGGAAATTTTGATCCTCCCAGAATTAGCAATCAGCTGTGATGAACAAATGACAAGGAGTAAAATGAAACTTCCTGGCAGATTCAAACTGTGTGCCGTACCGAGACTCGAACTCGGGACCGGGCAAGTGCTTCACCATTTGAGCTACCCAAGCACGACTCACGCCCCGTCCTCACAGCCTTACTCCTGCCAGTACCTCGTCTCCTACCTTCCAAGCTTTACAGAAGCTCTCCTGCGTACCTTGCAGAACTAGCACATCTGAAAGAAAGGATACTGTGGAGACATGGCTTAGCCACAGCCTGGGGTATGTTTCCAGAGTGAGATTTTCACTCTGCAGCAGAGTGTGCGCCGATATGAAACTTCCTGGCAGATTAAAACTGTGTGCTGGACCGAGACTCGAACTCAGGACCTTTGCCTTTCGCGGGCAAGTGCTCTACCATCTGAGCTACCCAAGCTCGACTCACGCACCGTCTTCACAGCTTTACTTCTTTCAGAAGCGCTAGTTCTGCAAAGTTCGCAGGAGAGCTTCTGTAAAGTTTGGAAGGTAGGAGACGAGGTACTGGCGGAAGTAAAGCTGTGGGGAGTGGGCGTGAGTCGTGCTTGCGTACCTGAAATGGTAGAGCACTTGCCCGCGAAAGGCACAGGTCCCGAGTTCGAGTCTCGGCCCGGCACACAGTTTTAATCTTCCAGGAAGTTTCATATCAGCGCACACTCCGTTGCAGAGTGAAAATCTCGTTCTGAAAGGTGTAAAATGTTTGACACTCAGAAGAATCCCCCGAATGAGTTCATTATTGACGGACCTGTAAATATATGCACCATCACAAAATGTGATGGGAACGTGCCAACAATTGGTAGCATGGTTCTTCGACAGCAAAGAGAGCAGTATAAGCTTGCAAATCTATCAGAATGAGACAAAATGATTCAAATGGCTCTGTACACTATGCGACTCCTGAGGTCATCAGTCGCCTAGAACTTAGAACTAATTAAACCTAACTAACCTAAGGCCATCACACACATCCATGCCCGAGGCAGGATTCGAACCTGCGACCGTAGCGGTCGCTCGGCTCCAGACTGTAGCGCCTAGAACCGCACGGCCACTCTGGCCGGCAGAATGAGGCAGAATGATCAGAACGTAGGGAAATGACTTGTCTAATTGTGACATTCCGATGCATACAAAGCAGTCTACTGCGACAGTTGTCGGCTGCATCTTGATGTTGTTAGATTTAGAGAGCTCAACAGTATGCGCATCAGCACACTTACTGGATACCAGTATACAATTCTCGGCGTTTGTACCACGCGTGTTCTCACAAAGAAAACGCTGCGACCATTCCCGAGGAAAATATATGTGTTGTTTTCTTAAGAATGCCTTGTTATGTCGATATAATTATGTTGTTCGACACTGAAAAAATTAATTGATCACTTACCTTATTGTGTACTGCCAGTAGTAAGGAAACCTTACGCCAGTCTAGGCAGTCACAATGAAAATATTTAGCTCCATTTTTCCACGGTACAACCCGCCCGGATAGCCGCGAGCGTTAGCAAGCCACTTACAGCATTCAGGGAGGAGCGCCGGACCAGGATCGAATATGCTCGGTTGACTAAAGACGAGGGCCGGTGTGCCAGCCGTTCTGGACGTGATTTTTAGGCGGTTTACACATCCGATTAGGCCAGTACGGGACTGGTACCTGCGTTCTGCCCCAGTTAAACGGTTCGCAAACATTTGCAGCTAGTATTTTAACATTTTTGAGGAGCTCCTCTAGTGATCTAATACTTTGTTGTGGTATGTTAAAATGTGTTACAGTGATATGAAGAAACAAGAGTGATTCTGACACCGCTTCGTGTGAAGACGGCGAGACTGGTTCCGCGTGGGTCGTCTGCACTCGTGGGCGGCACATCAGCACCGGCGACAACAAGATACAGCGCGCCCAAAGGAAGCGACCCAGTATGGCTGCAAGGACCGGTACAGCAACGTACCCTCTCTGTCGTTCTGTAGTTTGCATTTTATCTGTTAAATTATTTCGAAGTTTAATGGTGAGCAATGATGTTATTGATGGTACAACATTCCTTTTTGGTATATTACATTTTGAAACTTCCTGACAGACTAAAACTGTGTGCCGGACCGAGACTCGAACTCGGCAGCTTTGCCTTTCGCGGGCAAGTGCTCTACCAACTGACCTACCCAAGCACGACTCACGACCCGTCCTTACAATTTTACTTCCACCAGTACCTCGCCCCCTACCTTCCAAACTTCACAGAAGTTAAATTTTGTTTGTAAATTATTTCGTAATTTAACGTTGTACAACGCAGTTATTGACTGTACAACATTCCTTTTTGGTACATTACATTTTATTCCTTAAGTTACTTCGTGATTACCTAAGGATCACCTTCGATTATCAGTTACACAAATCTGAAGGCTGTAAATTCAGCTAAATACTTAGGGATTACAATTACAAATAACCTAAATTGGAACGATCACATAGATAATATTGTGGGTAGAGCAAACCAAAGACTGCGATTCATTGGCAGAACACTTAGAAGGTGCAACAGGCCTACTAAAGAGACTGCTTACACCACGCTTGTCCGCCCTATTCTGGAGTATTGCTGTGCGGCGTGGGATCCGCATCAGGTGGGACTGACGGATGACATCGAAAAAGTACAAAGAAGGGCAGCCCTTTTTGTATTATCGCGAAATAGGGGAGATAGTGTTACAGACTCGATACGAGAATTGGAGTGGCAATCGTTAAAACAAAGGCGTTTTTCGTTGCGACGGGATCCTCTCATGAAATTTCAATCACCAGTTTTCTCCTCAGATTGCGGAAACTTCTGTTAGCACCCACCTACACAGGGAGACATGATCATCACGATAAAATAAGAGAAATCAGGGCTCGCACAGAAAAATTTAAGTGCTCGTTTTTCCCTCGTGCCTTTCGAGTGTGGAACAGTAGAGAGACAGCTTGAAGGTGGTTCATTGAACCCTTTGCCAGGCACTTTACTTTAAATATCAGAGTAATCACATCGTAGATGTAGCAGCATGTTCATTAGAATTATTATTTTATCTTCTAGTTTACTCTCCCACCATTTTATTTTCAGTTGTTGAACATTTTTAGTATCGTCAGTTAACTTGCCAATATTCTTTTGTATTGTTCGTGTGCAGTACTAAATGTCATTAACGAAAGGAGAAAATACAAAAAAACAACAAGTAAAGCAGGTATACAGGAATACACATGTCTAAAGAATGAGATATACTGAAATTGTAAATGGGAAATCAGGATTGGATAGAGAAGAAACACAAACGTTTAGCACCACGTTGGCGCTGTGGAAGAGCCGCTTTTAGGAAAATCAAAGAGGCTTTTGAGGAAGAGAGAAGCACATACGGAAAGTTTTCAGTTTCGTCATTTTTTTTGGCACAGGAGCAGCAAATTTTTTAATATTTCATTAACCGTTCATTAACAATTTGTCACAGAAGCAGTAATATATTTGGTCACTAGTATCCAACCAGCTGGGTCATTCTCAAGCCCGTTCTACTGAGGCTGCTCTAATAGTGCCTGATCTTAATGAAAAACATCAAAATGGCAAGGCAGGCTTCATAAAATGTCCTCAGATGACTGTCACAGTAAACACTGCCTACTTAGCAAACTTCGATTGTGACTTATAAGTAGGCAAATGTTGATTGTGACAGTCATTTGCGAACATTTTATGAAGCATGTATTGCTATTTTGGTGTTTATTATTAAGATCATTCACTTTCAGTGCAGTGTCGGTAGGACAGCCTTGAGAACGAACCAGGTGGTTCGAAACTGGTCACCAAACGTGTTACTGCATCTGTGACAGTTAATAAACGCTTAATGACATGTGCGTATATTAAGTGCTGATTTGGCAATACATTACTAAGCAAAGAAGGGAAATCTCAATGGTGGAATGAATATATAGAACTAAGCAATGGAAACGAACATTAGCACAGTTTGATGGAATGGGAAGAGGAACTAGATGATGAAATTTGGAAATTTGCGGTAAGGTCTTATGGGACCAAACTGCTGAGGTCATTGGTCCCCGAGCTTACGCATTTCCTAAGCTAACTTAAACTAACTTACGCTAAGGACAACACACACACCCATGCCCAAATGCCCAAGGAAGGACTCGAACCTCCGACGGGGGGAGCTGCACGGACCATGAGAAGGCGCCTGAGACTGCGCGGCTACCCCGCACGGCAGTAGATGATGAGATGACATATATGATACTGCAGTGCAGGAGGAATATGACATGTCGCTAAACGAACTAAGTCCAAAGATAACACCTTGAATAGACGACATTCTCTCGTAATTATTAGCATCTTTGGGGAAATATACCGTGACGAAAGTGTTTTATGATGTAAAGGATATTTGAGACAGGCGAAAAACCACCAGACTTCAACAATAACTTGGTAACTACATTTTTACAGAAGACAGGTGTTGACAGCTGCGATTACTGCCGAACCAGCAGTGTAATAAGTCGTCGTTGTAAAAGACTAACAAGACTTATTAAAAAAGAAACAACAGAAAACCTATAGAAACTGACTTCTCTGGGATAATATGTGTGGGTTCCGCAGAAACGCCCGCTACTGGAAGTGCTTTGCAGTTTAAAATCTAGATTCTAAACCTCTGTCTCACTATTACACAATGTGTCTGAATTAAACCGACGTCTCCATGTCTGTTCCATATTCACATTATTTTGTCAATCCTCTTTAGGTGTGAGTCACTAGGAACGGAGCACAAACACAAGTTAGACATATCAGCCATTTCCAAGTCTGACGAAGTCATGTAGGGGAAGCCAGTGAGAACCTACAGACGGATGGAACATGAACCCCACTCCTCCTCAATACTAGTCAAATGGCCCAACCCTTCCCCATTTCTTCCTGTTTGTGTCACTGAGGAACATACAATATTTATTGTAAAATATCATTTTTCTTGTATCAAACAAAGTTCAGTGCCATGGAAAACCTTATGGGAAACATTATTCTGAAGTGCCCAGGCAAAGCTGTGTATGAAGCAGGTCGTCCCTGAAATGTTGTGACAAACTTCGACGGGTTGTGGAGAATAGAAGAACAAATCGAGGATAGGATCCTGTGTCCAGAAACGTCATCCACAGACGTTACAGAGCATCAAACTTGCAGGCGTCAGTTCCTCCACAGATTTGCCTTGGCAGTAAACGTAACTTTGTACGCTGACGGACGGTGAGCGGAACATCTCACAATGTTGCTTGTTATTCAGTGGTCACGACTGATTGACAGGATCGCCAGTAGAGAAGATTTAGCTAAATTCTCCATAAACGGGTCTTGTCTCCTATGAATGTGATGATCTGTTGCCTTTGTAGTGGGCAACTTCTGACGCTGAATGTAACAGCTACACCAAATGTAGCAGGAAGAGGTAGAAGTCACCGTATTAAGACTCGTCCGAGCCTCCCAAGTGATTTATTGTTCCCAACTACTGTGCCGCATTCCCCTCAGTCTGCGTCACCAGGTCGCGCAATACTACAGACGCCACTTAACTGTCTGCGAAATGGCTTGGTGTGGAATGGCTGCCTCAGCAACCCATGCAACACCCTGTGATGTGTCGGCCTTGTACGGCCGCAGAGTTGTGGCGATGTCAGGATGCACCGGCAGCCAACTCAGCAGCCTCCGTCCCCGTTTGCCTCAGCACCGCTTGCCAGGAAGCCGCAAGGCAGCCCAACGGCATGCTTCCTCGCTGGCGTGGCTAAGATCATGGCGACAACAAGCGCCCATTATCTGGCAGCTGAATCTGTGGCCCTCGCAATGTATGTCTCCGGTGCGTGTTGGGAGCGAAGACGACTGCCCACGGTAGCAAGCTGTGGAGTGGCCTGCCGCTGTCTGGCTACAGACCCTGTGTTGGCCTCAGGGGTCGAACCAGCAACTTGCCGTGGACTGGAATGCTGGTGCCCCGTTTGCTGCTGTGTGTAGCCAGTGGTGCTACACGCCCCGTCATCCAGGAGAGCTGCCACACTTGAATCCCACGTTGGCCTCAGAGGTTCGAACCAGTGACCCACTGTGGACTGGGAACGCTGGCGCCCCATCTGCTGCTGCGTGTAGACGGTGGTGTGACACGCCCCGCTGTCCAGGAGAGCTGCCACATTTCAACGCTTTGTTAGTGAACTAGCACCTGTGTATATGCGGCTGTGCGCCTCTGTTTTGCTAAATGCGTCGCACCGTGTCAAGTACTCATGACACTTAGGTTGGCCAGTGGGCCCCTTCTGCCTGTGACTTGCGCCATGCAAACCGCTGCATGTACTTTTTATGGCGGTTCTACGCCCCTGTGGCCTCCATTTTACTTTGCAACTGCTGGTGAGCGTAAGTCACCGTAAACAGGCCCGTGTCTGGCCGTAACTTGCGCGCTCAGAAATATTGCATCAAAACTAACTTTTCCTGTCCCAAACGGTAGTGCCGCTACACCTTGGTGAATGGCGGTTTCGGACGCCGAACTCCACCTGCAGTTGCCTTTTTCCCTGTATATGAAAAAACATTGGGGATTATAGAGGAGTCCAGGAGAAAAATAAACCGCAGATGGAAACCTGTGTCCAAAACCTTCATCCACTGAAGTAACAGAGCACAGCATTCGTTTCTTTTTTTTAAAAAAAGAGGTGGAGCTCCTCCACGCCCACACCGGCATGATGGCCAACACAAAAGGTCTACTGCCATCTCTGCATAAGGGTTAGTATTCACTAAGGTGAGGTGTCGCAGGATGTGGGTACTGCGATGTTTGCGTACGTCTGGTCAGGATTAACCATTAATACGCGCTCATCTGGAGATAGATTGGTCGAAATCTGACGAAGGGTAGCGGTTTGAAGGGCAGAGGAAAAAAAGTGCCAAGGCAAGAGCCAAGGGAAAAAAACACAGCATTCGTAGGAGACAAGGCCTTTTTATGCAGCAGCTAGCTCCATCTTCTCCACTGGCAATTGTAGCAATCGGTTGCGATCACTGAGTAAAATCAACATTGTTAGACGTTCCCTTTCAAAGGAACAATCCCGCAATCTGCTTGAAGCGATTTAGGAAAATCATGGAAAACCTAAATCAGGATGTCCAGACGCGGGGTTGAACCGTCGTCCTCCCGAATGCGATTCAAGTGTGCTAACTCACTGCGCCACCTCGCTCACTGGGACACTCTGTATGATGGGTGATGAAAAAGTTTCTGTTCGAAGGTCGTACAATCCAGAATCGGTATACCAAACTGATGCAATCGCCGTGAGCACTGACGCTATCATCCCACAGATGCACCAGGCTGAAAATACCCATTAGGTAAAATTCATTGTCCTGCTGTGTGAAGAAGTCCGTAATTATTTGCTGTACATCCTCGTCGAACAGGAATCGTCGACCCTCCAACGCATTTTTTAAGGGACCGAAGGCATGATGATCAAATGCGCAGAGATCAAGACTGTAGCGTGGATGGTAGAGTGTCTCACACTTGAATTGGCGTAATTTTTGCTTCACGACATTTGGGATATGGAGAGGGGCGTGATCATGAACCAGCAGCTCTCCTTGGCGCACAATCCCACAACAGTGGTTTTTGACGAAAGTCCTGTCCCATATACAGACACATCAAAAACATTTTGCACCTCCTCGGTTCAGAGAGTTCCGAAACATGTACAGAAAATTGGAATCGAGACCAAAATAAATATCATTTACGCCATTTTTATTGCTCATGAAAACCACACATTGCATGTTGTACCACCATACGACGAGACGTTCAGACGTGGTGGTCCAGATTGCTGTACACACCGGTACCTCTAATACCCAGTGGCACGTCCTCTTGCACTGATACATGCCTGTACTTAACCTGGTATACTTTCCACAAGTTCATCGAGGCAATGTTGGCCCAGATTGTCCCACTCCGCAACGGCGATTCGACGTCGATCCTTCAGAGAGGCTGGTGGGTCACGTCGTCCATAATCAGCCCTTTTCAATCTATTCCAGGCATGTTTGCAGAACATGCTGGCCACTGTAGTCGAGCGATGTCGTTATCCTGAAGGAAGTCATTCACAAGATGTGCACGATGGAGGCGCGAATTGTCGTCCATGAAGACGAATGCCTTGGCAATATGCTGCCTATATGATTGCACTATTGGTCGGAGGATGGCATTCACGTATCGTACAGCCGTTACGGCGCTTCCATGACCACCAGTGGCGTACGTCGGCCCCACACAATGCCACCCAAAAACTGCAGGGATACTCCACCTTGCTGCACTGGCTGGACAGTGTGTCTAAGGCGTTCAGCCTGACCGAGTTGCCTCCAAACAAGTCTCCGATGATTGTCTGATTGAAGGCATATGCGACACTCATCGGTGAAGAGGACGTGATGCTAATCCTGAGTGGTCCATTCAGCATGTTGTTGCATCCATCTGTACCACGCTGCATGGTGTTGTGGTTGCAAAGTTGGACCTCGCCATGGACGTCGGGAGGGAAGTTGCGCATCATGCAGCCTGTTGCGCACAGTTTGAGTCTTATCACGACGTCCTGTGGCTGCACGAAAAGCATTATTCAACATGGTGGCGTTGCTGTCAGGGTTCCTCCGAGCCATAATCCGTAGGTAGCGATCATCCACCGCAGTAGTAGCCTTTGGGTGGCCTGAGCGAGGCAAGTCATCTACAGTTCCTGCCTCTGTGTATCTGCTTTGGTTCACTGCGAGACGCCCGGACACTTCCCTTGTTGAGAGCCCTTCCTGGCACAAAGTAACAACCGTCTAGGTACGGCTGAACTACATACAACAATAGCCGTGTACCTCCTTCCTGGTGGAATGACTGGAACTGATCGGCTGTCAGACCCCCTCCGTGTAATAGCCGCTGCTCATGCACGGTTGTTTACATCTTTGGGAGGGTTTATTGACATCTCTGGAAGTCAAAGGGACTGTGTCTGTGATACAATATCCACAGTCAACATCTATCTTCAGGAGTTGTGGGAACCGGGGTGATGCAAAACTTTTTTGATGTGTCTACATTCTTCATTCCTCGTCCTTCGGCAGCCAAGTAAAGAATAACAGCACGGTGACCCTGTTCGGACGCATTTGGTAATAGCGTCGCCGTAGTTCACGTTCGCACATTTACTACACTCACATCGGAAAGAAACCAGTGCAACACTGATCCCTTGCCTACATGCCGGAGCTTGTACAGTCGGAAAGAAGTCGCCATACGTTGCATATACGCTACGCAACGGCCTCAGACGGAAACTATTTGATCGTCCCTTATACATTCGATACTTAAATTATTGCTGCAATAATTTCACGACATTTTAATGTGATATACCTATACGCATATCTGACTGCACATGACTAAGACAAGTGGTAGATAGGAATGACATAAACCTGTTTGCGCTCACTTTGGTAGAAAGGATTCCGGCTTCAGGGGAAGCGAGACGTGGCGTTCCCCGGTGCTTGCATGCTAAAGTGTCAAACTTTTGACATCGCTCCTCCCAAATGCTGCAGAATATTTTCCGTCGTCTTATTCAAAAGTTTGCCGGCGCTGTCAGCGAGGATTACGCCGCTGCTCCGATGTCTTCGGTACCTCATGAATATTTCCTCTTAGAGCTTTTGCAAGTTCGCAGAACAAACCCCAGTCCGGGAGACCTTGCATAGACCCTGCAAAAGAACCTTTGATTCACAAGTTCAGCAGATTTTTCTTTCGATAACGAGGCTCTCGCTTATGCACCATTATTGTCCTAGATGTTAATTTCATGTATTAAGCCATCGCACTGTGGCCATCGTGACGACAGGTAGCTGACTTTTTTGTTCAAGCAAAAAGTGTGTTATAATTGATGTGATGATACAAGGCTTTGTTTTTGGGATTCGCATCACTAAGAAATTATACGAGCAGTTTGGATGTTGTTCAATGTTGCGTTGTATTTAAAGAATGGATTATTTTTCTATTTATGCGTTATCTCGATTTTTTCATGTAATGAATCTCTCTGGAAAGATATTAAGTTGTGATTGGTCTAAAGCAAAAGATGCGGAATAGCGCGGTTTAGAACTGTAAGCTGACTGGAAATGCTTCTCCGCCAATCTGATGAGAATACATTCGTTCGTATTTTTGGGCTAGAAGATTGCTTTGTAGAGTGTAGAACACATTCGCAGCTCTGTCGTCATCACGATCGGAAGGATTTATATAAACTTTGAAATGATGTTTTAATTTCGCGGAATTATGACTTTTTAAAAGATCTTGGAGTGTCGTGGGGTGTTAATGGGCGATCGATATAACCGACTGTGCGAATTTCGGATTTTCTGTGTGAACTGTGAGTTTACGAATAACTGAAATTCAGGTGGCCTTATTATACGAGATCTTGGCCGAGGACTAATAGTTCAAAGTGAACGATTTGTGTAATATGGAGCGAGCAGCCTATTTAACAGTCAAATCATTGGAAAATTTTCCGGTAACAGGTTAGGCACATAGCATAAGCTGGCTACTAAGAATGACTGTGGTAACGCGAGAGTGTCGAAATTGTAACTTCAGATTAGTACAGACTTGGCGGTAAGCGTCGTACATAGGAAGTGAAAGTGCGTCGTAATTTTTATTTAACTGTTATCTTCTTGTACACAAGAAGTGACAGTACATCGTTACTTTTATTTAACTATTATCTCCCATGCAATAGCTATAAAAAATCTAAAACCGGAGAAACATTTTACGCGACCTGATGATACGCGACTAGTTCACTACAGCTCTTCTAGCTGAGCAACAGGAATCGTTTTCTTCCGGATAGGCGTGTTTGCTGAAGGAGATCACTGAAAACTGAGTGAACATTTTTCTTTAGGCGTGACAATACAGCACCGCGTCATTGCAGGGGCCCTTTAACCTCCATTCATGGTGGTTTTCTATATCGTGCAGCCAAGCAATTTGGTGTGACGAGCTGTTATGGTGTTGCATCATAAGGTTTTCTAGAATAATTACAACTAAGTGCACTTCTGATAATGATTATTTCTCCCGCACGCACCAATGCTGTCACAAAGGCTTCTCGTATAGCTGTCGGTCGGTGATCCGCAGGGGAAGTTAACTCAGTCTGAGTCACATAGGTGTTGAACATCACAGTGGCGACTAAATTACAGCCGGCATAGATGAGTGCCTTAGCGAACAAAAGGCGATTGTGGTCAATGAGGTCACACTATCGACCTGTACACGCATAAAATACCCACTAATGGCTGTACAGCGTAATGGATGACACTGTGCGGAGCACCTCTGCTGGCGCATATTCTCAATAAGCACGCATTATGTTTGAAGGCAAATCTTAACTACTAATTAGTGCGTTTTTCTGAATAACATATTGCTCATGATCATTCGTTATCGTTTTCAGGTGCATCTGTTGTTTCTTAATAAAGTCTTTGCAACAAGTCTAGAGCTGGAACAAATATTGTATTATGTTGTACAACAACAATTCCTATCGTAATTAAATAATGAAAGTAGCATATTAGGTTTCAGGGATTTCATAAACATAATAAAGGTGGAAAAACACAAACCCGTCATAAACGTCGTTATTTGTAAAGAAGCAGGTATAAAATGGAGGCATTACACGTGTAGTAGGTAACAAGATGGCATGAAGTACTTTGTTTTCTTCAAATGAGTCAGGGCTAGGGTCCGTATTTCTTTATAGGATAAATATCGTACCCAGATATTACACTACAACTAGGAAACGGTAATTTATTTACTCCGTGAGAACCTCTTTCGACAACGAATTTTCATACTTTGAGGGATCTAACTTGAATCAATAATTTTTGGAATGTGAAAGCACAACTATCAGATCTTTTAAGTTTTGACTCGTGGATATTTATTCAAACATATATACTACCATCAAAAATCTAACGAAATATTTTGTAACATATTTCATTGAAGAGTGTTTTTTTAAATACTGCTTCAGCGGTCATGATAAAACTAGGTAGTAGGAACCATCAAAGTGAATGCGATGAAACTAAGTCGCACTTTTGAATGCTGAGCAAACAGGTCTTTTTATACAAATTTTTTCAAATCACTGGTTGAAATGTGTTTCGGAGCTCATTGTACAAATTATGATGTTTAACATTAAACTGCACGTATAAGTGAAATTTGAAGATACAACTGCAGAGCCATTATTGTCACGAGCACATTTTTAGTCCACCTTAAGGAGTGTAACTTGTAAAATAAGGGAGAGAGCGAAGCTAAACTGTTTCCTGAATTTTCAAGAATTGATAAAATTTCTGGTGTAGCATTCTTTTGAAACTCAATTTATCGGTGGTCTGGATGAGTCACAGTGACCACTGCGGGAATTAAATATGGAAAGCATAATTGAGCAGAGTAAAAACAACTTCTACTGCGGATGGTCCGATATAATTAACTGGATTACCTACTTTTCTAGTGTCAGGCTCCGAATCGTTGTTGACGGACCGTGTCTGTATTAAATACAATGCAAAAAATAATATGCACTCCGTTGTATGACATGAACCTGACTTCGTATGATAAATTTAGAGTCCAAAGGTGCGACTTTCCTGCAATGTACAAATCTTCACGTAATAACACGTGGTTGGCGCGCAGATCGACACATCGGCAAACTGTTCTCCATCTAACTTCAGTTACACTAAACAGAATAACCGTTTCATATCATTAGTGTCAAAAGGCAGCATCAGTGGTCTAAAAATGAAACACGGGCAAAAGTAGTAATTACGATATTATTACCAAATTTCTTAGGTGTAATTACAATGTTGCTTACATACTAAGCTGCTGCAAGAGAGAGAACCAGAAGTGAAGTGACAAAAGATCGAAGGCGAATCGCGCCTCTCTTATTTACAGCCGGCCGTTGTGACCGAGCGTTTCTAGGCGCTTCAGTCCAGAACCGCGCTGCTGCTACGGTCGCAGGTTCGAATCCTGCCTCGGGCATGGATGTGTGTGATGTCTTTAGGTTAGTTAGGTTTAAGTAGTTCTAAGTCTAGGGGACTGATGACCTCAGATGTTAAGTCCCATAGTGCTTGGAGCCACTGAAACTTATTCACAAAGAAATGTAATTCACAATAGCGATTACTGTATAATTTTAGTACAACATCTTAGGTTCACTTTGTTACCGAAATATTTACTTACAGTAAGCTAAAATATGTTTGCTGAACCCTGCAGTATCGCAATAGTGAAGTACCCTAAGCAGATTAGAAAACAGACTGATTGGAAAGGGAGAAATATACAGTCTCATATGACAAACTGTTCTCTGATAAGTGGGTTACATCATTACACGATATTCTCTAGACACAACCAACATAATTAATGCAACTGTAGTCTTGTCTACCTGTTCATAATTGCTATGGGCATTCCTGTTGTCAGTCCTATGAACTAGAGCTGTCCTGCGATATGAAGACAAGATTTTTCCCGTGTTACCACCACTTGTCACTGAAAGCTCGATATTTTATTTATCTGTACTGAATATCTCAGTGCTCAGGATTACGTTGAAGTGACATTAACAAAGTCAATTTAGTTCTCATTCACGCTGTTAAGAAGCTGGTTAGAGATTGCAATTTTTTCATAAAATTATTGAAATGAGTAAACCGTAGTACCTGCAAAGATTTGGAGCAAATTGGCTAAAAATGAACACTACAAAAAACGTTTGTGTAGTGTGGAGGGAGCCGAAATAAAGCGCTATTGGAACTACTGATAAGCGCAGTTATCAGCAAAATTGAGTGATTTAGTGAAACGTGTGAACACTAACAAGCAAAAAAGGGTGGAGAAATCTTTCCGTGATCCACATCAACATATGCTGCCGTTCAAAAAAACAGTGAAAAGTGAAACAAAACAAGTGAATGCAAAATTGCATTACTCACTTGAAAGCACTTTTCTTTCACCATATCTGATCATTCGTGCAAACAGAGTAAATCATTTTTTGGATAGCAAGGGTGCCAGTGAACTAAAGGTGCACAGAACAAAACGTGGTGCTGTCATTTGCTATGTCACAGGACCATATCTTGAGGGGCAGTTCTTAAAAGATTTTAGAAATAGGAAATATAGCTTACTGATTCATGAAAGTAACGACTGGTTACAAAATTATTAGGTACAGCCATCAGGTACTATTCACAAACAAACAAATGCATTGTTGCAACCTACCTGTAGGTAACACGACTAAATGAATGCAACGCTGATGCTCTCAACCTTAAAGACTTCTATAAGGGAAAAATTTAAAATTTTGCGAAATTGGTAATACTTGGGACTAACAATGGCTCGGTGATGACTGCTGTCAACAATGGCGTGTATACCGAGCTGAATTCTGAATTACCTAACCTGCAGCTAATTAGATGCGTGTGTCATTCTGTACATCCAGTAATTTCCCATGCTACCGCAAAAGTCCTTTTTATCTTACAGCTCGAAACATGTATTTAACATGCATGGGCAATGTTATAATAATTACATTCAGATTATTGATACACAATATAAATAGATTACATGCTACTAAGTAAAATATCATTGAAGTATATTTAATATAGCATTCCTGAGGTCAAATCATTTCAGCACCATACTGTATGGGCACTTCAATACAAGCCATTTTTTTAACTCGTTTTTAAAAATTCTACCAGAAAGCTGTTTCAGGTTGTTTGGCAGAGAATTATAAAATATTGCTCCCTTAATGAATGGGGTATTTGTTGTTAGATTCAATCGTCTGCTCACCATATGAAAGTCTGATTTTTGTCTTGTATTGTAATCATGGATTTCCATATTCCTGTTTGTCACTTTTTTGTCTTTTTTCACTAATAATATTGATTGAAACATATATACTGCATAGATAGTCATAATATTAAACTTAATAAACAGGTTTTTACATGAAGTTCTGGGTCTTACTTTTGCCATAGTTCTTATTACTCTTTTCTGCAATACAAATACCCTTTTTATATTGTATTGGCTACACCCACCCCACAATACAATTCCATAAGATAGATGGGGATACACCAACCCAAAATACGCTATTTTTATTGCTTCGATATCTAAATATTGAACTAATCTCTTTAGTAAATACAGACTAGATGTTATTTTACCACAGACATGATCTATTTGCTGATTCCATGAAAGTCTGTCATCTATATATATCCCCAGAAATTTACATTCTGAACAGGTATTTTCCTGAATGTCCTCATTTAGAACAGTATTTTTATTTGAACTACTTGTCCTTCCTAGGAACTTAGATTTTCTAATTAGAGAAACCTACAACTGGTTCCCCCATTCGTCATTTGGCCAAGTCCCATAAAAACATGGCGTATTAATAAAGAGAATTGCCTTCGAAAATTGTAAGTTGAAGTGAAGCTCATTAGCTGTCACGTTAACTGCTGCAGAAACAAATACTTCAGCAGTGGCTTGAGACGAAAATTTATTTTTGTGTAGTTAGAATCAAAGAGAACTGTTATTCCGCAGAGATTTTGTACCAGATTTAGATAGACCGCCGTAATTATGCATTTCTTCTTTTTCTCAAGCCGACACTCAAACATACACTTTGACAGTGAAAATCTTGATCCCACAAAACTGCTGGATGATTTATTGCTGCTTCTTAAGTCTCCACGTACGAAAATCGTATTTCTGCGCGAAAGATTAGATTTTATACTGGATAAACTGGAAGATCATTTAGATCGAAAACCGCAAATTGGGTATGAATTTGAGGCGGATATGTCTACTGAAAAATTTCCTCAGGAAGTTGAGAAAGGTATGCGTGAAAGGTGCCTTAAAGTTTTGTCATGTTAGCAATTCAACTACATCAGCGTCTTCCTGAGAAAATCGATGTTTCGCTGCAAATTACCCCACTTCCGCCTGACGAATATCTCAATCCAGTAAAAGTGCCTGTTGGCAGGAAGTGAGCGATTGTGTTAAATTTTGGGTAGTAGTGCACTGTTATAGAGACTCCGGATGAGAAAATCCTTTCCATGAAAAGGCAAATATCGCCTTAAATGTATCGTCACTTACACATTCAAATGTAGATGACGAACGCGGGTATAGTTTTATAAATAATACAAAATAAAGAAAGAAGAGAATAAAAATGAGGACATTGCATTATCTATTGTGTGCCAAATACGGATTCAAAACGGAGGGCAAATGTTGAGATTCATATGAACTGCCGAAAGAGTTGTTGCAAGAGATAGGAACCATGCAGTGCCACTCTCAACCCTTGCAGCGAAATGCAGGAAGATCTGCAGCGGATAGGCACTTGGTGCAGGGAGTGGCAACTGACCCTTAACATAGACAGATGTAATGTATTGCGAATACATAGAAAGAAGGATCCTTTTTTGTATGATTATATGATAGCGGAACAAACACTGGTAGCAGTTACTTCTGTAAAACATCTTGGAGTATGGGTACGGAACGATTTGAAGTGGAATGATCATATAAAATTAATTGTTGGTAATGTGGGTGCCAGATTGAGATTCATTGGGAGAGTCCTTAGAAAATGTAGTCCATCAGCAAAGGAGGTGGCTTACAAAAACCTCGTTCGGCCTATACTTGAGTATTGCTCATCAGTATGGGATCCGTACCAGGTCGGGTTGACAGAGGAGATAGAGAAGATACAAAGAAGAGCGGCGCGTTTCGTCACAGGGTTATTTGGTAAGCGTGACAGCGTTACGGAGATGTTAAGCAAACTCAAGTGGCAGACTCTGCAAGAGAGGCGCTCTGCATAGCGGTGTAGCTTGCTGTCCAGGTTTCGAGAGGGTGCGTTTCTGGATGAGGTATCGAATATATTGCTTCCCCCTACTTATACCTCCCGAGGAGATCACGAATGTAAAATTGGAGAGATTCGAGCGCGCACGGAGGCTTTCTGGCAGGCGTTCTTCCCGCGAACCATACGCGACTGGAACAGGAAAGGGAGGTAATGACAATGACACGTAAAGTGCCCTCCGCCACACACCGTTGGGGGCTTGCGGAGTATAAATCTAGATGTAGCTAGATGTAGAAGTTGAGGTTCAGCATCAACTTAAACTTTATTGTTTGAAGATGGGATGAACAGCGAAGACGAAGAAATATAATTGATCACGAGCTGGTGATAGCGGAGGACAACAGCACGTACCTATGTTTAATTTTAAATTAGTGGTCCATAACCAGTTTTATATTATAGAAGACACTTAACTACCTGCTCGTCTAATTCTTCACTGGAGTTTTACAAATTCATTTACATATTGTAACATATTTCACCCATAATTTATTTCGTATATTTATTATAGCCATGGTAAAGTAATTTATTGAATGTCAGAAACCTGTCGACTTTCTGGTGATTTTTGTTGTTGAAACTGGTGACAGCTGAAGCTGCTTGGTTTGTCACCCTCATAACAGCGTACAGTTTTCTTAAAAGTGCTGCCAACGCTGTCACGCGTTTCAAATTTGTACGCGCCACTGAAGGAAGTTCCTATTTGTAGCAAGAACAGAAGCAGCAGATACAGCATATGTCTCCAGTGCTGCTCAAGACGCTTCACTGTCAGTATCTGGTAAACTATCTTCCTCGGTGATGCCACTGTTTGCCACATCTGTGCTTGTCGACTCGTCGTCTGCTGTTTCAGTCACGGAGATAGTACCAGCTCTCTGTTGGAATCTGCCCCGACTGATTTGATTATCTCAGTATTTTTAGTTTCCTCCAGTAGTTATCGTACACTTATTTCACGTGATACACGGCCAATCTAGCACAATAACTGACTCACATCTTAGTGTTCTATGTCGTTGTATCTCATCATACGAAATTTAATTCATCGCTATTCGGAAAGTAAGGAACAATCGATCGTGAAATGGAAACCACAGTGAGTATCAAAATTGTTTTACTTGCAACAATTAGCTACACTTGCTAGCCACATCTCTACATAGACGCCGCTTCGACTTAAGACATCTGTCATGGGGTTCTACCAAATTTCGAGTACCCTTTTCATAGAAGGCAGCCTCCTGTGCTTTCTGACAATTTACTACGCTGGTCTGCAGCTCGTCCTCTGTGCCAAAATGTTGTCTTCATAGCCAATGGTTCATATGAACAGAGATGAAAATCAGAGGGAGCCAAGTCCGAGCTGTATCGTGGATGATGAAACACTTACCGTCGACAACAGTGCAGAAGCGTTCTCATTGCCCCTGCAGTGTGAAGCCGAGAATTGTTACGAAGAAGGAAATGCGTAAGAGGTACTTTATGTGGGGTTGCATGAAATCAGGCGAAATCTCTCGGCAGGCACCCATACTTTTGGAAATTTGTGGTAGGTTCCTGTGGGACCAAACTGCTGAGGTCATCGGTCCCTACGCTTAAACTAAAACTGTAGGATGTGAGGTCCGCCTGTTAAGCAAAGCACCGTTTTTTCTCAGTACCCAAACATGTTTCAGCACCACTGTGCCATCATCAGTGGGTTTCTGCTTTATTTATTCTATAATGTGAACGTTTTTGTTAAATGGTTACAAAATTATGTGGATGTTTAGTTGAAACAGTAGTTCGTTTCTTTTTGTTAATACCTTTACACTTGGTGTGCATGAATTTTCCGGATCAGTTGTGCATCATCTAACAAAACTGTTCACATTACAGAATAAACAAAACGGAAATCCACTGATGATGGCACAGTGGTGCTGAAACACGTTTGGGTACTGAGAAAAAACGGTGTTTTGCCTAACTGGTGGACTCGCACCCTACAAGTTTAACTGCAAGCATGGTCAACACAAAGAGCTGCAAATCCAAACGATGAATAACTTAAGCTAAGGACAACACACACACACACACACACACACACACACACACACACACAAACACACATAGGAGGGAGGACTCGGACCTCTGACCGTGAGGGGGGGGGGGGGGGAGGGGGGCCGGAGAGCCGCGCGTACCGTGACAAGGCGCCCTGGACCACGCGGCGCACACATACTTGGCAGGAGACACTATTTTCTAGGCATTTTTACCCTCTCGCTGCGCTCTCAGAACTGAGAAGAGCGACGGGACGCCATCTAAAGATTTTTTAGAGACATCGAATACATTTGTGCAAAGCTGCATCGGATTTTCACTGTGGTTTCCATTTCGCCACAGACCGTTCCTTACTTTCCGAATGGCCCTCATATTATCTGTGTCCATTTTGACTGTCTTATATTTATAGAACACGTACAGCCTATGGTTGTCTACTTCCTTCTACTTGCTTCAGCCTCACTGCTAGGACCTTTATTCAATGGGCTCTGTATTTTATTGTCAAATAATAAATTTTATCTTAAATACGTTCTTATTTAGTTATTCTGAGTCTGTTCCTGTTCCTTACTAATAATTCATCATTCTGTATATTTTTCAGCGTTTTTAAATACGTTGGAAGCGGTCCGTTTGGTGACGCAACCATCGCATGCCGTAAGTACGTTATCGTTTATGCATTTCAATATTTGTAAGTCAAGCCTGTAATCTGTGTCTTTAACGAAGTCCGATCATCGTCATTATTACTAAGCGAATCATTTCTTTGCATTGAAAGTTAATAGTAACATGCTCTTGTGTCAACAAGCTTACCGCTTACCAACGACAACCTATGGCTCTGATGCGAGTAAAATCGGTTTCACAACCAGAGAAATTGATCTTTATACAACCGTTCATTTCTGGTCAAACAGCAATATATGCAGTTTTCGTGCCCGGTGCATTGAACACTCATGTTTAGACAAATAGAACACTTTGAATGATAAGAAAATTTGGGAATTTGTGGTAAGGTCTTACGGGACCAAACTGCATGACTAGAGATAACACGTTCATATTCACAGGACAAGTACACTACTGGCCATTAAAATTGCTACACCACGAAGATGACGTGCTACAGACGCGAAATTTAACCGACAGGAAGAAGATGCTGTGATATGCAAATGATTAGCTTTTCAGAGCATTCACACAAGGTTGGCGCTGGTGTCGTGCTGACACGAGGAAAGTTTCCTACCGATTTCTCATACACAAACAGCAGTTGACCGGCGTTGCCTGATGAAACGTTGTTGTGACGCTTCGTGTAAGGAGGAGAAATGCGTACCATCACGTTTACGACTTTGATAAAGGTCGGATTGTAGCCTATCGCGATTGCGGTTTATCGTATCGCGACATTGCTGCTCGCGTTGGTCGAGATCCAATGACTGTTAGCAGAATATGGAATCGGTGGGTTCAGGAGGGTAATACGGAACGCCGTGGTGGATCCCAACGGCCTCGTATCACTAGCAGTCGAGATGACAGGCATGTTATCCGCATGGCTGTAACGGATCGTGCAGCCACGTCTCGATCCCTGAGTCAACAAATGGGGACGTTTGAAAGACAACAACCATCTGCACGAACATTTCGACGACGTTTGCAGCAGTATGGACTATCAGCTCGGAGACCATGGCTGCGGTTACCCTTCACGCTGCATCACATACGGTAGCACCTGCGATGGTGTACTCAACGACGAACCTGGGCGCACGAATGGCAAAACGTCATTTTTTCGGATGAATCCAGGTTCTGTTTACAGCATCATGATGGTCGCATCCGTGTTTGGCGACAGCGCGGCGAACGCACATTGGAAGCGTGTATTCGTCATCGCCATACTGGCGTATCACCCGGCGTGATGGTACGGGGTGCCATTGGTTGCACGTCTCGGTCACCTCTTGTTCGCATTGATGGCACTTTGAACAGTAAACGTTACATTTCATATGTGTTACGACCCGTGGCTCTACCCTTCATTCGATCCCTGCGAAACTCTACATTTCAGCAGGATAATGCACGACCGCATGTTGCAGGTCCTGTACGGGCCATTCTGGATACAGAAAATGTTCGACAGCTGCCCTGGCCAGCACATTCTCCAGATGTCTCACCAATTGAAAACGTCTGGTCAATGATGGGCGAGCAACTGGCTCGTCACAATACGCCAGTCACTACTCTTGATGAACTGTGGTATCGTGTTGAAGCTGCATGGGCAGTTGTACCTGTACACGCCATCCAAGCTCTGTTTGACTCAATGCACCAGGTGGATCAAGACCGTTATTACGGCCAGAGGTGGTTTTTCTGGGTACTGATTTCTCAGGATCTATGCACCCAAATTGCGTGAAAATTTTATCACATGTCAGTTCTAGTTTAATATATTTGTCCAATGAATACCCGTTTATCATCCGCATTTCTTCTTGGTGTAGCAATTTTAATGGCTAGTAGCGTATATTAGTATGTTTAGCAGAATTGATTAGCATCAGAACCATGTCAGCCCAAGGGTTCAACATCAATATCGATATCGCGTCGCAACATCACCTACCTGTAAAATGGTACTGCAGTTGTCGGTGTAAATAAAATGTGTGACTTAAGCAGACGTGCACGATACCTCGCAGATGTATGTGCAAACCGTGCCGTTAAATCAGTGAGTTTGAAAGAGGTCGCATTATTGGCGTGAGAGAATGTTATGCATATATCCAGGAGACTACTGCTCGTGTGGGACGAAGTGTTTCGGCAGTGTAACGAGTGTGTGTAGAATGGTTCATAGAAGGCCGTAGAACACAACGAGCTGGGTCAGGTCGCACCATCCAGACCACTCTCCAGGAAGATCGACACCTCATCTGAATGGCATTATAGGACACGTGCGTCCTTGTCGGCTCTTGCGAAACGTGGAACAACGTAACACACCGCAGACTATCAGGGCTGACCGTCTGTTACCGTTTATTACAGCTGGGCTACGTGCGGATCGTCCACTTCTCCGCCTACATTTGACGAATGTGCTGAAACATGCTAGACATGGAATGATATCACGGCGGACAGAATTGGCATAAGATAGTATTTTCAGATGAATCCATGTTCTGTTTGTTTGAAAATGATGTCCACATTTTGGTTCTCCGCAGACAGGGGGAACAGCATCACAGTGGGTGCATTCGTACGATGCATACAGGGCCGACTCAAGGCAGCATGGTGTAGGGTGCTATTTGGACTACAACAAATCACAGTCGGTGCGTGTCCAGGGTACTGCGACCAGTGTGACCTACGTGAATGACATCCTTTGAGACGTAGCCATACCCTTTCTGTCACAGCATCCCAGACGCCATTTTTAAGCAAGACAATGCACGACATATGTTGCTGCACGACAACCTCTTAGCTGTTGCAGGATATCAGCCTTTTGCCATGGCCTGGCAGATCGCAAGACTTGTCGCCAATGAAAAATGTGTGGGATATGGTGAAACGACTGGTGCAGTGCTTTGACCCAACGCCAATCACTACAGATGAACTTTGGAACAAAGTGAATGCAGTATGGATGGCTATACCACAGGATGCCATTTGCACCTTATACGTATCGATGCCATCGCGCATGGAACAAGTTATCAGAGCCCATGGCGGACCATGTGCCTAATAGTCAACAGTACACAGCTGAAACGAGGTGACTGAAATGCTAATCATTTCTGCAGAAGACACTAATGTACATGTCCTGCGCATATGAAGTCCTATATCTAGTCGTTCAGGATGTTCTGTTTTTTTCTGAACATGAGTGTACATTCTTCCAATTACGATTCCAAAAACGCTGCTAAGTCAAATCGTTTATTCATTACTATAGGCCTATTTCGACAAATAGCCATGGTTAGGCTATATCTGATGGGTCTGACATCCGTTCGTTACCCTGGTTCTGTCTATGTCTCTTGATTTCAATTACACTTCGTTAGTGATCTTGCATTAGTAGCGGTTGGTTATTGTAGAAATGATATTTTATCCGATATAATGTTCAGACTGGCTTCCTCTTCTTTAGAGCAACATTTATGTGACAGCTTACACTGGCCAACAGTGAAAATGTAACTGGGATGTAATCAACGTTTGTTAACTATATCGACCACGCTGATAACAAAAATGACAATGAAAAACTCGAATTAGCTCTCGCCTCTAAGATAAAGGGGGGGGGGGGCGTGCATTAAGATTTTATTAGCATACATTGTCAAGACCTTCCCATATAGGCTTGGAAATCCTGCTGATGATAGACTGATGAAGTTTCAGGCAACAATAGATGTGAGTATATTGTCGCTATTTTTAGCACGGGCTCGTAGTGACAAGGGGATGTGTAAGAGAAGGGAGGAGTGGATCATGTTTCATTCAAGTGTAGTTTCAGTCTGTTACAAGGTGTGTTCTGTTCGTTTGCTGGAATAAACTATTATTGAAGTGTAGTTAGTGCGTGTGCTCATTGACATTACTGCAATTCAATACGTCTTGCGAATGCGTAAACAGTACAGACAATTTTTGCTGCATTTTCGGACAGGCTACACTAAAATCGAAAAGGAAGCGAATTACGCCATGTATTAGGAAGGCGTACAGACTGTGCTTCATCCGTGAAATCTGGGGCCAGGATAACCCCTAGGCTACTCATGTGTGTTGCATGTCTTGTGTCTCGAGTCTTCAATCGTGGCTGTTCGTAAAAGACTTTCCAAGGGCTTTTCCATACCCATGATCTGGCGAGATACATAAAACCAGGTGAACGATTGTTACTTTTGTTTGACAACTCCATTAACAAATGGTATTTCCACGAAAAACAGTCTTCCTTGACACATTAGTAGTTGTAGTAGTAGCTTTATTCATCCGTAGATCTCTTTTTACAAGGATATAGGGCATGTCAAAGTATTTGCAAGTTTAGACCAATTTAAAATAAGCTACTTCATATACACATACATTTACAGACTTCTAGTTAGAGACAATCATTAGATTTTCTCCTGGTATACAATGCTTTATTTACAAATAACTTATTAAATAATGTAATGCCAAACTGTTCACTCGTATCTCACTATCAGTCACTGCACACACGATACACACATTGTTTCATAACACTTCACTCACTACACACACACACACACACACACACACACACACACACCACACATACACTGGTGATCTCTGAGCCATTTTCTGTACCACAACTTCCCATTTGCTATCCTCAAAAACTGAGTCAGCATCCCTCTATAATGAGTGAAATGTTGAGCTTAGAAAGAGGAAGAGGTGTTAGTATTGTGCAATGCATAGCGTGAGGGTAAGTTTTTCTAGAAAAGGAAAAAAGATGGAAAACAACATAGCGTGAAGGTGTTATGTGGAATGTTGGATGTTTTATGATCATTATCATTATTTATTTGTATAACTTTTTTTTACCAAACCCCTACTCTGTTTTATCTAAGTAATCCTTTAATGTATAAAATGTACTGCATAATAGGTACTTTTTAGCTGTATTTTTAAATAAGTGTATTTTTGCAATTTCTTTTATCTCTTTTGGTAATTTATTGTACAGTTAACAATGTCAACAAACATTCTAGAAAACAAGAGGGCATAAAACTATAAGGATCTTGTGGCAAATCTTTTGCAGTCCCACAGTAGACTGGGATTCAAAATGTCACTGAAGTTACAAATTCTTAGATTCTCACATGGACTTCTTTCCCGACATTTGAGTTGCTGTAACCGCCGAGCACGGAGAACGCTTCCACCAGCAAATTTTGGATATGAAAATGAGATACCAAGGAAAGTGGAGTGCATCAATGTTAGCTGATTATTGCTAGACGCTAATCAGGGAATCACCAGCAGGAAAATACAACCACGAGGCAAAGCAGTTGCGCCTTCAATGACCTTCCTCTGAGGATAACACGAAGGTAAATACATGTGTAAGCTCATACAGGCAGTAACTGAAGTTATCATAACTTCAAAACGGGATCTAATCCTACATTTTAAATAACATTTTCGTTATCAGCTCACCCGAAAACGTAAAGATTAGCTGTTCTCATGCCAGTTATAGATATAAAATAAAACTTTGTTGGCTTGTTATTTGACAGATAATAAAACGATCTGACCTCGCAGTGTTTTTGGAATCTTAATTACATAATGTTCTTAAAAGAGCTATATATATATTCACCATTCTCTCAATGTTTTCATCATTCTCGTCCATGTGACGTTCGTTTACTGCATCAACGCTTTGCCTTCTTACTTAAAAATTAAAAGAAAATCCACATCGATACAAAGGATACAAAGGAGGTAGCACTATACAATAAAAGATAATGTCACAGCAGCAAAACCCAACTGACTAACTGGTCTAGTTGTTAGCTCGTAACGTCGAGACCTAGGGTTTGATTCCCGGAGACCACATGAAATTTTTCTCTGGTGGAAGTATCTAGAAGGAGCTCCACTCAGCGTTGTGAGGCTAACTGCAAAGCTGCTTCAATATAAAAGCCTTATGTGCATATCGCAAAAGTAATTTTTTTGGATTAGAGAGCGACGTGCTTGATGAATAACGATTACAGATGGTATTACGTATTTGTAACATTACGGATTATTTCTACAGAATTTAAGTCTAGGTGGTATGGCGGCAGTAGGAAGGGAACCATTTTCTTGCAAAATTTTGTCAATGAAATAAAGACGATAAAGTTGGTTTTCCAAATCTATATCTACATTCAGTCACATTTAAGTGATTGGCAGAGGGTTCATCGAACCATCTTCACAATAATTCTCTTTTATTCCAATCTCGTACAGCGCGCGGAATCATTACGTTGATCGTTTCTCCTTATGTAGGTCGGCGTCAGCAAAATATTTTCCCATTCGGAGGAGTAGGTTGGTGATTGTAATTTCGTGATAAGATTCCACCGCAACGAAAAATGCCTTTGTTTTAATGCAACCCAAATCTTGTATCATTTCAGTGACACTGCCTCCCCAATTTCGCGATAATACAAAACTTTCTCGATGTACTCCATCAGTCCCATCTGGTAAGGATCCCACACCGCGCAGCAGTATTCTAAAAGAGGACTGACAAACGTAGTGTAGGCAGTCTCTTTAGTAGATCTTCCATCATTATTTTAATAGATCTGTTACATTTTCCAAGTGTCCCAACAATAAAACGCAGTCTTTGATTAGCCTTTCCCACAACATTGTCTATGCGTTCCTACCACTTTAAGTTGGTCGTACTTGCTATTCCTAGTTATTTAGTTGAATTTAGGCCTTTAGATTTGACTAATTTATCGTGTAACCAAAGTTTAACGGATTCCTTTTAGCGCTCATGTAGATGATCTCGCACGTTTCGTTGTTTAGGGTCAACTGCCTATTTTCGTGCCATACAGATATCTTTTCTAAATCGTTTTGCCATTTGTTTTGATCATCTGATGACATTACTAGTCGATAAACGACAGCGTCATCTGCAAACAATCTAAGACGGCTGCTCAGATTGTCTCCTAAATCGTTTATTTTATATAGATAAGGAACAGCAAAGGGCCCATAACACTAACTTTGGGAACGACAGAAATCACTTGTATTTTACTTAACGACTTCCCGTAGTTACTACGAACTGTGACCTCTCTGACAGGAAATCACGAATCGAGTCACATAACTGAGACGATATTCCACTCAGTGTCAAAAGCCTTCTGGAAATCCGGAAATACGGAATCAATATGAAATCCCTTGTCAATATCACTCAACACATCGTGTGAGTAAAGAGCTAGTTGTGTTTCACAAGAACGATGTTTTCTAAATCCGTATTGACTGTGTGTCAATAGACCGTTTTCTTCGAGGTAATTCATAATGTTCGAATACAATATACAGGGTTATTACAAATGATTGAAGCGATTTCACAGCTCTACAATAACTTTATTATTTGAGATATTTTCACAATGCTTTGCACACACATACAAAAACTCAAAAAGTTTTTTTAGGCATTCACAAATGTTCGATATGTGCCCCTTTAGTGATTCGGCAGACATCAAGCCGATAATCAAGTTCCTCCCACACTCGGCGCAGCATGTACCCATCAATGAGTTCGAAAGCATCGTTGTTGCGAGCTCACAGTTCTGGCACGTTTCTTGGTAGAGGAGGTTTAAACACTGAATCTTTCACATAACCCCACAGAAAGAAATCGCATGGGGTTAAGTCGGAAGAGCGTGGAGGCCATGACATGAATTGCTGATCATGATCTCCACCACGACCGATCCATCGGTTTTCCAATCTCCTGTTTAAGAAATGCCGAACATCATGATGAAAGTGCGGTGGAGAACCATCCTGTTGAAAGATGAAGTCGGCGCTGTCGGTCTCCAGTTGTGGCATGAGCCAATTTTCCAGCATGTCCAGATACACGTGTCCTGTAACGTTTTTTTCGCAGAAGAAAAAGGGGCCGTAAACTTTAAACCGTGAGATTGCACAAAACACGTTAACTTTTGGTGAATTGCGAATTTGCTGCACGAATGCGTGACTATTCTCTACCGGCCAGATTCGCACATTGTGTCTGTTCACTTCACCATTAAGAAAAAATGTTGCTTCATCACTGAAAACAAGTTTCGCACTGAACGCATCCTCTACCATGAGCTGTTGCAACCGCGCCGAAAATTCAAAGTGTTTGACTTTGTCATCGGGTGTCAGGGCTTGTAGCAATTGTAAACGGTAAGGCTTCTGCTTTAGCCTTTTCCGTAAGATTTTCCAAACCGCCGGCTGTGGTACGTTTAGCTCCCTGCTTGCTTTATTCGTCGACTTCCGCGGGCTACGCGTGAAACTTGCCCGCACGCATTCAACCGTTTCTTCGCTCACTGCCCTCCGACCCCTTGATTTCCCCTTACAGAGGCATCCAGAAGCTTTAAACTGCGCATACCATCGCCGAATGGAGTTAGCAGTTGGTGGATCTTTGTTGAACTTCGTCCTGAAGTGTCGTTGCACTGTTATGACTGACTGATGTGAGTGCATTTCAAGCACGACATACGCTTTCTCGGCTCCTGTCGCCATTTTGTCTCACTGCGCTCTCGAGCGCGCTGGCGGCAAAACCTGAAGTGCGGCTTCAGCCGAACAAAACTTTATGAGGTTTTCTACGTATCTGTAGTGTGTCGTGACCATATGTCAATGAATGGAGCTACAGTGAATTTATGAAATCGCTTCAATCATTTGTAATAGCCCTGTAGAAATTCTGCTGCATATCGACGTTCATGATGTGGCTCTGTAAATTAGGGGGTTAGTCCTACTACCTTTCTTGAATATTGAAGTGACCTGTGCAGCTTCCCAGTCTTTGGGTACGGATCTTTCGTCAAGCGAACGGTTGCATGTGATTGTTAAGTACGGAGCTATTGTGTCAGCATATTCTGAAAGGAACCTAACTGGTATACAGTCTGGACCGGAAGACTTACTTTCGTTAAGTGATTTAAGTTGCTTCACTAGTCCGAGGCCAGCTGTTCTTCATTCGAATTCTGGAAAATATACTTCGCCTTGTTTGGTGAAGTTATTTCGGAAGGCTGTGTTTAGTAACTCTACCTTAGCAGTACCGTCGTCGTTGGTATTTCCATTGTTATCGCACAGAGAAGGCATTGATTGTGTCTTGCCGTTAGCATACTTCACCTACGACCAGACTCTCTTTGGATTTTCTACCAGGTTTTGGGACAAAGTTTCGTTGTGGAAACTGTTATAAGGATTTCGTACTGAAATCCGTGCTAAATTTGGAGCTTCTGTAAAAGATCGCGAATCTTGCAGATCATGCGTCCGTTTAAATTTGGCATGCTTTTTTCGTTGTTTCTGCAACAGTGTTCTGACTCATTTTGTGTACCAAGGAGGATCAGCTCCGTCGTTTGTTACTTTGATATAAATCTTTCAATTGATGGCGATACTATTCCTTTGAATTCAAGCCACATCTGGTCTACACTTACTATTGTTAATTTGGAAGGAGCGGAGACTGTCTCTCAGGAAGGCGTCAAGTGAATTTTTATCTGCTTTTTTGTATAGGTATATATATTTTTTGGAGGAATTGGGGATTACGTCATGTTTCTACACGAGAGTTGGAAGTTTTTCTGTTATAGTGATAGAGGAGAAGCGAACACGAAATGAAACGTTGCCTGACAGTCTTTGTAGGGAAGCAGCCTACTCATGCCATATAGAATTCATATGCTTTCCATTGTGTACCAGCCTAGTCCGCTGTAACTAGCTATGACGTCTCGAATGTTGCGCAATACCTTAAAAGTAAAGTAAGTAATCTGAAAAGTTAATAGCCTGTCAGGAGTGATGCTAAAATAATAATGTGTTAAGTTTCAGTTTAGTAACTTTAACAGTTTTCAAAATTTGGATGTTTTACCAAAAAATCATCGGCACAACAGGAAGGAGCTAGAAACTTCAAATTTATATTCGGATTCCTTTTTCATTGTAAATTAATAGAAACAGCATGCTGGATCTCACAAAGTAATATTTTGGTTGAAATTCATGATTTTCTGTTTTTGTGTCCTAAGGGTATGGAAGCAAGATAGATTAAGTAAGTGATTAAATAAAGCTAGGATGTTTAGATTTAGGTGGAATGGAGATATGCTATATTAACAAAGATGTGAGACGTTTCCAAAAGGTAGCTATAAAACCATAGCTGTAGCGTCTCTCCAAAGGGCAAGTTCAGAGCTCATCTACTGCGTGCAGTGCAATTAAAATAATTCTCTCGCCAAAAGTATTTAGCTTAGCCACTTCAGAATTTTATTACAGGTACTTACCTGTGCGCTGATTACACAGTTAAATTGAGAGCTTCATTGGCCTTCAGCGAATGAAGCAATTAATTATTTAGTAACTTGAAGTGGTGTCTTGCTAGCTCAGCGGCTAGTCAGGAAGGCAAATGTTGTCGGCTGCGTCTTCGGCGGTCCGCACCGCGGCTATATAAATAAGAAGCTGCGAGCTAGAGTCTGTGTCCCCCCTACCCTCCATCTCTACACCCTCCATCTCCTTTCCCAAGGTGGCTTCCGTCACCTCCCCCTCCCGGATGATGCCCTGTCTCCCTCCATTTATCCTTCCTATCAACTCTGATCCTCCATCCCCCTCCTTTCCTCTGTCCTTTCCCTGGGCTCCGTCTCCCCCCGCCCTTCTGTCCTGTTTTTCCCCCCACTAAACCTCTCCCTACCTCCCTTCTCCCCCCCCCCAGTCCTTTTGTATTCCCCTCCTCTGCCTACCCCACTCCCTGTCGCGTCTGCCCCCCACCCCTCTTATGGGTCCTCATCCTCCTTCAGCTCCTTTCCCGGCTCCCCCCTTCGCTTTTACTCTCCTTTCCCCCCCTTTTTCGTTTTCCCATCTTCTGTCCAGTTTCCCCCCACCTGCTCTCGACTGTGGTGTCACATTTGCCAACTTTTTAGTGCAGTGTTCCAGTGACTATTCAGTGTTGTTTGTCTTTCTCGTGTTGCGAACAGAAACCATGCTGTCGCTCGGTGTGAATTTTATTTCCTTTGCGAACAGAATCCAGACTGTCGCCGTGTTTTTTAATTGTCTATTGCTTTCCCTGTCTACTTCGTATGTATTTTTATTAGCGTCATCATCCCTGTGTTGTTGTTTTAAGTTCCACGATTTCTTTTCGCCTTGTTACTCTCTAAGTCTCCGATTTTATCGCCTGTTGTTTTTATTATTTGTTCTCTTGCTCTTTGTCACAAAATCTGTCGGCTGAAGAGCGGCGTACTAAGCTGCTGCCAGCCCGCCCCCTTCGGGGGGGAATTGAAATTCAATAAATGAAAAAAAAAAAAAGCTAGAGTCAGGCCCCAGTTCTCTTCTTATCAGCGCGCACTCTGTGTCGGAAGCCGCGTCGCATTTGTGCGTGCAAGGAACAGCATTGGATGCCGTATTACGCAACTCGGTATGCACGTAACAATGAGTTCGCATTGGGGTAAAGTGTTAATTGCGGAACGACTCCAGTTATTTATTCTCAGTTTGCGTATGTCGTATTTTCACATGTCGCCGCAGGACAGACCTATCATTACTAGCGTGGCGTTTGATGCGTAATAACATCAGATTTTGGCGAGCATTCACTTTGAACATTTACATCGATAACGATTATTGAACAGTTTCGTTATGTAGGGGTAACAGGACCAGCGCAATAGATTCTGAACAGGTCTGATAGTGCAATAGCGGATGGTAGAATTGATGGGTTAAACATTTGTCTGGAACTTTATGCTTTATCGTTTTCAGAATATAGTGAAAATTGTTATAGTAAACTGCATTTTCTATGAATCCCAGACATCATCCTAAATCCTCAGAGTAATGAACTTCAATGATCAAATCAAATGTGTGTGAAATCTTATGGGACTTAACTGCTAAGGTCATCAGTCCCTAAGCTTACACACTACTTGACCTAAAGTATCCTAAGGACAAACACACACCCCCATGCACGAGACAGGACTCGAACCTCCGCCGGGACCAGCCGCACAGTCAATGACTGCAGCGCCCAGACCGCTCGGCTAATCCCGCCCGGCGAACTTCAATGATCAATAACTTTGTTTCTCCATCAGAGTGGGCACAGTGAACTTTAATTACAGGAATCACGTTTTTGCCAACATTGTAGCTAAAAAATGGCTCTGAGCACTATGGGACTTAACTTCTAAGGTCATCAGTCCCCTAGAACTTGAAACTACTTTAACCTAACTAACCTAAGGACATCACACACATCCATGCCCGAGGCAGGATTCGAACCTGCGACCGTAGCGGTTGCGCGGTTCCGGACTGTAGCGCCTAGAACCGCTCGGCCACCCGGGCCGGCAACATTGTAGTTAGAGAGCCTGTGTTGAGAATGGCAAATAATTGAAATAAAATTTTCCACCTGCCACCCCACATGTTGTTTGACAATACTCTTCGCACATGGTCAATTTACATCTTTTATGTGGGTTCACGGTTCGTTGAAATATTGAAATACACCCTTTGCAGCTATAATTCGAGCGCTTTATTTTTTCCTAAAATATTTTTGCAAATACGTTATGCTGCCCACAAATAATGACTCGTTCATTCCGGCAAATTTAAAATTTTTTGTCATTCTTTGCTTACCTGGGAATCCAGCTATATGCGGAAAAAGCTATGAACTTCTTGCAAAGATAATATTAGCACGTTTCTCAATATCATCAATGCATTTTACTTATTCTGCTCTGCGACAGGTATTTCAATCGTACCCTATTCTGTACTGCTCCTCACCTTTCGTAATTTGCACACCATTGACTTACTTGATTTCCGCTAGTTAATATCTCTTTGCACCTTCCGTAGCTTTCTCTGTCGACACTATCACCACTTCTCATTCTCGAAGTCAGTTTTATTAGTGACGTTAACAGCACGTTATAGTGGCTTCAGCCAACGGTATTTTCCGCTATCACTTCTCGTGACCGCTTTTCTCGCTCGCATTGCGAGATATCAAACACATTGCTTTGAATCGGAACGTGATTGTACATGATTGTCACGTGATGATTTTAGTACGTGCTACGGCCGGGTAATCAGTTTTCCTAGCGTAGTTACATGCTTGTCGTCTCATTCCTGATATAAATTTTCATACCTGTCTTGCCTTGTGTTTTCTACTAGTTGCTACAGTGTCGAATCACATTAATATGACCATCCGTCAAAAGCCTGATAATCACCTTTTGCAGCGCAGACAGCTGCGAGTAATGCAGGGAGAGAGTCACGAGGCTCTGCAAGGTACGACCAGGGATATGGAGCCATGCTGACTTCAGTGCGTGGCCAGCAGCTCTAGGTTGAGTATCCAAGGCGTAACGGCCCGAACGAGATGGCCCCACATATTCTCGAATTTGTTTAAATCCGGAGAGTTTGGTAGCTAGGGGAGTACGGTAAACTCATCCTAGTGTTCTTCGGACGGTACACGTACCCTGCAAGTTGTGTAACACGTCGCATTGTCTTGCTGGTAGATGCCATTGTGCCAGCAAAAAACAAACTCACACGGACATTATCCCCTAGTATGGCTGCATAATTGTCTTGATCCATTGTGCCTTCCAGAATGACAAATTCATCCAGGGAGTGCCTTACGGCCTCCCAACTATTGATGCAGGGCGTTTGCTTTCACACGTTTCACTCTGTACACGCCGGCGAACATCTATTCGATGAAGCATAAAACGGGATTTATCTGAAAAGGCCACCTGTCACCAAGCAGTGGATGTCCATCTGCGGTGCTGGCTTGAAAATTTCAGCCTTCGTCGCCGACCGAACAGCAGTCAGCCCGGGGGCACCAACCAAGTCCTTCTGCGGTGGTCCATACGCATCAACTGAACGGTCGTTGAGGAGTCAATGTTGGTAGCCCCTTGGATTAACTTTGCCACCTGTCCGGATACATCGGGACCGTCACCGTTATGGACCGTCCGCCCCGATAGTTGAATGGTCTGCGTGGCGGACTGCCGCCCTAAGGAGCCCGTGTTCGATTCCCGGCTGCGTGAGGGACTTTCTTCGCTCAGGGACTGGGTGTTGTGTTGTCTTCATCATCATTTCATCCCCATCCGGCGCGCAGGTCACCCACTGTGGCGTCGAATGTTATAAGACCTGCACCAAGGCGGCCGGACCTGTCCCGTCAGGGGCGTCCCGGCCAACGATGCCAAACGCTCGTTTCCATTACATCCCAACAAGACCCAATTTTGCTCCTACTTTGCATAATACTGTTACAAGATTGACTCGAGTACTGAAGTAACACCATCTGTTAGCACAACATTTAAATGCAGCCTCATTGAGTTTTAATTATGTCAACAAGTTTTTGTTGACAAGGTGTCTCACAATTGCCCGCAGTTGGGAGATTTTTTAAGCTTTGGATTACATGAAAACAACTTTTTGACGCCGTAGAGGGGCCATCTGAAATAATTTCAGATTTTTTCAGTAGTCCGATCAGTGAAATTTACTTCTTGTTTCGATAACTGAAATGAGAAAAATATTAATCAACACTCAAAGATGTCTAATAAAAGGAAGACTGCCAATCTTAGTGGTATGCAAATCAAGATGAATCTGAACAAATTAATGAATGACAAATTTGATGAAGAGACAATGGCTTTCTATACCATAGCATTTGATTAATTAGAGAAATGGGCTATTTCTTTTAACAAATATCAAGTATTTGTTTGGATGACGCTATCTGAAATCCCGGATTAGCTAATGATTGAAAGCACTGTTATGTGCCTGACTAAAAATGGTGTGAAGATTTCAGGCAACAATTGTTTTCAGGAATATGTGTATCTGAAGAGCTTTTAGAAAGTAAACATGACTCTGAATACTGGAATTCTGAACACTCCATTGAAGAAAGATGGGTTTACTTTCTTAAGGAAACAGAAAATCTTGAATGCAAATGCCAACTGCTAAAATTATGTGAGTATTTGTTTTCTATTCCCGTACACAACGCCACTGTGGAGGATATTTCAGCTGATATCGGTTCAGTGGACTGATGAAAGACGTCGATTGCTGCCAGGGACGATGGAATCAATCTTACAGTGCCAGTTTAACTATAAGCTGATTTACATGGAGTTTTATAAATGCGTAAAAGGGGAAAAAGACTTGCTGAAAAAGTTTAAATCTTCCGAAAAATTTGATGTACCAACTACTTCTGCCGCAACGCGTTCTATGTAACTCTGTTCTAAATAAAAAGTAATCACAGTAAGTAGATCTTTTACTTCTTTTCTACACCCCCACCTCAGAGTGTCCCATTTAGTCCCTGTTAGATATGCAACCGTACCCTTGGTTTATGTGGGCGGTCAGTTGCTCAACAGTTGCAGCTCTATTCGCCCATACACTTCTTTACGGCCGTCGTTCATCCCTGTCATCTAAGCCCCGTTGTGCACCATAGCTGCGTCGATGTCGGCTTTGGATAGCGCCATTTTTTCCAGGTGCGTATACTTTAACTACAGGGGCACGCGAATAGTTTACAAACTTAACCGTTTCGGAAATGTTTCCACTGATGGCCCGAAATCCAGTGACCTTGCGGTTTTCGGCATCAGAGAAATCCCTCCGTTTCCGAATCCTGCCGCCTGCCATCTGTGAATGGTTATTGCATGCTGACGTCGAACATAGGATCGTGTAATGTCAGATTATGTTCTCTTAGCCTAACCTACCCGAATTCCTCCCTATTAGAAAAACGAATCATCGACATAAATGAGAAAACAAACTGTAAAATATGCATAATGCACATTCCAGACGGCGGATGATTTCTGAGCATAAGGACTTGAAAAACAGGTCGAGCACGAGTAATTAGAGTCGAACGTAAGAAACAATATAAATAACTTGCCCAACTAAGAGAAAATTTGCAATCCCTTTCGATTACCGTATGAGCTATATCCGTCTGCAACCAACGTTTTTCTTTTCTGAATGTAATTTCTTTCGTGTTTTTTTTTTTTCATTTTCATTCAACAGTATTTTCGCAATTTAGATATTGATCTCTAGGCTACATTAACAAATTCGTTCATATCTATGTTATTCGTCTCTCTTAATCTCTGCATATCTAGTACGTGTAACATCCTTAACGCCGGCCGGTGTGGCCGTGCGGTTATAGGCGCTTCAGTCTGGAACCGCCTGACCGCTACGGTCGCAGGTTCGAATCCTGCCTCGGGCATGGATGTGTGTGATGTCCTTAGGTTAGTTAGGTTTAAGTAGTTCTAAGTTCTAGGGGACTGGTGACCACAGTGCTCAGAGCCATTTGAACCAAGCCATCCTTAACAATTTATACGACATCTCTAATATTTGTTCATCCTTCTACTTCTCCTTGCATTTTCAAGTGAAATATTTCTGGAATATCGTTTTTCGTGATATGGATCACTTCAGATGCGTTTTGTATCGATACATACCTCGAGACTACACGCTTAGTTTAGCGGAATGCCTGAATAAAAGCACTGTCGAAAGAAATAGAGGCAGATTTAGGTTCCTGGAAATATTCTGGACAAGCGCCCTACGGTCTTTCTGCACAGAAATTCTGTAATAGAACTCTAGTGTACCGGATATAAGTCACGTAGTAAATGTCTGATTAAATGCCACAGAGTAAGCGAGATTATTTTATTCGTAAAGGTCAAATAATTCGATGTGTCCGACTGGCGCTTTTTATGGACAGAAGAGGGCCCAAATACGAGTAATTACAGATCTTGTCCTCTTTGAAGTGACAGCTAATACAATCGAGTGCCGGAAATGATGTGTGTTGTTTCAATTGAAAAGTGCTAGTGTTGACACTGTATGGTAATTAACTTATTACTCCGTTTAACACCTGCAGCGGTAGTCGATGCAAACCTATCGATATAAAACCATCAAATGAAAATACGAGACATGTCGCGATGAATAAAAAATTTTTAATTTCATTGCTACAAAGCACAGGCAATATAATTTCAATAGGGGCTGAGCCGCGTATTAATAGCAATCACGCATTTTTAATTATTTAAAGAAAGATATGAACCTATCAAGAAGTTAAGTCTCATAGTGCTCAGAGCCATTTTTGAACCTATCGCTTCGGGGCCAATTTTTACCGAACGATAGAAAGAAAATATGGAAGACGGAACTAAGAGAAATATTCAGTTGTGTTTTCGGGACTTTTGTAAAACAACAGCAATTTACACCTGTATCTACATCTACATTACTATTTTGCAGTTCACACTTAAGTGCCCGGCGGAGGGTTCATCGAACTACTCTCATACAATTTTCCTACTGTTCCGCTCTCGAACAGCGCGCGGGGAAAGAAATGCTTGAAACTTTTCATTAGAGCTCTGATTTCGCTTGTTCTACTACGATGATCATTTATCCCTATATATGCGATTGTCAACAAAATATGTTCGTATTGGGAGGGGAAGTTTGGTGATTGAACTTTCGTTGAAACATCCCACCTAAAGAATAATGCCTTTGTCTTAGTGACTGCCACACCAATTGGTGTATCATATACGTGGCACTCTCTCGGGTATTTCGCGACAGCACAAAACGAGCTGCTCCTCTTTGAACTGTTTCGATGTTCTCCGACAGTCCTATCTAGTAATACCGCACAGCAGTACTCTAGCAGAAGACGGGAAAACGTAAATTAGGCAGTCTCTTTAGCGGACTTGTTGCGTAATCTTAGTGTTCTGCCAATAAAATGCATTCTTTGATATGCATTTCTCACAACATTACATATATGGTTGTTCGAATTTATGTTATTCGTAATTGCAACCCCTACGTATTTAGTTGATTTGACAGCCTTAAGATATTTGTGATTAATCGTGTAAAAGAAATTTAATGGATTCCTTTTAGTATTCGTTTGGATTCCGTCACACTTTTTATGATAGCTAAATCATTTTGCAATTAGTTTTGATCTTCTGATGGCTTTACTAGATGGTAAATGACTGCATTATCTTCAATCAATCGTAGAGTGTTGCTCATGTTTTAACGGGATTTTGAGTCTCCTGGAGTACATAATTTCCAGGTAAGAAAAACTGCCCACGTTTCGAAGAAGAAAAGAAAAGGGAGGATTGGAGGAAGGCAAGAATTAAAGTTTTTCTTGAGGAAGGTCCACTGCCATAATGGTTTTGTGGTGTCGTGTCACATATCGATACCTCCCTGCTAGGGTCATAAAGTTGGCAACAATTTTCAAGTTATCATCAGACGCCGATAGCTGTTGCGCAGGTCAGGTGATTGGGTACCACTTGTGTTATACGTATGTACGCGAGATTTACACACTCCTAAACATCCCTAGGTCCACTGTTTCCGATGTGATAGTGAAGTGGATACGTGAAGGAACGCGTACAGGCCGACCTCATCTGTTGACTGACAGAGACCGCCGACAGTTGAAGAGCGTCGTAAAGTGTAATAGGCAGACTTTTATCCAGATCATCACACAAGATTTCCAAACTGCATCAGGACCCACTGTAAGTACTATGACAGTTAGGCGGGAGGTGAGAAAACTTGGATTTCATGGTCGAGCGGCTGCTGATAAGCCATACATCACACCGGTAAATGACGAACGACGCCTTGCTTGGTGTAAGAAGCAGAAACACTGGATGATCGAAGAGAGGAAAAATGTTGTGTGGAGTGACAAATCACGGTACACAACGTGGCGAATGCCCAGTGAACGTCATCTGACAGCGTACGTAGTGCCAAGAGTAAAATTCGGAGGCGGTGGTGTTATGGTGTGGTCGTGTTTGTCATGGAGAGGGGCTTGCACCTCTCGTTGTTTTGCGTGGCATTATCACAGCACAGGCCTACATTGACGTTTTAAGTACCTTCTTGCTTCCCACTGCTGAAGAGCAATTCGGGGATGGCGATTACATCTTTCGACACGATCGAACACCTGTTCATAATGCACGGCCTGTGGCGGAGTGGTTACACGACGATAACATCCCTGTAATGGACTGGCCTGCACAGAGTCCTGACCTGAATCCTATAGAACAGCTTTGGGGTGTTTTGGAATCCGACTTCGTGCCAGGCCTCACCGACCGACATCGATACCTCTCCTCAGTACAGCACTCCGTGAAGAATGGGCTGCCATTCCCCAAGAAACCTTCCAACACCTGATTGAATGTATGCCTGCCATAGTGGAAGCTGTCAAGGCTAAGGGTGGGCCAACACCATATTGAATTCCAGCATTACCGACGGAGGGCACTACGAACTTGTAAGTCATTTTCAGCCAGGTGTCCAGGTACTTTTGATCACATAGTGTATATCCGAGTGCAATTCATATTGGCATTTGAGTTACTCATTGCATCTACATATACTGATGAGCCACAACAGTACCACCAGTTGATTAATAGCGTGATTGTCTACCTTTGAAACGTAATATAGCCGAGATTTTGTGTGATATGGGTTCGACTAGCCATTTGACCTTTGTCCGGAGGCGTGCAGCAGATAGTATCAATAAAGAGGGCTTGCAATTCCCAGAGCTAGCACCTGTTAGCTTTCCATATGTGTTCCATCAGGTTCAGACCAAGCGAAAGTGGTATCCAAGAAGTTAATTTGAGTTCACTGCCATGCCCCTCAAGCGCAGTCGGTTATCCTGCTGGAAGATGCGATCATTATCGGGAAAGACAGAAAGGATGTGGGTTATACACAGTAGTTTTCTCATAGTTCACAGTTGATGCCATTGATTACCAGCGCATGTCCCATGGAAGCCCATGTGAATGTCCTCTATAGCACAATACTGCCCATACTGTTCTGTGCCCATGCAGCAATTTGCCTGGATTAAGATATAAATGCACATGACAGAAACGTGATTCACCCCATGTCACATCTACATTCAGCCACTGCCTAATACACACACATACACACACACACACATATATATATATATATATATATATATATATATATATATATATATATATATATATATATAGGGTGTCCCGGCTATCTTGTCCACCCAAAATATCTCTGGGACAATAACAGCTATTGGAAAACGACTTTCACCTGTATCAATGTAGGGCTGGGGCCCATGAATGTACATATTTGGAAACATTCTAAAACGAAAGCATATGTGTTTTATAACACAAACTTATGTTTTTTTTAAAATGGACCTCCTATATTTTTTCTTCAGCAATCCATAGCATGACAAAGCACGTACACAATGGCGTTGATTGCATCGCAATATTCCCATTACATCCCGAGATATTAAGACGCGAAGTTGACGCTTGAAACACCCGACATGCGCTGCTAGCGCACGTCCTGAGGCTCAGGCGTGAACCCCATGCTGCCCGTAATCGCGATGTGATTGACATGCGTAATCACACTTCCATACTTATCAAGAGGTCCGAAACGAATAATACGGTCTGCTGCCATCCTGCATTAACGTCGTACATTGCAGCAGGTATGTATCCCATAGGCTAGGGGTGATGCGGTTCTGTAACATATCTGTGTACCGCAACGTTAGTCACAAAGTTAACTTCGCTTATCGTTAATCCGTTACTAAAAAGCTAATGCCGTTCAACGTTAAAACTTTACTTTACTGTAGATCTAGCGCAAGTGACAGTTAATCATTCACTCGTAATAGTAAAATTCATGTTGATGGTTTTGGTGAAACGAGCAAGTGGACTAAAAGTTTTACCGTTGTTTATATAAAAATGTTTTGATTTGGGAAGTTCAGGTAGGATATAGAAGATGAATGTAAACATGTTTAAACAATTAGTTTTATTATCACATAATTATCAATGTTATGTTTATCTAATGGGTTAAATGACAAATTGTTGCAAACAAATGTTTCTTAACGTCACTGGGTAAAATGGCCCTTTGTAGAAACTTCCACTGTGATACCAGCACTACATACTAAACATAGCGTTCACATCTCATGCTCAGAGTGATGCCCGTTGGCTTGCATACATAGGGTCACTCTGCGGATGAAGTATGCCCTATTTCGTGCTACTGTTTCCTCTTTGATGGCTATACAAGCATCAATAATGCGTTGCTTCATCTCCTCTGGTGTTGTTGATTCATGTTGGTAAACAGCATCCTTCACTGCTCCCCAAAGAACATAATCCAGCGGCGTAAGGTCCGGAGATCGGGCAGGCCACCTAACTGGGCCACCTCGTCCAATCCACCTACCAGGGAACTTACGGTTCAGAAGTCGTCGTCCTCGTAAGGCGTTATGTGCAGGGAATCCGTCATGCTGATACCACATGACCATTCTCCGGTTCAGAGGTACGGTATCCAAGAGAACAGGAAGATTGTGTCGTATAAATCTGGAGTATTGTCTGCCATTTTGGATGCCATTAATAAAGAAAGGTCCGATTATGGTATCTCCAATAATCCCACATCAAACATTAACTTTCCACGGACGTTGATGCTCTACCTGACGGAGCCATTTTGGATTGTCTGCGGACCAATAATGCATATTCCTCATATTGACAATTCCTTTGTTGGAATGAGAGTTGATGGCAGCAGACCGTATTATTCGTTTCGGACCTCTTGATAAGTATGGAAGTGTGATTACGCATGTCAATCACATCGCGATTACTGGCAGCATGGGGTTCACGCCTGAGCCTCAGGACGTGCGCTAGCAGCGCATGTCGGGTGTTTCAAGCGTCAACTTCGCGTCTTAATATCTCGGGATGTAATGGGAATATTGCGATGCAATCAACGCCATTGTGTATGTGCTTTGTCATGCTATGGATTGCTGAAGAAAAAATATAGGAGGTCCATTTAAAAAAACATAAGTTTGTGTTATAAAACACTTATGCTTTCGTTTTAGAATGTTTCCAAATATGTACATTCATGGGCCCCAGCCCTACATTGATACCGGTGAAAGTCGTTTTCCGATAGCTGTTATTGTTCCAGAGATATTTTGGGTGGACAAGATAGCTGGGACACCATATATATATATATATATATATATATATATATATATATATATATATATATCTATATTTGAGTAGTGTTGTAGGCTAAGTGAGTTTTCGTCGTGCCTTGTTGTACAGTACTGTCAACCCTGGGTACATATAATGGTTCCTTACCTCGTTCCGAAGGCTGATCTGATTCACTTTTGTGTTTACTGTTATTACGATGTACAAATGGTGTGGTACATTCACATTTCCTCTCATCCACCATTTGTTAGCAATGGAAGTCAACTACACGACAAGTGAAATGATGGATATGATATTCTGCTATGGTTTAGTGAATGGACGTAGCCTGCGAGCCCATGCCTTCTACGCTGAAAAATATCCACAGCGCAGAGTGCCCTCTGATAAGCTGTTCAACAGACTTTTCCAATGTCTGAGGAACACAGGTACCGTTGCACCTTGGAAGACTGACAGTGGAAGGCCCCATACAGTCCGCACCCCTGACCGTGACATGGAGGAGCGTGTGCTATGTTCGCTGGAAGACACCTCTGGGACCAGTGTGCAACAATTAGCAGCAGTGGAAGGCAAGTCTCAGTCTCTTATCCTAGGGGAGGGGGGGGGGGGGGGAACTTCATGACCAATGACCAATTGCTATACCCATGTCATCTACAGCGCATTGAGGTCCTAAGGCCACAGGATCATCGTGGCAAATGGCAGTTCTGGCAATAGCTGTTGCAGAAGTATGCCACAGATGCACTGTTCACATTCAAGATTTTATTTACCGATAAGACACGGTTCACAAGAGACGGTGTTGTGAATTTCCATAACTAGCGTGTATGGACAGATGCAAATACTCAAGCAATTCAAGAAAGAGGGCATCAACACCAGTTCTCAACCAGTGTATGGCCAATCATACTTGGCGACAGATTGTCAGGAGCATATGTCCTACCACAAAGGTTAACTGCGGTGCATTATTTGAACTTTCTCAGTACTGTATTGCCTACCTTGCTGGAGTCTGTGCCATTGCAGCAATGAATACAAATGTAGTTCATGCATGATGGCACAACAGCACACTTTTATCACAATTTGCGCGAACATCTAACACGCATTTGGCGTGTCTGCTCGTTCCTCAGCCTCAATCCCCTAGCCTTTTTACTGTGGGGCACTTGAAGGAATTGGTCTACGTCACACCAACCAACGATGTGTAGGCACCACAGGATCACATTGTCAGTGCGTTCGAGCAGGTACAGCAACAACCAGGTGTACTTCAAAGGATGCATCATTCCTTACGCCAGAGGGCAGAAGCGTGTATTTTCATTAATGGACGCCACGTTGAACACTTCCTGTAAATCATGTTTATTGCTCAGGGATTGGGTGTTGTGTTGTTTTCATCATCATTTCATCCCCATCCGGCGCGCAGGATGCCAAATGTGGCTCGAATGTAATAATAAGACCTGCACCAAGGCGGTCGGACCTGCCCCGTAAGGGGCCTCCCGGCCAATGACACCAAACGCTCCTTTCCATTTACATCGCAGAAAGTATGCATTTCCGGACCCATGTTTGTTGAACTTATCTCAGAAAGTATACATTTCCGGACCCCTTTTTCTTCTTCTGATATATATATATATATATATATATATATATATATATATATATATATATATATATATATATATATATAGGGTGGTCCATTGATCGTGACCGAGTCAAATATCTCACGAAGTAAGCGTCAAACGAAAAAACTACAAAGAATGAAACTTGTCTAGCTTGAAGGGGGAAACCAGATGGCGCTATGGTTGGCCCGCTAGATGGCGCTGCATAGGTCGAACGGATATCAACAGCGTTTTTTTAAAAATAGGAACCCCCGTTTTTTATTACATATTTGTGTACCACGTAAAGAAATATGAATGTTTTAGTTGGACCACTTTTTTCGCTTTGTGTTCGACCCACCACCCCACTTTGTCCGTGGGTAGCGGGGACTACTTTGAAATCTTCAATGGGAACCCCCGTTTTTTATTGTAGATTACGATTACAAGACAAAATTTACATACGTTTCACCTGCAACATTTTCTTCGTTTCTCCACAGATGGTGCTGTAATCGGAGGAATAGGAATAAGTACACATTCGTAATTTACGACATGCTATTCAATGGACCTTGAATATTGAATGACACGTGGGACCCCACCTCCGTGTTGCGAGAGTAGGACAGACCAGTATTTCACAACTTCTAATTGGAAACCCTATTCGCAACGTTGTATTCCTCCGATATGTCGAACATGGGACTACTCATTGCGCTACGGTGGCCGTGGCTCGAGGCTAACGCTACTCTACTTTTCCAGTTAGAGTAAGTGTTCAAACGTAGTACCGCTAACTTCAGTACACTTATTGCTCCGCTTTCCAAATGACCGCACATGAGACAGAAGCACATCTGCGAGAATGTAAACACAAGAGTTTCTGACGAGGTCGATCACTTATTCGCGGCCTGTTAGCACTTGCTGGTATACCTTATCCACTGAAGGAAATCCGGCGACGTCAAATCCGGCGACCTAGCGGGCTAGTTAATAGCGCCACCTCTGGCGATCCACCGATCAGTGTAAACACGATTTAATACCTCCCGTGCTTCAATTGCGTAATGCGCTGGGTATCCGTCATAATGAAAGTATCCACGTTCTCGAACGTTCGGGGCAGCATCTTGCAGTAGTACCGGTGGTTCCTGCCCCCAAAACGTACGATATTTGCGTTCAGTCAACGTGCCGTCGACAAACTACGGACAATGAATTAGTCCCCCTTGATGCCACACCATACGTTAGCCGACCAAAGACGTTGATGATCATCTTGCCGTAACCAGTGGGGACTGCTGCACTCCCTTAATGCATGTTAAGCTAGTTAACGCTACCATGGTTTGTGAATGTAGACTCATCCGAAAATAGTATTTCGGCAAAGAATGAGGGGGTCGTTTGCATTTGTTGACGTGCCCATTCACAAGACCCTGCCCGGTTATGGGAATCGGCGGCATGAAATCCTTGATCCAGTGACACGTGGTATAGATGATACTTGTGACGATGCAGTATTGTGGTAACTGCAGTGTGATTGCTGTGTGCTTATGCGTCGGTTGTGCTGCACTTTCGCTAGTACAGGTATTTCATTGGCTTCTCCTGTAACACATTTGCTTCGTTTCCTTTTGCCGGTCTGTACGCTGCGATCAGACATAAAGGCGTTCACAGTCTTGTAAAAGAACAAACGAGAGCGAGCTTTCTCTGGAAAACGCTTGGCTTACAAGGCAATAGCAGCCTCAATATTTCTCCTGCGTTCTTCGTAAATCAGGGTCGTTTCAATTATTTCTTCTACGATTACAACATTCATCGTCCACTTGCTCGTCTGTTCTCCAAATGATAGGTAGGTGTGCAAGCAATAAACGCTGCGCAAGTGCTGCAATGTTTAGAGCCGCTATTTGTTCTGTGTATGCACAATACGTAAGCTCCAGTCACATGTACAGTCTGTTAAGATGCGTCGTAGTTCGTCGCACGGCCGCAGGGCGCTTCAGGTAGACCCCAGTTTGGTGTGTCGGAGGAATAAAAGTTGCGATTGGGGTTTGCAATTAGAAGTTTTGAAATACTGCCCTGTCCTACCCTCGTAACATGGAGGCGGGGTCCTACGTGCCACTGAATATTCAAGGACTACTGAGTAGCATGTCGTAAATTGCGATTGTGTGCCCATTTATGTTCCTCCGAGTACAGAGCCATCTGTGGCGAAACGAAGAAAATGATTCAGACTAGACGTATGTAGATTTTGCCGTAGAATCGTAATCTGCCATAATAAACGGGGGTTTCCATTGAAGATTTCAAAGTTGCCACCTCCCCCCCCCCCCCATGCAAAGAGTGGGGTGGGGGGTCGAGTGGGGTACGTTGGATGTCCCCCTCCGAGACAAATTGGAATTATAACTTTTCTTGATCCGATATCCGATGTGTAGTTTCGAGATATTTTAATGTCTTCAGGAGAAGATTGAAGATAATTGAGATTCGTTACCTGAGTAATACGATACTATATTCGTAGCCGGCAAAGAATTAATCTGTTATGTTAACTTGAGCTCTCCTACATGTAATACTTCCACCCTGTTGATAAACGTCCAGTTTTGGGTGACTTAAATTGCTGGTGTATTAGAGGTCTACATATTATTCATTCTGTGAATCGTAACGCCGATGGGTGTTGTGATATCGAGTAATTGACAGTATGTGATGTTATTCTGCGCCGTTTAATATTGTTCCTATCTCGCCATAGTCTTTCTGAATTTCACACCGTTGCCTACATTTGTTGGTGCCATGCGGCATATGCTGTCGTTATTTGAGAAAAGGTATCCTGAGTCCGAAAACTTGTGCTACTTGTCTACTTGTTGGCATAAGGACACAGAAGTCTGTAAAGGATTGCTGCTAGCACCCGAAGGGTTTCATTTAATACTGCATGTTATGTGTGTACGGGCTTACCCAAAGGTACAAATAATGTGTGAGTAATTGATCAAGGCCGGCCGGAGTGGCCGTGCGGTTCTAGGCGCTTCAGTCTGGAACCGAGCGACCGCTACGGTCGCAAGTTCGAATCCTGCCTCGGGCGTGGATGTGTGTGATGTCCTTAGGTTAGTTAGGTTTAATTAGTTCTAAGTTCTAAGCGACTGATGATCTCAGAAGTTAAGTCGCATAGTGCTCAGAGCCATTTGAACCATTTTTGAATTGATCATGGACACAGTTGTTTAATTACTATGAAGAGGTTAATGAGGAAATCCTTGTTAATACTGTTATTGCAATCATTTTGTAACTTGGTACTCGCGGTGGCTATGAGTTGTAAGCCATTTGTTTTCCATGTGTTAACTACTGTTCCTTTCAGTGTCAGCCGGCAGTTGTGGCGAGCGGTTCTAGGCGCTTCAGTCTGGAACCGCACGCCCGCTACGGTCGCAGGTTCGAATCCTGCCTCGTGCATGGATGTGCGTGATGTCCTTAGGTTATTTAGGTTTCAGTAGTTCTGTCCTAGGGGACCGATGACCTCAGATGTTAAGTCCTATAGTGCTCAGAGCCATTTGAACCATTTTTTTCAGTGTGTGTAAACAAATGTTTGTCTTACGAAGTTTTGGATGGGCATTGGAGGTCCAGTAAATGTTTATGTTTGAAATGATCCGATGTCCGTAGGCACCGACTGGGAAGCCACGGCTGTTGGCAATACCCGACACACAGTGGAATGGGACCGATAGATTGCGTTGACAGAGATTGGAGCATAGGCAAACTACCTTACTTGGATGGTATTTTATAACAGTTTCAACGACTGTCACTGCATTTGATTGTCATAAGTCTTGCTCTCACGGTGCGTAAATGGTCTCTTAAAATTTATTGTTTAATACTTACAGATTACTGGTGGATTTTGTCAAAGTGATTAGCCCATGATTAAAAAAAAAAAAAAAGAAAAAAAGGGTACCTTTACCAGTGTGTTGTAAGAATTAGGAAAATTTGCAAGGGGCTATTGACGTGTAAATGTATGGTTCTTGTGAATGAATTTTAATTTTGTTTTTGAATTCGACTGATTGGAAGTAATGGTTCTGGTGATGGATTTTAATTTCATCTTTTTTTGTTAATTCGTGAAAATTTATAAAAGTGTAATTAATATTTAGTTTTAGTATGTGTTTGAAAGTGCTACTCCCCTTTGAATACCAGTCCTCGCTCCACTGCCGACTTGGTACACTGTTCACCGCATTACGTTACATTTACACTAAGGTCAGCGGCCAGTATTATCACAAGCTCTGATTAGCTTCAAGTGTTGCTGAACATCGCAGCAATATTATTACAAACCCGCCGCAGTGTTTGACGACACAGTGCGCCGTCTCAGAAGTGTGCAGCCGCCGAATTTGCAGTGATTCAGTACAGCTTCCAGAATTACACTACAGTTTCGTCAAAAGATGCGACCGCAACTTAACTGGTCGAGACCGAGAGGGAAAAGTAAGTACTGTAAATACTATGAAACTTTTAATCACTTCTGCTAGTGGCAAAGCTTCTGAAATGGTAAAACGGTGCGTAGAAAACTTTTACTTGCTTAATCATTAATTTGCATTCTTCCATCCAGCATCAGATTCCCATTGGGCCGACGAGAACGTTGACCGACGGCATTGCTTAGAGGCCAGTGACCGATCTCAAAATTATGCAGTTTGCTTAATTATAATGCTCGGATACTGACAGAAAATATCGGTAAAAGTGATCTCAGGGACGCTGAAATAAAAGTTTGATAAAGTAAATGCCGATTGAATACTAGTAGCGTTTGGCTGTGGCCGCCAAATAATTCGTCGAAACTGTCCTTCGCTGCAACCTCAAAAAGTTATAAAATTTTAGAAAAGTTTGGATGTGGCGTTAATGGAAGAGGAAAGTACGATTCTTGATTAAACAAGGTTTTTACCATTAAATTAACATAATTATTTAACCAAAAGTTACAGATACGAGAGCGACACTTGCATTTTATGAGACAGCAATCAAAACAAACCGGAGAGAGAGAAGTAGTGCAGCTCCTGCTTTGATACAGTCAAAACAAATTACGGCGACTGCCTTCAACTTTACAGAAGCCGGCCGCCTTGCGCGTGCTGTTCTAGGCGCTTCAGTCCGGAACCGCGCGACCGCTACGATTGCAAGTTTTCGAATTCTGCCTCAGGGCATGGATGTGTGTGATGTCCTTAGGTTAGTTAGGTCTAAGTGGTTCTAAGTTCTAGGGGACTGATGACCTCAGATTTTAAGTCCCATAGTACTCAGAGCCATTTGAACCATTTTTGCTTTACAGAGCGTCTTTTATAAAGTTTCAATATACAAACATTTCTCTGGAACATTCTTTATATGAACAGTTTAAAATAATACATTATTGTGTTAAATTATGACCTTTTCTCCTTCCTTTACCTATTTACACAAACAACGTTTATTTTTTAATGTCTTTTAGAATTAATTAATTATTCGAAAAGCAACATTTCATGGCCCCTTGAACACCTGTTTCTTATTTTGTCTTAAGAAATACACACGAGGGTTCAACTGTGATAAAAGTATACGTTGTGTTACAGAGGAGTAAATAAACATCAAATGCCAATAGAATCATTATTTTACACTGTCCATTTGGCAGTTCTTTTAGAGAAAATTTTCAGTACATACACTCTACACATCACTGTCTTTGTGGACCTGTTTCTGGAAGTGTTCAAATATATTTGTCTTTATAGAAAATGTACACAAACTTTTAGTAAATATACAGAAATGCGATATTACAGACATAAGTTCTTTGTGAGTTTATTATTTCTTCTTTATCTTTTGTCTTTTTACTGATTTTTTTTCTATAAGAATCTAGACAGACGTGTTCGCAACTACGAATCACGCGCGGCGCATCTTATTTTCACATCACAACACTTTCCCAATGGCCGCTGTCTGTTGAGAGGGAAGCGAACCCGTCGGCTTGCGGGGTGACCTCTGGTGGCGATTCCAGGAAACCCACTGCCCAACTGGATGACCTTTGTAGATGGGAAGGTGAGCAAACGGCTCTGGTGGCTGGCCATGCCCCAACTCCTGCATGCTCAATCCACGTGACAACCGGCTACGGCCGTTGATACATGAAAATGAAAGCACAGCAGTATCAGCTCTACAAAACTTAGGGAAAAAATTTGACTAGCGCAACAGAGTTCACTTTCACTATTGTCTTTCATGTGAGTTGTTCTTGTGACCCAGATCTATCTTTATGGAACTTTAGTTCTCACTAGTTTTTAGTTGGCACCACTGTCTACAGATCATGGCATATTTTCAAACTGAGTCAAGTTCCTGTCCGTTGAGTTCGTCAACAAACAACAGCCGTATATGCCTTTTAGTGTTCACAAGCATTTCAAGAACGTCTCTGTAGAGTCGCTGCTTGGAGTTGTTACTTCAAAAATTTCACTCAGTGTATAATTGCAAAGTGTGTGTGTAGCGACAATTAATCACACTTATACATGATGTTAGTTTATTGACGAAGCGGTTTTTTACCTGTTCATTATCTCGCCAGTGCAATAATATCTCTTTTATAAGTTCACTAAGTCTCTTTTGTGTGCAGGTTCATGTGTCAACGTGCGTATACAGATCGAAGACAAGTCTTATACACAGGACTTCTCACTGCATTGACCGCCATGCAGTTCACAACGATGAGTTTGACATGCAAACTGTTCACTTCACGTAACACTTATTCACTTTGTACATTTTGGATTCACAATGTCACTCGCTCGGGTGTCCTATTGTGACCAATGTCCACTAGTTCACGTCGTGATCTCCACTTATAAAAACACTCACAAATAAATGAGTCCCTTTTTCTTCCCCACACAAGTTTGTTTGTTCCCTGGATAGCATTTACTTCTTATGCAAATTAATTAACATTATTTTTACACCTGTCTTTCTTACAAGTGGCGTTCTTTTTATGAGTAACGTGTCGCTCATGTGTTGTTGGTGTGTTAACCGTTTTGTTTCAATGCATTGCTTGGGGTCTGATGTTCACAAAATCCTTTACTTTTTTATGTTCTCCATATTAGTGCTAGTACCTAGGTTATCGTCACATTACCATGTACCCATGAAATAATTCTACTCAAGGTATGGATCGGCGAAGAGCAAAACACAAACAAAATCGGAACAACAGAGATTGCGATCTCGGAATTATGCCTCTGAAATCGCATTTGGCAAAAATCTAAACTCTTGCTCCAGATAAACTCACATAACTCATGCTCTCACATCATTTAACATATAATGGATCATGCTGATTAAATTGTCAGTATACATCTATTTAGCAACTCCCTACTTCAAAATTGAATTCGTAATGACTCATATGAAGTAGATAAGTAAGAGATTACATATAAATATTTACATGCAGAAGAGATTACATATAAATATTTACATGCAGAATAAAATATCAGCCCAATAGCACCCTCTACTGGCTCCTGCTTGACTTTATCAACTACAAATGCTATCGTTCCTGCTGTTTACATACTAATATTTACTGCATGGCTTGTACATTTTCCTTTCAATGAATGACCAGTTCAGTTAGCATCACTATACAGGGTGAGTCACCCAACATTACCGCTGGATATATTTCGTAAACCACATCAAATACTGACGAATCGATTCCACAGACCGGACGTGAGGAGAGGGGCTAGTGTAATTGGTTAATACAAACCATAAAAAAATGCACGAAAGTGTGTTTTTTATCACAAACCTACGTTTTTTAAAATGGAACTCCGTTAGTTTTGTTAGCACATCTGAACATATAAACAAATACGTAATCAGTGCCGTTTGTTGCGTTGTAAAATGTTAATTACATCCGGAGATATTGTAACCTTAAGTTGACGCTTGAGTAACACTCCTCCGCTGTTCGATCGTGTGTATCGGAGAGCACCGAATTACGTAGGCATCCAAAGGGAACGGTGGTGGACCTTAGGTACAGAAGAGACTGGAACAGCACATTACGTCCACATGCTAACACCATTTTATTGGTCTTTTTCATTGACGCACATGTACATTACCATGAGGGGTGAGGTACACGTAGACACGTGGTTTCCGTTTTCAATTACGGAGTGGAATAGAGTGTGTCCCGACATGTCAGGCCAATAGATGTTCAATGTGGTGGCCATCATTTGCTGCACACAACTGCAATCTCTGGCGTAATGAATGTCGTACACGCCGCAGTACATCTGGTGTAATGTCGCCGCAGGCTGCCACAATACGTTGTTTCATATCCTCTGGGGTTGTAGGCACATCACGCTACACATTCTCCTTTAACGTACCCCACAGAAAGAAGTCCAGAGGTGTAAGATCAGGACGGGGCTGGCCAATTTATGCATCCTCCACGTCCTATGAAACGCCCGTCGAACATCCTGTCAAGCGTCAGCCTAGTGTTAATTGCGGAATGTGCAGGTGCACCATCATGCTGATACCACATATGTCGACGCGTTACCAGTGGGACATTTTCGAGCAACGTTGGCAGATCATTCTGTAGAAACGCGATGTATGTTGCAGCTGTTTGGGCCCCTGCAATGAAGTGAGGACCAATGAGGTGGTAGCCACTGATTCCGCACCATACATTTACAGTCCACGGTCGCTGTCGCTCTACCTGTCTGAGCCAGCGAGGATTGTCCATGGGCCAGTAATGCATGTTCCGTAGATTCACTGCCCCGTGGTTTGTGAAACCCGCTTCATCGGTAAACAGGTAGAACTGCAACGCATTCTCTGTTAATGCCCATTCACAGAATTGCACTCGATGATTAAAGTCATCACCATGTAATTGCTGATGTAGCGACATATGAAACGGGTGAAAGCGGTGACGGTGCAGTATGCGCATGACACTACTTTGACTCAGTCTACCGGCTCTCGCAGTGTCCTGTCTTTTCATGTGTAGGTTCATGGCAACAGCAGCTAACACACCAACTGCTTCCGCTTCTCCTATGACGGGCCTGTTACGGACCTGTTTGCGTGCTACGACCATACCTGTTGCATACAGTTGGCGGTAGATGTTTTGCAATGTGCGGCACGTTGGATGCTCTCTGTCCGGGTACCGGTCTGCATACACCCTGCAGGCTTCAGCTGCATTTCGTCGACACTCGCCATAGATGAGTATCATCTCTGCCTTTTCAGAGTTCGAATACACCATGGTCACAGTTCCCACAACACTACACTATCACAGATGTCTGGTAAAACGGTGTACTACAGTTGGTCTGCGTGCGGAGACGAATGCAGAATAACAATAGCAGCAAGCGCTACATGCGGACACTGCGACAGCTAGACCAAACCACAACAGTGCACTGCAGCCACACTCGTAAACACGGTCGTCATCGTAAACGTGTCCCTGCAGATGCTGTTCGCCGCCCGTGGTCCGTGTTTGTTACAACACGCAACTGAGCGTCGGAGGTTTCAAGCGTCAACTTTAGGTTACAATATCTCCGGATGTAATTAACATTTTACAATGCAACAAACGGCACTGATTGCGTATTTGTTTATATGTTCAGATGTGCCAACAAAACTAACGTGGTTCCATTTAAAAAAAACGTAGGTTTGTGTTAAAAAACATACTTAGGTGCATTTTTGTATGGTTTGTATTAAACAATTATACTAGCCCCTCTCCTCACGTTCGGTCTATGGAATCAGTTCGTCAGTATTTGATGTGGTTTACGAAATATGTCCAGCGGTAACGTTAGGTGACTCACCCTGTATATAGTTCAAGTGTGTCAAGAGAATGCACTCTCTTTACATACAGTTTATTAGCAGGTTTAACTCATTGTCATCTATTTCGTAGTAATTAATATTAAGCGTATGATGTATTAATGCTGATATGTGGGACTTAGGGAATGCAGGAAAAGGTGTGAACGGGGCCTAATCAGTTACTGTTGGTTGCACAGTAAACACATACATATTTTAAGGAAATAATTTTTTAAAACAATCATTATTTAAAAAAATTGAGTGTAACACAAGCTGCACTGACAGCTGAAGGCCTTATTAAGAAAGAATTCAAAATTATTTGTCGACTGAAGGCCACGAGCAATACTTCAGAATAATTAGCGGCTGAAGGCCTGAATTACAAGTGAGGAAGACAACTACACGTTGAAAATACAAAAATAATTTTTAAAACAATCATTTAAAAAACTGACTGTAACACAAGCTACTCTGATGGCCTAAGGCCTTACTAAGACAGAATTTAAATTATTTCTCAGCTGAAGGCCATGAGCAATACTTCAGAACAATTAACAGCTGAAGACCTGAATTAAAAATGAGGAAGACAATTACACATCAAAAATAACAAAATAATTTTTTAAACAAGCATTACAAAATTGACTGTAACACAAGCTACACTGACAGCTGTAGGTCATATTAAGAAGAATTCAAATTATTTGTTGGCTGAAGGCCACAAGCAATAGGAATAATTTAAACAAAATATTATTTTTAAACAATTGACACAATCAGACCAAATAAAGAAGGGAGTCATCCACAGACAGTGCTCCAAGGATCGACCTGAGTCCCTACAGCTGCGTAAGCGGTGAGAGATGTAGCCAAGAGTTATGCTCACCTAACAGGATGGCAACTCAAACTAGGGACAGTTTAAACACCAATCAATGCTCTTACCAAATCCTCCTAATGTATGATAAGCAGTACAACAATGGAATGATTCAAGCGAGGATGAAGTGACAGACAGCACTGCATCTTCAGAACCCGGTGTTTAAAACATCGAGAGGCAGGAGGAACCACTACAACCAAGGTAGGCAACAGAAACCACAATCCACACCGCAATCAAGTAGGCTGTCGAACTACACATCATGCTGGACAGCATTGGCAAGACGAGGAAAATTACACTGCCCCAAAAATACGCTAACCTCCAGGGCAGGTAACTGGGGCGTTAGCGGCCACTAGGCAGTAAAATACCGCTGGTTGCACTTCACCAATAATAACACTAAATTCAAAAACTAATAACAGGCAGTAGAAGATGGCTAATAGATTCCACCAACTTGACACACTGCACTTGTTGCTGTCGTCTCACAGTGACCCTGCGAGCAGCAACGCACGAACAAATGGCGTGATCGCAAAGTAGTGGAGGTTTCACTGCTGGATTAATGTTCACTCAACTCAACGTCCTGAGTCCGGTGGACAACGAGGTTGTGGCCCTCGCAATTACAGCCCCTCGATCCGGCAATGCCTGCTTGCCGTCAGCAGTCCCGACATGTCCTCGCACTGCCTGACAACTCTGCTGCTTCATCCCAACCGAACTACCGACAACCGACGACCTGGAAATCCTTCAGGTCGCTCCAAAGATAGTACCAGAGTACTCGCTATCGAGAAACGCCGCTGCTGCCACTCACGGACAGAAAAAGCGAGCAAACGTAGTGGCGCCAGTGAACACACTACGAAAATGAGAGGTCACAATCCGAATACACGACGCCAACCTGTCAACGGCACAAACGCAAACCGGAGCATGGCACAGAGGCCATAGAAATTAAACTTGAAAAAAAAAATGTTTTCTGGGAGATAACCATTTACACTGAATATTACTGTCTCTTGCTCCATATACACTTATTTGCAAGTAACAGTTCATTTTTATGTTTGTACTTGGTAATAAATTATAAAAACACAACTTTAGTTCCCATTTGGCTTTTGTTCATCACTTTCCTTATCCTATACTTTAAATGATCTATACAGAAACATCCTCCAGAATAAACTTGTCAAACTTCTGGAGCTCATGTAACTACGGCGGAAAACATTCTTTTCCCTGACAAAACGCCGGCCGGAGTGGCCGAGAGGTTAAAGGCGCTACAGTCTGTAACCGCACGACCGCTACGGTCGCAGGTTCGAATCCTGCCTCGGGCATGGATGTGTGTGATGTCCTTAGGTTAGTTAGGTTTAAGTAGTTCTAAGTTCTAGGGGACTTATGACCACAGCAGTTGAGTCCCATAGTGCTCAGAGCCATTTTTGAACCCTGACAAAACACTCAGTGCTTATTTTTGTATTTCACAGTTCCAGTGCTGTAGTGAAATACTTACCCATTACATAGCCACTTTTGTCAATATAAACTTGCTTTCATGAAAACACATAGAAAAAACTTCCGAACTACTATTTATATTCAGAAATTAATTCAAACTAAAAAATCATTACTGCTTCTAATGTCAAATGAATGTCAGTAGTTTTATGCACTTTCTAGTGCTACACACTCACACACACACAAACACACACACGCACACACACAAAGGGAAGGATCTAAATACGCCACTGTATCATTTTTTGGAACTCCTGTTTGACAGCATCCCTTTTGGACCACTGGACAGAATACGTTGCTTGATAGTACGTTTTATGCAGTACAACTTCCATCCAGCAAAATAATCCTTAATCTCGCTAGGCTTGACATATTTCCTCAATAATATACATAATTCCGTTTTCTGTTCGTCCAGTAAGGTTTTTGCCTCATCGGATTTGCATCGCATGACCGAAGAATCTATTTAGTTCTGCCCACTATTCTTTAGTTCATGTGCTAGCTTCGTGTACTGTGAATGATTTTGCATCCATAGCACTCTATTCTTAATTATTTTAACTTGTATTTCTTGGCACAGTCTGCTGTGTTTCGCTTTTGTCTTTATCAGCCTCAAAACAAACTCTTCATCTCCAAACTTTATACGGCGTTTCCCATGTGGGTGGTCGATCTTTACGTCCCTTTTGCACATGAATTCCATGCCTACGAGATAGGACACGGTTAAGTTTCTCACGACGAGAAACGTGCATTGATCCGCTCCATTCTCGAAATCTACACCTATTCGTGTCTGTAACGTAAGTGTGGCGTTCGGCGCCAGTAGCACCAGATACAGTGCCGGCTGCTGTGTAAGAGCACAAGAGCACGTGAACACCCAAACTTTCGACTCCTTGCGGATTTATTTGTTATTTTTCTTTGAATGCTGTTGAAAATGAAATGTGTGTGAATTCCTGCCGGCCGGTGTGGCCGAGCGGTTCTAGGCGCTTCAGTCTGGAACCGCACGACCGCTACGGTCGCAGGTTCGAATCCTGCCTCGGGCATGGATATGTGTGATGTCCTTAGGTTAGTTAGGTTTAAGTAGTTCTAAGGTCTAGGGGACTGATGACCTCAGATGTTAGTCCCATAGTATTCAGAGCCATTTTTTTTTTTTTTTTGGTGAGTTCCTAAGGGACCAAACTGGTGAAGTCATCGGTCCCTTGACTTACACACTACTTAAACTAACTTATGCTAAGAACAACACACACACCCATAGCCGAGGGAGGATTCGAACCTCCGGCAGGAGAGGCCGCGCAATCAGTGACATGGTACCTCTAACCCCCCGACCACTCCACGCGGCTTTGAATGCTGTGAAACGTAAGATAGATGCTGCAGTCCAGTGTGCGATTTGTGCTTTTACCAGTGGAGGGGATGTCTTAGGGGGTTAGTATAATTATATATGTTACTAGCTTGGACCGTGGCGTTACCCATGGTTAAACACTTATTTATAAATAGATGTTAATGCCGAAACTCACTATTCACGCATATGCACTATCAGAAAAGCCTTCCCTTGTTATATCTTTAAAAGTACATTATAGGTAAGGCTTACTAACAAAATCATCTACATACAGGTATACGACGGGAATTCAAAAAGTAAAAGCACATTTGTGAAAAGCTGTACTTATTCTGATGATAGAAAACTGAAACATGCGTTATTTTTCTACGTAACCTCCCTGGATTTCAATGCAGTTTTCCCGACGTTTTACGAGTTTTTTTTCATCGGAAAATACGTTTTTCGGTTGCATCTGTAACCAATTTTGCACCGCAGCAAGGACGTCTTCATCACACTGGACTCGCATTCGGGAGGACGATGGTTCAATCCCGCGTCCGGCCATCCTGATTTAGGTTTTCCGTGATTTCCCTAAATCGCTCCAGGCAAATGCCGGGATGGTTCCTCTGAAAGGGCACGGCCGACTTCCTTCCCCATCCTCCCCTAATTCGATGAGACTGATGACCACGCTGTCTGGTCTCTTTCCCCAACCAACCAACCAACCAACCAACGTCTTCATCACTTTCAAATCTTCTTCCCTGTAGTGCTTCCGTTAATGGTCAAAACATGTGAAAATCACTTGGAGTTATCTTGCTGCAGGATGACACCTCTTTACAGTTTTCCACGACGTTTGGATCTGATTGCAGGTTTTAGTTTCGTACGCAACACATCACATCCACCATACAATACAGACCTGGCTCTAAAGCCTCGTTTACGCTGGGGCGACGTCTAGCAACATTGTGGCATGCTACGGAAATGTGGCGTGCGTCGTGTTGTAGCATGCTACAACAGGCAACATCTTAAGGCGTATGTTGCATGCGGCAGGTTAATTTATACCAAAGCAACAGAGTTTGTGCCACACGTGTGTCGGTCTTGCAGTATAAAGGATGATAAAGTATCGCAGCGGCGGCCTACTTGGTACTTGCACATGCAGCTAACAAGGGAAATGAAAACCGAAGGAAAAGAAATCGATGGTGGAAGAGAAGAGTATTTAAAGAAGGTCCACGAAATAGCATCCCAGGAACTAGAAGCAGACGATGGTGCGTTATTTAGTAATGTGTGCTTTCGTCCCAGGCGAGTTAGTCCGTGCCATACCGTTGCCAAAAGGTGGCCTAACGGTAAATGTTCGCACGGGTACCGGGCCGGTCACCACCCTGTGTCAAGGCCCGGGGTGGGACTTTCAGCCCCCAGCTCACCCAACTCTGCAGTACGACTGCTGCGGTATGACTGCCAGATTACTTCCCTCGCAAGCTCGCAAGTAAACGGATGACGCACCTTAGACGAAAGCAACAATGACAACATGAGAATGATGATTTAGTTCTAAATGTTTTGAAATGCTTAACTACTACATAACACTTTTTCAAAATTAATAAGCAAACATATTAAAAGCATAAATAGTAAGACTGTATTAAAAACTTTCAGTGTTCGGCTCCTCAAATTTAAATTATATGTAAAGTTTTACTCCAGTGCGTGGGAAATAAACATCCCAGGTTGGAATGCATAAACTAAAAGCAGTGGAGAGGATGGTCTGATGCAGTGGGAGGGGGGGGGGGGAAACCCCCCCATCCCCCCCCTGCAAATCGCACACTACTGCAGTCTGAAAGATATCGTACTTAAATCTACGGCCCCATTGCTTCTATAGGCTCCGTGAAACTTTAGTTGTCCACGTTTTAAGGAGCTTTTGCGCATGCGCGACACACGTCATGTAATTGCCTAATGGGCCAAACATACACGTATTTGATAAACAATGTGCATGGATCACGCTGTGCACATCTATCCCTTGCCGCTTAACTGGAAGTTTACATCAATTCCACCAGGTGGTAGCACTCTGCAGCTGATTTTTATCCCCGTTCGCTCGGCATAAATCCAGCTAGATGATAGCATACTCCTCAAATATGCTAATTCACTCATTACATAACAACATTAGATCGGATGCCAGTATATATTAAAGTTGTACTGGCAATAAACCTATTTTTTGGGTTGCTGAATGTGTTACAGTATATTAAGTTATAAATTTTGTCATACAGTAATCCATTTGAGGCGCTGAGGATCATAAGAACCTAAAGCATATATTGTGAGATTGTAGCATTTATTCATGCTTCTGAAATCTGTTGTTCTTATGGTGAGACCGGTTTATCTGTGCTGTAGGCCCACGTTGTGTATATGAAAATTCACGAAAAGTAGTATCACCTGTTTCTCTGATGTTCACCTAAATGTGTGGTCGAAGACGGTGTGCTTTTGGTCCTTATGTATCTCAGCTCTTCTTTTGCATTCTAGTCAAGTGACCATGTTGGTAGACATTACTACTTGAGTTAATCATTTCCACTAACGGTAGTTTGTGTTTGGAATTTTTTGTTTATTGTGTGGGAATCGGCTTTCGTGTGCAGTGTAAACATGAACTTTGGTGAATCTATTTTAAATTCTAACAGAAAAATAAAGCTGTGAGGACGGGTCATGAGTGGTGCTGGGATAGCTCGGTCAGTTGACCAATTGCCCGCGAAAGGGAAAGGTCCCGGGTTCGAGTCTCGTTCTGCCACTTAGCTTTAATCTCCCAAGAAGTTTCATACCACCGCATACTCTGCTGCAGAGTGAAAATCTCATTCTGGAAACAGAAAAGTAGACCACCAGAAAAAGTTAGCTGCAAAAGGAACTAGGGCCTCCGAGGACAGATCCTTTGATCGAGTGATGAAATCAAATAAGCGTGACTATTAGCGAACACTTAACAAGGAAGTGCACACTTAGCACAAGTTGTGTGTGTGCAGCGCAAGAACATTTGATTTTCAGCCTGGAAGTAAATTCGTGAACTAATAAATCTGTTACAGTCCAAATGGAAAAACACGAAAGTTGTCATTTATACAAAAATGCGCACCAGAGAGATGCGAAATCTTACACATTATTTCGTTATCGTCCTAAACTGTACTTAATTGTAAACAAAACAACAAAAATCAACAAGAACAATTCTTTGTCAGATAAGTTATTCATCTTATTGTTATTATTACTGTTGTTATTATTATTGGCTGTGCCTGTAGTTGTATGAACTTGTTCATAAGCTTAACTCTTATACAGCAGATGCTATTAATCTCACGTTCTGAAATTTATCTGAATTAAAAAAATTGTGAATACCCAGAATGTATACTCACGAGCCGCCACTGACCAGATACCACGCAGTTTTGAACTGGCAAAGTCGGATTCTTTACTGACTGCGCTATCTTCTTAAAGAAATTAGCTTCTATCACATTATCGCTTACACCGGTATCTAAAATCAATGTCGTGGGACTACCTCCCACAACTGCTTGAGCGGCAGCTTGTACATACTCCGAGAGACCCTCAATATTATTTTCTACCTCGTTAAATAACACTTGACGGATGTCAGTCTCATCGTTATACCAAAGCATGTTTGTGGTGTCACCGCCAGACACCACACTTGCTAGGTGGTAGCCTTTAAATCGGACGCGGTCCGGTAGTATATGTCGGACCCGCGTGTCGCCACTATCAGTGATTGCAGACCGAGCGCCGCCACACGGCAGGTCTAGAGAGACTTCCTAGCACTCGCCCCCAGTTGTACAGCCGACTTTGCTAGCGATGGTTCACTGCCTACTTACGTTCTCATTTGCCGAGACGATAGTTTAGCATAGTCTTCAGCTACGTCATTTGCTACGACCTAGCAAGGCGCCATTATCAGTTACTATTGATATTGTGAATCATGTACCGTCAAGAGCGACGTTCATCATTACTGGATTAAAGTTAAGTATTCCACCAGCTACGTCCGTTTTTCTAAATTCTAATTTCCTCGTCCTGTTCCAGACCTCACGCCAGCCTGCGTGAGCCAAAACGCGTGCATTTTGGCCTCCTCTAGTAACACAGTGTTGGCTCTCTTGCCAATCACAACATTGGCGACGATGCAAAACCGCGTTCTTCTCTAAACTGACCTGATTTACTTGTGTAATGGCTTCGCCACAATCTCCAGATGTGCTGTCCGAATTTTATCGCTTACAGAATCAGCAGACGCAGGCATTACTGGATGCCCTTGGACAGCTCGTCCAGGGTCAACGTGCAATGCAAAACGATGCGGCAGCTGCCGCTCCACCGCTAACGCAGCCACAACACGCTGTTTCACCAACTTTTCGACCTTTTGATGCTGCACTGGAAAGCTGGACGGGAGTGGTCACGCCAATTTGGATTCCATCTCGCTGCCTACAGAATTGAAGGTAACGAGTGGCAACCTTTTTTGTTATCATCAGTCGGGGTGAACACATACCGTGTGATAGTCAAATTATTTCCCCGACGCGACGTAACAACTCTGTCCTACGAGAAATTTTGTCTGCATTAGATGCATATTTCAAAGAATCAGTGAATGTAGTTGCGAAACGGTATACCTTCTTTCGTACAAAACGTATGGCAGGTCAGACTAATAGGGAGTGGGTTGCAACCTTGCAAGGCCTTACTAGGGATTTTGCTTTTGAGTGTGAATGTGGACTCCCTTATTCAGATACTATGGTACGTGATGCTATTGCACAGAACGTTTCTGATGTTCGTATAAGGGAACAGATTTTGAAACTAGTCAATCCCTCCCTTCAACAAGTGATGGACATATTGGATCGGCAGGACGCACTTGACTTTGCTCAGGAATCATTTGAAACTTCGCCACCCATGTGTCAGGTTAACTGGCCCGCCGGGCGAGCTGCACGGAACGGTAAACAGCCCTCGCGCCCGGCCGCGCCAAAGCCGCCTGGCTCTCAGCCACGTGTACCGCGCCAGCAAGCAAATGCAGTGAAATCATGCCCACGGTGTGCTACTAGACATTTGCGTGAGAATTGCCCGTCACGCCAAGCTATTTGCTTTTTTTGTAATAAAAAAGGACATGTTCAGAGTGTTTGCCAGAAAAAACGTAGATCGGAAATTCACAACCATTCCAGGCCCTTTGATTGGCGCCAGATTCGAACCAAGGATACTCAGGCTCGTGAAACTTCGTCGATGGAAATTAATGCAGTTCATTCCACTCCGCTCAGTGCCACTCTCTCTAACAGTGACTGTGTTCATCCCACAAATAGTGTGCGTCGACATCGCCGGAAATCCCGTCAAGTCGCAAGTGATTATGTACCAGTGTCAGTTCACGTTGCATGAGACAGTCGCTCTTGTCAGCTGGACAATAAACTTTTTGTACACTTGGACATTAACGGCAAAGTGATACCATTCCAGCTCGATACCGGAGCTACAGTTTCACTGATCAATCAAGACACGTACAAACAGCTGGGCACACCTCCATTGCGTGCCGCAAATGTTAAGTTAACTAGTTATTCAGGTCAAGCGATCCCTGTGTTAGGACGGTGCAGCCTTCTTGCAACATACAAAGGACAAACAAAACTTGTGTCAATTTATGTGCTTCGTTCTTCTTCTGCAGTGAACTGGTTTGGTTTAGATTTATTTCAGTTGTTTAACTTGTCTATAGTAAATCAGATCCTATCAGTGAACCAGACTGTGCCTTCAAGACAGTGTTTCTCGTCCATGTGAAGAATTTGCAGACGTTTTTGCACCGCGTCTCGGTTGCGCTAAGAACTATAAAGCACATTTGGAACTGAAAGTAAACGCGCAACCGAAATTTTTCAGAGCGTGCAATGTTCCCCATGCATTGCGTGATGAGGTCGCAAAAACATTACACGATTTGGAATCACAAGGTGTAATTGATCGTGTGCAGGCTTCTCTCTGGGCATCACCCTTAGTAATTTTGCCAAAACCTTCTGGAAAATTGAGACTTTGTGTGGACTTCAAGGCAACAGTGAATCCACAACTAGTGATTGCAACTTTTCCTTTGCCCTGCCCGGAAGATATTTTTGACAAACTGTGCCCGGGTAAATATTTTTCGAAGTTGGACCTAGCAGATGCGTACTTGCAAATACCGGTGGATGAAGAATCCCAGCGCGTTTTAGTGGTTAACACGCATCTTGGGTTGTATCAATTCAAACGATTGCATTGTTTCAGCAATATCTACAAACTGTTTGTGCGTCGGTCCCTACTCCAGCAAACTATCTGGACGATACTGTGATCTCCGGAAAGACGGAAGAAGAACAATTAGCCAATCTCAGAACATTATTTCAGGTCTTGCGACAAAATGGTCTTCGCTTGCGGAAGGACAAATGTGTGTTTTTTGCCATACCTGGGACATGTACTCAATGCCCAAGGCATACATCCCAGTCCCACACACCTTCGTGTCATACAAGACTTGCTTTCGCCGCAGAATTTGAAGCAGTTACAGAGTGTGCTGAAAAAAATAAATTACTATAACTGATATGTGCCACATGGCTCTTCCATTTCAGCTTCGCTTTATCGCTTACGCCGTAAAGGTGTTCCGTTCGTCTGGACGACGGAATGCGAACGCGCCTTTCGCCAGTTCAAATCGGCGTTGCTTTCCAATACTTGCCTTACGCCATTCGATCCCCAGAAACCCCTTCTGTTGCCGACCAGAGTGGCTGAGCCGTTCTAGGCGCTACAGTTTGGAACCGCGCAACCGCTACGGTCGCAGGTTCGAATCCTGCCTCGGACATGGATGTGTGTGATGTCCTTATGTTAGTTAGGTTTAAGTAGTTCTAAGTTCTAGGGGACTGATGACCTTAGAAGTTAAGTCCCATAGTGCTCAAAGCCATTTTTGAACCCCTTTTGTTGATGGTGGATGCATCGGATTTCGGGATCGGTGCTGTGCTTGCGCACAAAGATGGATCGCACGATCGCCCTATTGCCTTTGCGTCCAAATTGCTCTCGTCTGCGCAAAGAAATTATTCACAGATCGAGAAAGAAGCATTGGCTCTCGTATTTGGTGTTACAAAGTTTCATGATTTCTTGTATGGTCGTCACTTTACCATAATCACAGACCACAAACCTTTGACATCGCTTTTTCATCCGACCAAGCCTGTACCTCCAAGTACAGCGCAGAAATTCATTCGCTGGTCTATTTTCCTCTCGCAGTACCGCTACGATATCTTGTATCGGTCCACTGCTAAGCACGGAAACGCCGATGCGTTGTCCCGCTTGCCTGTTGCTGAGGATAGGGCATTCGATTTCTCCGAACTTGCTTGCATGTTCATTGATGCGGAAACCGATGACGTGGTCGAATCGTTTCCGATTGATTTTCGTCGTGTAGCTACAGCCACAGCTGCCGACCCTGTCCTTGCTAACGTTCTGCGTTTTGTTGCTACGCAATGGCCCTTGTCAAAGTCACAGATCGGGGACCCGTTGGTTCGCCAATTTTTTGCTCACAAGGAGAGACTTTTTGTTCGACGTGGTGTTTTGCTGCTGCGTTCTGATAATGATCAGTCCAGGGTCGTGGTCCCACGTTCGTTACAGTCCTCTCTCTCACAGCTTCTCCACCAAGGACATTGGGGTATAGTGAGAACTAAACAACTTGCTCGTCAGCACTGTACTTGGTTCGGATTCGATGCCGCGATTACGAATATGTGCTCTTCTTGCATGGTGTGTGCTGAACAACAATCAGCACCACCGCGGATATTCTTTGCATGGCCAAAAGCCACTTCTCCTTGGCAACGCTTACACATCGATTTTGCTGGTCCATTCTGGAATGCTCGATGGTTGGTTGTGGTAGATTCATTCAGTAATTTTCCTTTTGTTGTCCGGATGTCTTCCACGACGTCATCTGCCACCATCCAAGTGTTATCTGCTATCTTTTGCATTGAAGGTCTTCCACAAACTATTGTTTCCGACAGTGGCCCACAATTTATGTCCGGAGAATTTCAGTCATTCTGCAAGGCCAATGGTATTCAACATCTGACGTCCGCGCCGTTTTCGCCACAGTCAAACGGTGCCGCTGAACGTTTGGTCAGGACTTTCAAGTCACAGATGTTGAAGTTGAAAGAGTCGCTTTCTCGGGAGGACGCGTTATTGCTCTTTTTGTCCTCGTATCGCTCTCAGCCCTGAGATGGTCGCTCGCCGGCTGAGTTGCTCCACGGTCGTCATCATCGAACCTTGATGTCTACATCTACATCTACATGACTACTCTGCAATTCACATTTAAGTGCTTGGCAGAGGGTTCATCAAACCACAATCATACTATCTCTCTACCATTCCACTCCCTAACAGCGCGCGGGAAAAACGAACACATAAACCTTTCTGTTCGAGCTCTGATTTCTCTTATTTTATTTTGATGATCATTCCTACCTATGTAGGTTGGGCTCAACAAAATATTTTCGCATTCGGAAGAGAAAGTTGGTGACTGAAATTTCGTAAATAGATCTCGCCGCGACGAAAAACGTCTTTGCTTTAATGACTTCCATCCCAATTCGCGTATCATATCTGCCACACTCTCTCCCCTATTGCGTGATAATACAGAACGAGCTGCCCTTTTTTGCACCCTTTCGATGTCCTCCGCCAATACCACCTGGTAAGGATCCCATACCGCGCAGCAATATTCTAACAGAGGACGAACGATTGTAGTGTAAGCTGTCTCTTTAGTGGATTGTTGCATCTTCTAAGTGTCCTGCCAATGAAACGCAACCTTTGGCTCGCCTTCGCCACAATATTATCTATGTGGTCTTTCCAACTGAAGTTGTTCGTAATTTTTACACCCAGGTACTTAGTTGAATTGACAGCCTTGAGAATTGTACTATTTATCGAGTAACAGAATTCCAACGGATTTCTTTTGGAACTCATGTGGATCACCTCACACTTTTCGTTATTTAGCGTCAACTGCCACCTGCCACACCATACAGCAATCTTTTCTAAACCGCTTTGCAACTGATACTGGTCTTCGGATGACCTTACTAGACGGTAAATTACAGCATCATCTGCGAACAACCTAAGAGAACTGCTCAAATTGTCACCCAGGTCATTTATATAGATCAGGAACAGCAGAGGTCCCAGGACGCTTCCCTGGGGAACACCTGATATCACTTCAGTTTTACTACGAACTGCGACCTTCCTGACAGGAAATCACGAATCCAGTCGCACAACTGAGACGATACCCCATAGCCCCGCAGCTTGATTAGAAGTCGCTTGTGAGGAACGGTGTCAAAAGCTTTCTGGAAATCTAGAAATACGGAATCAACTTGAGATCCCCTGTCGATAGCGGTCATTACTTCGTGGGAATAAAGAGCTAGCTGCGTTGCACAAGAACGATGTTTTCTGAAACCATGCTGATTTACGTATCAATAGATCGTTCCCTTCGAGGTGACTGATAATGTTTGAATACAATATATGTTCCAAAACCCTACTGCAAACCGACGTCAATGATATAGGTCTGTAGTTCGATGGATTACTCCTACTACTCTTCTTAAACACTGGTGCGACCTGCGCAATTTTCCAATCTGTAGGTACAGATCTATCGGTGAGCGAGCGGTTTATATGATTGCTAAGTAGGGAGCTATTGTATCAGCGTAATCTGAAAGGAACCTAATCGGTATACAATCTGGACCTGAAGACTTGCCCGTATCAAGCGATTTGAGTTGTTTCGAAACCCCTAAGGTATCTACTTCTAAGAAACTCATGCTAGCAGCTGTTCGTGTTTCAAATTCTGGAATATTCCATTCGTCTTCCCTGGTGAAGGAATTTCGGAAAACTGCATTCAATAACTCCGCTTTAGCGGCACAGTCGTCGGTAACAGTACCATCGGCACTGCGCAGCGAAGGTATTGACTGCGTCTTGCCGCTTGTGTACTTTACATACGACCAGAATTTCTTCGGATTTTCGACCAAATTTCGAGACAATGTTTCGTTGTGGAACCTATTAAAGGCATCTCGCATTGAAATCCGTGCCAAATTTCGCGCGTCTGTAAATTTTAGCCAATCTTCGGGATTTCGCGTTCTTCTGAACTTCGCATGCTTTTTCCGTTGCCTCCGCAACAGCGTTCGGACCTGTTTTGTGTACCACGGGGGATCAGTTCCATCTCTTACCAATTTATGAGGTATGAATTTCTCAATTGCTGTTGCTACTATATCTTTGAATTTGAGCCACATCTCGTCTACATTTGCATAGTCAGTTCGGAAGGAATGGAGATTGTCTCTTAGGAAGGCTTCTAGTGACACTTTATCCGCTTTTTTAAATAAAATTATTTTGTGTTTGTTTCTGGTGTATTTGGAAGAAAGGGTATTGAGCCTAGCTACAACGACCTTTGTGATCACTAACCCCTGTATCAGTCACGATGCTCTCTATCAGCTCTGGATTGTTTGTGGCTAAGAGGTCAAGTGTGTTTTCACAACCATTTACAATTCGCGTGGGTTCGTAGACTAACTGCTCGAAATAATTTTCGGAGCAAGCATTTAGGACAACCTCGGAAGATATTTTCTGCCTACCACCGGTTTTGAACAAGTATTTTTGCCAACATATCGAGGGAAGGTTGAAGTCCCCACCAACTATATCCGTATGAGTGGGGTATTTATTTGTTACGAGACTCAAATTTTCTCTGAACTGTTCAGCAACTATATCATCGGAGTCTGGGGGTCGGTAGAAGGTGCCAATTATTAACTTAGTTCGGCTGTTAAGTATAACCTCCACCCATACCAATTCGCACGGAGTATCTACTTCGACTTCACTACAAGATAAACCACTACTGACAGACACAAACACTCCACGACCAATTCTGCCTAATCTATCTTTCTTGAACACCGTCTGAGTCTTCGTAAAAATTTCTGCAGAACTTATTTCAGGCTTTAGCCAGCTTTCTGTACCTATAACAATTTCAGCTTCTGTGCTTTCTATTAGCGCTTGAAGCTCAGGGACTTTCCCAGCACAACTACAACAATTTACAACTACAATTCCGACTGTTCCTTGATCCAAGCTCGTCCTGTATTTGCCATGCACGCTTTGAGATTGCAGCCCACCCCGTACTTTCCGAGGCCTTCTAACCTAAAAAACCGCCCAGTACACGCCACACAGCCTCCGCCACCCGTGTAGCCGCCAGCTGAGTGTAGTGAACTCCTGACCTATTCAGCGGAACCCGAAACCCCACCACCCTTTGGCGCAAGTCAAGGAATCTGCAGCCAACACGGTTGCAAAACAGTCTGAGCCTCTGATTCAGACCCTCCACCCGGCTCTGCACCAAAGGTCCGCAGTTGGTTCAGTCAACGATGCTGCAGATGGTGAGCTCTGCCTTCATCTCGTAGGCAAGACCGGCAGCCTTCACCAAATCAGATAGCCGCTGGAATCCAGAGAGAATTTCCTCAGATCCAAAGCGACACACGTCATTAGTGCCGACATGTGCCACCACCTGCAGCTGGCTGACCCTGTGCCCTTCATGGCATCCGGAAGGACCCTTTCCACATCAGGAATGACTCCACCCGGAATGCACACGGAGTGCACACTGGATTTCTTCCCTCCTTAGCCGCCATATCCCTAAGGGGGCCCATTACGCGCCTGACATTGGAGCTCCCAACTACCAATAAGCCCACCCTCTGTGATTGCCCGGACCTTGAAGGCTGAGAATCATCCTCTGAAACAGCGCAGGCAGCTGCATCTGGCTCAGCCAGAGACAGTGCCTGAAACCTGTTTGTCAGACGCCCCAGGGAGGCTTTCTGATCAGCCTCTGGGGACGTCTTTCGCTGCCTGCCACGCCTTGGAACGACCTGCCAATCAACCACAGGCGAGGGCTCAGCCCCACTGCGGGCAGCAACCGGGGCAACCACAGCAGCAGACCGATCTGGGGACAGACGGGACGAGGTTGACATCCCCGTGATACCCAAATCCGGCTCCCCACAGTGGTGCCCACTGGCAACAGCCTCAAGCTGCGCGACCGAAGTCAGCGCCACTTGCAGCTGTGAGCGAAGGGATGCCAACTCAGCCCTCATCCGAACACAGCAATCACAGTCCCTGTCCATTCTAATCGGTGTTGAACAACAGTTACTGAAACACGAGTCCGTGCCTAGATAAGCAGCAAAGAATGTATTAACTAACCTGTACAAATGTCTAACGACTGCGCTACAATCTGCCTGAATTTACGATTACAGTAACTAAAACTCGAAATTACACCTCCTATACGAAACTCACCCTCAATTTAAGTAAGAATCTACGAAATAAACACTAAAGCGCGATGCTACAACTCTCAAATACTATAATACGCCGTCTTTGCTACATCCGCCGCATGAGGTTCCTGTGCAGCCGCAGACGCCTGCTTTTGCTCCAGGCGACGTTGTCTACTATCGCCATTATCGAGGTTCACGGCGTTGGCTCGAAGGGCGCATTCTTCCCTGTCTCGGACGCGCTATGTATCTTGTTTTGGGGGCCTCTGGTGAGGTGCGCCGGCATCTCAACCAGCTGCGCCTCTGACGTCGCACGGGATCTGCCGCTCGACGTCTGTTTTCAGCGACGGTGCCGTCCGGTCAGCGCCCTGGGGACCCATCTACTGGCTCGCCTCAGCCCCAGGTGTTACCGACGCTGCCTTCCATTTTGCCCCATGGCGACGCGACGCCGCCTGTTCTCCCACCGGCGACGCCCGCAGTGGGCGCGTCGCTGCAACCGCCGGACGCCTCCCTGGGTCACGCGCCACCGATCGCCTCCCGTGACCGGTTGTCCTCCGACATGGAACTCTTAACCGCTCCGGACCATGTGTCGTCTTCGCCCGTCGGATGCCCCGGCCCGATGGAGGTCGACCCTTCGGCTCCTCCTGTTTCTCTGCGGGCGCATACACCGCATGTTGGCGTGCACCCTGGAGCAGGTTTTAAGGCGTTTCCTAGCTCCCCGCGGTCCGAAAGGCAGGGTGCGGGTAGCACTGCCTCGCCTGTTGTTAGGCTCTCCACCTCGTCGCATACGTCAACATGGGGTCCTCCCCAAGGCGGGCGGAAGCCTTATACCACAACCGTACGCCGATTTGCGGGGGAGAAATGTGATGTCACCGCCAGACACCACACTTGCTAGGTGGTAGCCTTTATATCGGACGCGGTCCGGTAGTATACGTCGGACCCGCGTGTCGCCACTATCAGTGATTGCAGACCGAGCGCTGCCACACGGCAGGTCTAAAGAGACTTCCTAGAACTCGCCCCCAGTTCTACAGCCGACTTTGCTAGCGATGGTTCACTGCCTACTTACGTTCTCATTTGCCGAGACGATAGTTTAGCATAGCCTTCAGCTACGTCATTTGCTACGACCTAGCAAGGCGCCATTATCAGTTACTATTGATATTGTGAATCATGTACCGTCAAGAGCGACGTTCATCATTAATGGATTAAAGTTAAGCATTCCACCAGCTACGTCCGTTTTTCTAAATTCTAATTTCCTTGTCCTGTTCCAGACCTCACGCCAGCCTGCGCGAGCCAAAACGCGTGCATTTCGGCCTCCTATAGTAACACGGTGTTGGCTCTCTTGCCAACCACAACAATGTTTACCTGCTCATTCAAACTACTGCCCCCATTCCGTCCCGCGACTGCTACACTATGTGAACAAAATTCTCCGGACACCTCCAAAAACATACGTTTTTCATATTAGGTGCTGCTACTCCATATCAGCGACCTCAGTAGTCATTAGACATCGTGAGAGAGCAGAATGGGGACCGAGCGGGGTGGCGCAGTGGTTAGACACTGGACTCGCATTCGGGAGGACGACGGTTCAATCCCGCGTCCGGCCATCCTGATTTAGGTTTTCCGTGATTTCCCTAAATCGCTCCAGGCAAATGCCGGGATGGTTCCTCTGAAAGGGCAAAGCCGACTTCCTTCCCCATCCTTCCGTAATCCGATGAGACCGATGACCACGCTGTCTGGTCTCCTTCCCCAACACCAACCAACCAACCAGAATGGGGAGCTCCGTGGAACTCACGCACTCAGGTGACTGGGCGTCACTTGTGTTATGCGTCTGTACGCGAGATTTCCACATTCATAAACATCCCTAAATCCACTGTTTCCGATGTGATAGTGAAGTGGATATGTGATGTTAACTGAGAGACTGCCGACAGCTGAAGAGGGTCGTAATGTGTAATAGACAGACATCTATGCAGACCATCACACAGGAATTTCAAACTGCATCAGGATCCTGTAAGTACTATGACATTTAGGCGGAAGTTGAGAAAACTTGGATTTCATGGTCAAGCGACTGCTCATAAGCCACACATCACGCCGGTAAATGCCAAACGACGCCTCGCTTGGTGTAAGGAGCGTAAACATTGGACGACTGAACAGTGGGAAAACGGGTGGAATGACGAATCACGGTACACAATGTGGCGAGCCGATGGCGGGATGTGGGTACGGCGAATGCCCGGTGAACGTCTTCTGCCAGCGTGTCTAGTGACAAGAGTAAAATTCGGAGGCGGCGGTGTTATGGTGTGGTCTTGTATTTCATGGAGGGGGCTTGCACCCCTTGTATTGCGTGGCACTATCACAGCACAGGCCTCCATTGATTGTTTTAAGCACTTTGTTGCTTCCCACTGCTGAAGAGCAATTCGCGGATGGCGATTGCATCTTTCAACACGATCGAGCACCTGTTCATAATGCACGGCCTGTGGCGGAGTAGTTACACGACAATAACATCCCTGTAATGGACTGGCCTGCGCAGAGGCCTGACCTGAATCTTATAGAATGCCTCTGGGGTGTTTTTGAACGCCGACTTCGTGCCAGGCCTCACCGACCGACATCGATACCTCACCTCAGCTCAACACTCCGTGAAGAATGGGCTCTCATTTTCCAAGAAACCTTCCGGTACGTGATTGAACGTACGCCTGCGGGAGTGGAAGCTGTAGTCAAGGCTAAGGGTGGACCAACACAATATTGAATACCAGCATTACGTATGGAGGGCGCAACGAACTTGTAAGTCATTTCCACGCAGGTGTCCTGATACTTTTGATCGCATAGTGTATCAGGGAGCCCGATACAGCTGTGTTTAGTTTGACGCCCCGGACATTGTCGTCGGTGTCGATTCAATCACCTCGACTATCCGGGCGACATGATTATTCCTGCTTTGGTTTACAGGTGTACCTTGCCCTTGATTATTTTGCGACCACTGATTGTGGCCTTGATTCCTATTGTTGTTGTGTTGGTTCCTGTGTCGGTAATTTTTCTAACTGGGATGGTACCGATTATTATTTCGTCTCTGCCTTTGAAAGAATGTCTGTCCCCCGTGGACCACCACTGTTAACGTTATGATTTGCGTGTCCGGTTTGCGACGCGCTGCCGTTAGTGGCCGTATCCGTTCCTATTCACAGACTGCCAGCTGCTGTTGCCAGTGCTGCTTTTAGCATCTTCTCGTATTACGTCTATGGTACCGACCACTGACAAAATCAGGGACTGTTATTAACTTTTCTCTTACGTGCGCAGGTAACTTTGCCTTAAAGATGCGTAATACATCTTCGTGCGCGACCTGCTTGTCCCAGTATCTCGTGAAATTAACGTATTTTTTGAAATACTTCCTCAGCCAACCATGCTTCGAATTGTTAATATCTGGGCTGAAGACCTATTTGTAAGGCGTTCTTGCATGCTCACTGACCAGTGCTTAGCAAGAAAAGCCTTTACGAATTGTTCATAATGTATACAGTTCTCTCTGGCTTCGGTAACCCATAAAGCACCATCTCCTTGGATATGTGAGGCAACGAGTTGTATTCTCTGCCACTCATTGCATGAGCTGGTCAATACCTTGCGGAATGAACGTAATGTATAAAAACTGCGGCATGGACTTGTCTCTTGTCTGGTATAAAGACCCGAAATCGTCAGTGCTTTAAAAGGCTTTCTTCCTGGAAGAGCACTGTTAAGGTTTCACTTGCCCCATGTCATCACGCCGTTGTTGTACTGCGCGGTTTGCAAAGCTGATACGCTCCAAAATATGGCCCTGGCCTCTGTGGTCCTGCATTGTATGCATCCTGCATTTGCGTATCGATAGTCGGTGCTTCCCGTGGCGGCTGTGGTATTGTTTCCATCGCACGGCACACTTCTTTCACCTGTGACGAAACTTCGTCTCGCCACTGTGGAAGGTCGTGATGTATCATGTGCTTTATGTGGTCTATTTTACAGCGGAGCGTTTGTTTTGCCATGCCATCGCTTCCCCTCCCAGCGCGTTGTAGTGCGCTTTTCCACTCTGTCTTTAGTTTACCGGTGAGCATTTTGTCTTTCTGCCACTTGGTGAGTTCAGTATTTAATTTTTCATCTTGCTCATCTAACCGGGTTTTCAACATTTATTCTGGTTCTACAGACAGGCTGTGGACACGTTGCCTTAATTCGCACAACGTATCTTCCACAGCCTTCTGTGCTGATTGTATTGTTTTCACATCTTTTGATTGTTTGGAAACGCTTTCTGGTAAATCCTTGTATGCTTCTTTTAGACTGTTAATTTCTTATGCTATTGTTCTTAAGCCAGTGTTTAATTTTTTTGTTAGTTCCTCATTTACCTGAGTGGAAATCTGTTTGTCACGTTCAGTCAAGGTATTATTTGTTTGAGATGTCAGTGCCACATCTCTCTCAACAAGAGTAATATTTAACTGCATAGAGACTTGTAAAGCCAGTTGTTTGCCCCTTTCTGAAAGTGTGTACTTCATCGCGTTCATGAATTCTCTTTACATGTTCTTAATCGCGAGCATTAATCATCTCAGCAATTTTATTGACTAATACAGAAATGGGATCTACGACGGGAGGAGATATTTGTCGACACTTTCAGTTGTTTGTGCCTGCATATTAGCTTCTGCCTGCATATTTTGAGCATCGGATTCTGCCACCGTTGGATCGGTACTATTGTTCCCGCCATCGGCGTTATTTTCAGAAACGCTGTCGTTTGCAGAATCAGTTTTCAAATTTACCTATCTTTGTCATAACACAAATTGAAAATATACTGCAAAATAATATCTCTTGACAACACACTGAATAATTAACGTAAATTGACAAGAAACTAATGCTTCGAACTAAAACAATCAACTGTTACTCGTTTTCATCTTGCTTGCGCGCAGCGCAAAAGTAACCATCTTAATATAGCTCTTAGCAACAGTGCCTACTGCAATTACTAAGTCGCAAACTACGCAAGAAAATCCGAAACTGACCACGAGTTAAATGAGCTACGCGTTGCAGAGTACCATAGCAGAGGCAGCTGGTAACATTTTGATGACCATACGTTTTTCTCCGAGTTGATGTTTGGAGTCCCTTTTTAATTCCCGTTACATCAGTTAATTTTATTTAGGTTTCTTGTAGGCGTCATAAGTTTTTTCCTGACTCCAACAATACAGGTGGTTCATAAAAATAGAGCAAACAAGCATCAATTAACATTGTTGTGTCGGTAGCTGGGCCGACACCGTGAAGTTGATGGCTGAAAAGGAATGCTAGACTAACGCTGTAGCCGATAGTGCACGCACGGCATAAAGCAGACGGGCGTGAAGTCTGGAACATGAGAACTTATAAATGAATAAGAAGAAAAGTATGTAGATGCTTATTACTTATCTTTTAATTGTTCTTTGGAATACATCTCTCTTGAATACTCGTAAGCTATAGGCACTGATACAAATGGCGCCTTGCTAGTTCGTTGCCATTAACTTAGCTGATGGCTATTCTGTCTCTCGGCTAATGAGAGAGAAAGGCTTCATACAACTGGGCGGTAGCTAGGTTCTCGTACAACTGGGCGGTAGCTAGGATCTCGTACAACTGGGCGGTAGCTAGGTTCTCGTACAACTGGGCGGTAGCTTGGTTCTCGTACAACTGGGCGGTAGCTAGGTTCTCGTACAACTGGGTTCGAGTCCTCTCTCGTATCACGAGACCTGCCTTGGTGGTGGCGCTAGGTCTGCGATCACAGTGGCGACACGCGGGTCCGACATGTACTACATGGACCGCGGCCGATTTAAGCTACCACCTAGCAAGTGTGGTGTCTGGCGGTGACACCACATTCCTCCCCCGCAAATCGGCGAACGGTCGTGAGATAAGGCTTCCGCCCGCCGTGGGGAGGACCACATGTTGACGTATGCGATGAGGTGGGGAGCCTAACAACAGGCGAGGCTGTGCCACCCGCACCCGGCCATCCGGTCCGAGGGGAGCTAGGAAACGCCTGCAAAACTAGTCCAGGGGGCACGTCAACATGTGGTGTATGCGCCCGTAATAAGACAGGAGGGACCGAAGGGTCGATTTCCATGGCGTCGGGGTCGCCGACGCGCGATGACGTCATGTGGTCCGGAGCGGGCGGGAGTTCCATGGCGGAGGACAGCTGGTCACGGGAAGCGACCGGCGGCGCGTGACCCTGGGAGGCGCTTGGCGGCTGCAACGAAGCGTCGAACGCGGGCGGCGCCGGCGGGAGAACAAGCGGCGGCGGCGGCGGCGGCTGCTGCTGCTGCGGCGGCGGCGGCGCGTCGCCATGGGGCAAAATGGAAGGCATCGTCGGTAACACCTGGGGATGAGGCGAGCCAGTAGATGGGTCCCCAGGGCGCTGACCGGACGGCACCGTCGCTGAAAGCAGACGGGGAGCGGCAGAACCCGAGCGACGACAGAGGCGCAGCTGATTGAGATGCCGACGCACCTCACTAGAGGCCCCCAAAACCAAATACATCGCGCGGCCGAGGCAGCGAAGAATGCGCCCTGCGAGCCAACGCCGTGAACCTCGATAGTTGCGATAAAATACAACGTCGCCTGGAGCAAAAGCAGGAGGCTGCCGCTGCACAGGAACCTGATGCGGCGGATGCAGCAAAGACATCAAGGTGCGATGAGGACGACCGTGGAGCAACTCAGCCGGCGAGCGACCATCTCGGGGCTGAGAGCGATACGAAGACAAAAAGAGCAACAATGCGTCCTCCCGAGAATGCGACTCTTTCAATTTCAACATCTGTGACTTGAAAGTCCGGACCAATCGTTCAGCGGCACCGTTGGACTGAGGCGAAAACGGCGCGGATGTCAGATGTTGAATACCATTGGCCTGGCAGAATGACTGAAATTCTGCGGACATGAATTGTGGGCCATTGTCGGAAACAATAGTCTGCGGAAGACCTTCAATGCAAAAGATAGCAGACAACGCTTGGATGGTGGCGGAGGACGTCGTGGAAGACATCCGGACAACAAAAGGAAAATTACGGAAGGCGTCGACCAGAACCAACCATCGAGCATTCCAGAATGGACCAGCAAAATCAATGTGCAAGCGTTGCCAAGGGGAAGTGGCTTTTGGCCACGCAAAGGCTTTCCGCGGCGGTGCGGATTGTTGTTCGGCACACGCCGGGCACGAAGAACACATATTCGTAATCGCAGCATCGATTCCGAACCAAGTACATTGCTGACGAGCAAGTTGTTTCGTTCGCACTATACCCCAATGTCCTTGGTGAAGAAGCCGTAAAACAGAGGACTGTAACGAACGTGGGACCACGACTCTGGACTGATCATTATCAGAACGCAACAACAAAACACCACGTCGAACAAAAAGTCTCTCCTTGTGAGCAAAAAATCGGCGAACCAACGGATCCTCGATCCGAGACTTTGACAAAGGCCATTGCGTAGCAACAAAACGTAAAACAGTAGCAAGGACAGGGTCAGCAGCTGTGGCTGTAGCGACACGACGAAAATCAATCGGAAACGATTCGACCACTTCATCGGTTTCCGAATCAATGAACATGCAAGCAAGTTCGGAAGAATCGAATGCTTTATCCTCAGCAACAGGCAAACGGGACAACGCATCGGCGTTTCCGTGCTTAGCAGTGGACCGATACAAGATATCGTAGCGGTACTGCGAGAGGAAAATAGACCAGCGAATGAATTTCTGCGCTGTACGTGGAGGTACAGGCTTGGTCGGATGAAAAAGCGATGTCAAAGGTTTGTGGTCTGTGATGATGGTAAAGTGACGACCATACAAGAAATCATGGAACTTAGTAACACCAAACACGAGAGCTAAAGCTTCTTTCTCTATCTGTGAATAATTTCTTTGCGCAGACGAGAGCAATTTGGACGCAAAGGCAATAGGGCGATCATGGGAGCCAACTTTGTGCGCAAGTACAGCACCGATCCCGAAATCCGATGCATCTACCATCAACAAAAGGGGTTTCTGGGGATCGAATGGCGTAAGGCAAGTATTAGAAAGCAACGCCGATTTCAACTGGCGAAAGGCGCGTTCACATTCCGTCGTCCAGACGAACGGAACACCTTTACGGCGTAAGCGATGAAGCGGAGCTGAAATGGAAGAGGCATTGCGCACATATTTATGATAATAGTTAATTTTACCCAACACACTCTGTAGCTGTTTCAGATTTTGAGGGGAAGGCAAATCGTGTATGGCACGGAGGTGCTCTGGACTTGGATGTATGCCTTGGGCATTAATGACATGTCCCAGGTATGGTAAGTCACGAGCAAAAAACACACATTTGTCCTTCCTCAAGCGAAGACCATTTTGCAGCAAGACCTGAAATAATGTTCGTAAATTCGCAAGATGATCTTCTTCTGTCTGTCCGGAGATCACTATATCGTCCAGATAGTTTGCTGCAGTAGGGACCGATGCACAAATAGTTTGTAAATATTGCTGAAACAAGGCAGGGGCGGATGCACACCCGAAAGGCAGTCTTTTGAAGCTGTACAATCCAAGATGCGTGTTAACCACCAATACGCGCTGGGATTCGTCGTCCACCGGTATTTGCAAGTACGCATCGGCTAGGTCCAACTTTGAAAAATATTTTCCCGGGCACAGTTTAGCAAAAAGATCTTCCGGGCGGGGCAAAGGAAAAGTAGCAGTCACTAGCTGTGGATTCACAGTGGCCTTGAAGTCCACGCAAAGTCTCAATTTTCCGGAAGGTTTTGGCAAAATTACTAAGGGTGAGGCCCAGAGAGAAGCTTGCACACGTTCAATTACACCCTGTGATTCGAGATCGTGTAACGTTCTGGCGACCTCATCACGCAATGCGTGGGGAACATTGCGCGCCCTGAAAAATTTCGGTTGCGCGTTTACATTCAGTTCTAAATGTGCTTCATAGTTTTTAGCGCAACCTAAGCCCGGTGCAAAAATGTCTGCAAATTCGTCACACAGCCGAGAAACACTGTCTGTAGGCACAGTCTGATTCACTGATAGGACCTGATTTACAATAGACATGTTAAACAACTTAAATAAATCGAGACCAAACAAGTTCACTGCAGAAGAAGAACGAAGAACGTAAAATGACACAAGTTTTGTTTGTCCCTTGTATGTTGCACGAAGGCTGCACTGTCCTAACACAGGAATTTTCTGTCCGGAATATGTAGTTAGCTTAACATTTGCGGAACGCAACGGAGGTTGGCCCAGTTGTTTGTACGTGTCGTGATTGAGCAATGAAACTGCAGCTCCGGTATCGAGCTGGAATGGTATCACTTGGCCGTCAAAGTCTAAGTCCACAAAAAGTTTATTGTTCTGCTGACGACAAGAGCGACTGTTTTGTGCAATTGGAACAGACACTGGTACAGAATCACTTGCTAATTGACGTGATTTCCGGCGACGTCGACGCACAGTTTTTGTGGGACGAACACAGTTACAGTTAGAGAAAGTGTCACTGGACGAAGTGGAATTAACGACATGAATGTCCATAGGCGAAGGTCCACGAGCCTGAGCGTCCTTGGTTCGATTCCGGCGCGAAGCAAAGGGCCTGGAATGATTGTGATTGTCTGATCTGAGCTTTTTCTGGCAAACACTTTGAACATGTCCTTTCTTATTGCAGAAAAAGCAAATAGCTTGGCGTGACGGGCAATGTTCACGCGAATGTCTAGTAGCACACCGCGGGCATGATTTCACTGCATTTGTGGGCTGGCGCGGCACACCTGGCTTAGCACGCGGCGGCCGCTGTGTCGACGGGCACAAGGCCCGGTTACCGGGCCGCGCAGCGCGTCCAGCGGGCCGGTTAATGTTACACACGGCTGGCGAAGTTTCAAAAGATTCCTGAGCACAGTCAAGTGTGTCCTGTCTATCCAATATGTCTGTCACTTGTTGAAGGGAGGGATTAACCAGTTTCAAAATTTGCTCCCGTATGCGAACATCAGAAACGTTCTGTGCAATTGCATCACGCACCATTGTATCTGAATAAGAAAGACCACAGTCACATTCAAAGGCACAGTCCCTAGTAAGTCCTTGCAATGTTGCTACCCACTCCCTATTAGTTTGACCGGCCGTACGTTTTGTACGAAAGAACGTATACCGTTTTGCAACCACATTAACTGTTTCTTTGAAATAGGCATCTAATGCAGACAAAATTTCCTCGTAGGACAGAGTTGCTACGTCGCGTCGGGGAAACAATTTCACTATCACACGGTATGTGGACACACCGACACAAGAAAGCAAAAACGGCTGCCGCTCTTTACCTTGAATTCTGTAGGCAGCAAGGTGAAAGGTGAACTGGCGAGACCACTCTTGCCACGTCTCATCGGCTGCCACGTATGGTCGAAAGGGAGGTGCACCAGCGTTTAGTGGCAGCGGTAGCGAAGAAGCGGCGGCGGCCGCATCGGTTTGAATGGTACGTTGACCCTGGACGAGCTGTCCAAGGGCATCCAGTAACGCCTGCGTCTGCTGATTCTGCAAGCGATAAAATTCGGACAGTACATCTGGAGAATGTGGCGAAGCCATGACACAATTAAATGTAAGCAATCAGAAAAAGTTCACTTATCCCATCCTCGTCGCCAATAAATGTTGTGTCGGTAGCTGGGCCGACACCGTGAAGTTGATGGCTGAAAAGGAATGCTAGACTAACGCTGTAGCCGATAGTGCACGCACGGCATAAAGCAGACGGGCGTGAAGTCTGGAACATGAGAACTTATAAATGAATAAGAAGAAAAGTATGTAGATGCTTATTACTTATCTTTTAATTGTTCTTTGGAATACATCTCTCTTGAATACTCGTAAGCTATAGGCACTGATACAAATGGCGCCTTGCTAGTTCGTTGCCATTAACTTAGCTGATGGCTATTCTGTCTCTCGGCTAATGAGAGAGAAAGGCTTCATACAACTGGGCGGTAGCTAGGATCTCGTACAACTGGGCGGTAGCTAGGTTCTCGTACAACTGGGCGGTAGCTTGGTTCTCGTACAACTGGGCGGTAGCTAGGTTCTCGTACAACTGGGTTCGAGTCCTCTCTCGTATCACGAGACCTGCCTTGGTGGTGGCGCTAGGTCTGCGATCACAGTGGCGACACGCGGGTCCGACATGTACTACATGGACCGCGGCCGATTTAAGCTACCACCTAGCAAGTGTGGTGTCTGGCGGTGACACCACAAACATCATACAATTTTTTGTTCGAGCCCTACGTTGGATCAAAATGGCTCTAAGCACTATGGGACTTAACATGTGAGGTCCTCAGTACCCTAGACTTAAAACTACTTAAACCTAACTGACCTAAGAATATCACACAAATCCATGCCCGAGGTAGGATTCGAACCTGCGACCGTAGCAGCAGCGCCGTTTCGGACTGAAGCGCCTAGTACCGCTCGGCCACGGCGGCCAACCCCCCACGTTGGGCGCCAATGTAATACTACCGATATTATAAATATTATAAAACTTTCAATCGCTTCTGCTGGTCACAAAGTTTCTGAAATAGTAAAACGGTTCGTATAAAATTTTTACTTGCTTAATAATTAATTTTCATTCTGCCATCCGGCATCGGATTCCCATCGGACAGACGAGAACGTTGACCGACGGCATTGTTTAGGGGCCAGTGACCGATCCCAAAATCACGCAGTTTGCATAATTATATTGCTCGGATGTGATAGAAAAGATAGGCAAAAGTGATCTCAGGGACGCTGAAATGAGAGTTTGATAAAGTTAATGCCGATTAAGTAGCGTTCGGCTGTGACCACCAGACAATTCGTCGGCAACTCTCCTTCGCTGCAGCCTGAAAAAGTTCTAAAACGCAACATAATAAATTGAGATGCGGCATTAATGGAAGAGAAAGTATGTTTCTTGATTCAAAAACTGCCCTTACCGTTAAATTAACGTAATTATTAACCAAAAGTTACAGATACGACAGCGACACTTGACATTTTATGGGACATTAATCAAAAACAAACGAGAGAGAGAGAGAGAGAGAGAGAGAGAGAGTGAGAAAGGCTGGAGCGTAGCTTTTATACAGCCAAAACAAATTACGTCGACTACCTTCAATTTACTTTACAAAGCGTCTTTTACAAAGCTTCTCGACATTTCTCTGGACCAATCTTTATGTGAACAGTATAAAAATACATTTTTTATATTAAATTATGACCTTTTCTCCTTACTTTACAGATTTATTTACACAGAGGAAATTTATTCTTAATACCTTTTAGCATTTCAAGATTTTAAACATGGCTGCAACAGCAACTGTTGAATTTCTTCACGATAAAGGATGACAGCCAAAAACAGTTGCAGGATAAAAATTTATTAAAATTTCTTGACCATGGTTTCGGTACATATAAATATACCTTCATCAGAAGTAAAAAATCTGAAATTACATCATGTAATGGAGATTAATAAAACAATTATGCCAAAGGCGTCGTCAATAATTGAGACATCTTCTCCATTTGTACAACATGACTATGGGCACAGGATCAAAGCGAACAGTTTAGCACCATTACTTCGCCTATGAACTCCCTGTGCCCATAGTCATGTTGTACAAATGGAGAAGATGTCTCAATTATTGACGACGCCTTTGGCATAATTGTTTTATTAATCTCCATTACATGATGTAATTTCAGATTTTTTACTTCTGATGAAGGTATATTGATATGTACCGAAACCATGGTCAAGAAATTTTAATAAATTTTTATCCTGCAACTGTTTTTGGCTGTCATCCTTTATCTTTTAGCATTAATTAAATGTTTGGTGCTTATTTTATTAATTATTCAAAAAGCAACATTTCACTGCCTTACGATGGCTCAATTTCCGAGAAAATCATACGGATGTAAGGGATACAAATCATTTCTGCCCTCTCAACAAAGATACAAAGCCTGCTATATGATGTTTAAAAAGGTCTCGGTCTCTGAGAGCAAGGAGTATAGAGTATTCTGTGCCAGTGTGGCATGTCGTATTGCAGTGTCAAAAAATTCTCTATACTGACGCTCACCCTACTACCACTCCTACGGGTAAAGTTGATTTTTTTTAAGTTTTGTATTTTAATACGTAATGAATTCAAGGTATTTCACCTGGGAGACTAGAGGGATTTTTGAGAAAAGGGATGTTTATTCCATTGATAGAAAAGTGAAACATCCATTATTTTTCTACACAACCGCCCTTCAGTTCAACGCACTTTATCTAGCTTTTCACAAGTTTTTTGATTCCGCCGGAAAAAGGTTTTTGGTTGCACCTGTAACCAGTTTTGTGCCACATCAATGACTTCTGCAGATCTCCTTTCCCTGGGAGCCTCCCCACATGGTCCAAACATACGGAAATTTCTTGGCGCCGGTCTGGACTGCGTGGCGGGTGTTCCAGCAATTCGAATCCCAACTCGTTTATTGTTTCGGCCGTCCGGTTGGCACAATGTGGCCGAGCGTTATCTTGCTGCAGCATGACACCATTTCGTTATTTGCCGCGACGTCTGGACCTGATTGCACGTTTCAGTTTTGTTCGAAAACCACCACAATAGTTTTCACTGCTCGCAGTTTCACCTCTTGGGTGAAATGAACAGCTACCACACCTTCTACGTTGCAGAATTGTGTGAGCTTAATCTTAACAGCTTACGGTTGACGTTTAAATTTCTTAACTTCTGGTGGGTGTTTGCAAACAAGGCTCATAGCCTTGCTTTCCAGTTCGTCTACAATAAAGATTTGCTGTGAAAACCCATCTTCCTCGCGAAGATAACGGGCCAAATGTTCACAAGAGGTGTCCGTCCTTTGCGTCTTATGCTGCACTGACAGTTCTTTCGGTACCCAACTTGCACACTTTCCAATAATTTAACCTGTCGTGTAAGATGGAATACGTTGAACCAAAACTGATATGTAAAGTATTGGTGATTCAGTCCACTGTGATTCATCTGTTTTCCATCACCATACCCTGAACGACTTCCAAATCGTCCTCAATTATTGACGTCGATGGCCTGACCAATCTTTCTCTGTCCCATAAAGAAGTTCTTCCATTTTTGAAACACTCTCTCCATTCGTAGATCTTGGTTCTCGATGAACAGCTGTCACCATACAGCGACAAATAATTTCCGCACGTTTAACACCTTACGCAAACAAAAAGCGAATCACTGCCCTCATTTTCTCCTAGGTGGAGATCGTCAATGGAGCTGCCATGTTTCATGGTATACTACAATACAACGAGTAACGCAGGAATAAGAGTTACACGTCGTGTAGAATACTTCAGCACTGAATACTAGCAGTGTTACCAAGTCCTTCCGCGAGAAATTGCAAAAGTCCCTTTACTTTTTGACTTCTCCTCGTACATATCCATATGAGTTTCTTCCGAATTCTTTTTTTGGTGTCAGACGAGCAATAACAGAATTTACTACTGGTTTCAGCCAGGTTTCTGTACCTGTGCGCATTGTTACCATTTATGGGCGAGACTAGTTTTACGACCTTTTCTTAAAAGTCCTGCAGTTGTAATACTATCTTAAGATTGTGTTCCTCCAATCTGCCGTGGCAAATGCTGCTGTCGTTATTTAATGCCTGAAATCATAGCGTGTCTTATAGAACGCGTGGAGGGAATTCTACATCCCAAAAACCCACATGTCCACGCCACACGTGCTCTGCTACCCAAATTGCCCCTTTCTGTGAATGGTGTGCGTGTGGCCTATCATAAGGGGTGGTACAATTGGTTCAAATGGCTCTGAGCACTATGGGACTCAACTGCTGAGGTCATTAGTCCCCTAGAACTTAGAACTAGTTAAACCTAACTAACCTAAGGACATCACACACATCCATGCCCGAGGCAGGATTCGAACCTGCGACCGTAGCGGTCTCGCGGTTCCAGACTGCAGCGCCAGAACCGCGCGGCCGGTGGTACAATTCTCCACCGTATAGCGGAGGTCGAGAAATCGACATCCAAAATGGTCACAGAATAGTCTGAGCCTCTGTTTTAAACATTCCTCTCGGCTTCAAACCAACAGACCGCGCTCGGTTCTGGGAATGATGCTGCAAAACTTTCTACTTTCATCGCGTGATCGCGCCAATCTGTCTTCACCGAACGCAGGTGGGAGGCTTCATTCGTACAAGCATGGGGCACGATTTGCAGCGGAGTGCATATAGAGCGCTTAGTCGTTGCCAGCAGAGCCTCCCCCACATCTCGGACGTGATCCCAGGCAAGCATACATAGTGGACACTGGCCTTTCCCGACCCGTCCGCTATTTCTTTAAGGGCCTCCATCACCCGCCTAACACTGGCTCTCTCCATGAAAAGCACTCCCACCCTCTGCAATAAGACAGGCCTCAGTGCCAACAGACGAAGCGTCCCGAGCTGTCTGAGATGCACTTTCAGTAGTGGGCAATACCTCAGACTTGTTTTTTAAGGCGTATTGGAACGGCAGTGTAGCCAGTTTTCACTTTCGTCTTCCGCTCAGAGATTTGCGGCCCCGCCGCCGTTCGCCATTCACAGTCAGGTAAGCGTTCGCTGGTCGGGACATGCGAATCCAAAGGCACTGCGACGTCAAGACCTCCAGGCGACGCTATGGACACCAGAGGCGCCTAGCCATTCGTCTTAGGTGCCCCTATGTCACCGCAGCACACGGATGCAGAATGGAGCCTGTTGAATGTGGCCAACATCTATCTGTTCGGACAGTGGTCAATTCTGCTACGTTCGTACAGAAGTTACAGTTAATATCAGTCTTTAATCAGTTTTCGTCTAGACTACAAATAATGTAACACTAACACAAGAAGTTACTGGGTGCAATCCAAGTTCGGTTGCTACGCTACTTCTGTTCTTTTTTTACTACACTCCAAAGTCAGCTCACATAATGCAAATGCACTAAAAGTTACACAAAAACTTGGAATAAGTGTGTATACACTAGTCAGCGCATTAAAATACGCAGATACAATTCATTTCCCCACAGAAGCATGTGAGACACAAACAAAAGTAAATCCTGCATGTAAAACGGAACTGCCACTGCTGCTGCTGCTGGTTTGAACGCTCGTCCGACACTGTAGCTGCAGGCAACCCTAAGACAAAGCCACACGTTCAGATGAAATTAACACAGAGGACAGAGAACTGCTGCTGAAACTCAGTTTATTGAAAATAGGGAACAGGCGAAGTAATATCGTTTTATAATGAAAGAATTATCAAAAACAAAAAACAAAAAAACATCGTCCGCACAGTCCTTGAAGGGCCAACGGTACCGACCGGCCACCGTGTCATCCTCAGCCCTTAGGTGTCACCGGATGCGGATATGGAGGGGCATGTGGTCAGCACACCGCTCTCCCGACCGTTGTCATTTTTCGTGACCGGTGTCGCTACTTCTCAATCAAGTAGCTCCTCAACTGGCTTCAGAAGGCTTTATGCATCCCACGCAGCAGACCTGGACGGTGACCCATCCAAGTGCTAGCCAAGCCTGACTGCTCTTAACTTCGGTGATCTGACGGGAATTAGTCTTACTACTGCCGTACGGCCGTTGGCTAAAGGGCTATAAACCATTTCAAAAAAACTACTGTAGAATAAGTCTTTTTAATAACTGTTACAACCAATATTCTGGAATTATTAAAACATAGCCCATTCACTACTCTTACAAATTCAGATTGGGCTTAGGAAGGGAAAAAGATGAAGATTATAGCTAACGTCCCATTGACAGCACAGTCATTAGAGACAGATAAGAAGCTTGGACAGGAGACGGATGGAGGATGGCTGTTCAAGGGAACCAAATGGGTAGTCACTTTTAAGCCGTTTAGGGAAATCACCGAAAACCTTAACCTGGATGGTTGGACGGGATTCCAACCATCATCCTCTCGAATGCGAGTCCAGTGTGTTAACCACCGCTCCCCCTCGCTCGGTGTGTTTAAGAAGGGAAGATCTTGAGCGACAGTATTACTGTGATAAGACGTCATAGAGAAAAAGACCTAGTTAGGAAACATGTTGGTTTTATAGGCTATGAGAAACATTTAGATCAGGTCAACAGGTATATTTTGCAGAGTAGTTTAGAAAGACTAATGTGCCCCATCTACATCTACATCTACATCTACGTCCATACTCCGCAAGCCACCTGACGGTGTGTGGCGGAGGGTACCTTCAGTACCTCTATCGGTTCTCCCTTCTATTCCACTCTCGTATTGTTCGTGGAAAGAAGGACTGTCGGTATGCCTCTGTGTGGGCTCTAATCTCTCTGGTTTTATCCTCATGGTCTCTTCGCGAGATATACGTAGGAGGGAGCAATATACTGCTTGACTCTTCGGTGAAGGTATGTTCTCGAAACTTCAATAAAAGCCCGTACCGAGCTACTGAGCGTCTCTCCTGCAGAGTCTTCCACTGGAGTTTATCTATCATCTCCGTAACGCTTTCGCGATTACTAAATGATCCTGTAACGAAGCGCGCTGCTCTCCGTTGGATCTTCTCTATCTCTTCTATCAACCCTATCTGGTACGGATCCCACACTGCTGAGCAGTATTCAAGCAGTGGGCGAACAAGCGTACTGTAACCTACTTCCTTTGTTTTCGGATTGCATTTCCTTAGGATTCTTCCAATGAATCTCAGTCTGGCATCTGCTTTACCGACGATCAACATTATATGATCATTCCATTTTAAATCACTCCTAATGCGTACTCCCAGATAATTTATGGTATTAACTGCTTCCAGTTGCTGACCTGCTATTTTGTAGCTAAATGATAAAGGATCTATCTTTCTGTATATTCGCAGCACATTACACTTGTCTACATTGAGATTCAATTGCCATTCCCTGCACCATGCGTCAATTCGCTGCAGATCCTCCTGCATTTCAATACAATTTTCCATTGTTACAACCTCTCGGTACACCACAGCATCATCTGCAAAAAGCCTCAGTGAACTTCCGATGTCATCCACCAGGTCATTTATGTATATTGTGAATAGCAACGGTCCTATGACACTCCCCTGCGGCACACCTGAAATCACTCTTACTTCGGAAGACTTCTCTCCATTGAGAATAACATGCTGCGTCCTGTTATCTAGGAACTCCTCAATCCAATCACACAATTGGTCTGATAGTCCATATGCTCTTACTTTGTTCATTAAACGACTGTGGGGAACTGTATCGAACGCCTTGCGGAAGTCAAGAAACACGGCCTCTACCTGTGAACCCGTGTCTATGGCCCTCTGAGTCTCGTGGACGAATAGCGCGAGCTGGGTTTCACATGACCGTCTTTTTCGAAACCCATGCTGATTCCTACAGAGTAGATTTCTATTCTCCAGAAAAGTCATTATACTCGAACACAATACGTGTTCCAAAATTCTGCAACTGATCGACGTTAGAGATATAGGTCTATAGTTCTGCACATCTGTTCGACGTCCCTTCTTGAAAACGGGGATGACCTGTGCCCTTTTCCAATCCTTTGGAACGCTACGCTCTTCTAGAGACCTACGGTACACCGCTGCAAGAAGGGGGGCAAGTTCCTTCGCGTACTCTGTGTAAAATTGAACTGGTATCCCATCAGGTCCAGAGGCCTTTCCTCTTTTGAGCGATTTTAATTGTTTCTCTATCCCTCTGTCGTCTATTTCGATATCTACCATTTTGTCATCTGTGCGACAATCTAGAGAAGGAACTACAGTGCAATCTTCCTCTGTGAAACAACTTTGGAAAAAAACATTTAGTATTTCGGCCTTTAGTCTGTCATCCTCTGTTTCAGTACCATTTTGGTCACAGAGTGTCTGGACATTTTGTTTTGATCCACCTACCGCTTTGACATAAGACCAAAATTTCTTAGGATTTTCTGCCAAGTCAGTACATAGAACTTTACTTTCGAATTCATTGAACGCCTCTCGCATAGCCCTCCTCACACTACATTTCGCTTCGCGTAATTTTTGTTTGCCTGCAAGGCTTTGGCTATGTTTATGTTTGCTGTGAAGTTCCCTTTGCTTCCGCAGTAGTTTTCTAACTCGGTTGTTGTACCACGGTGGCTCTTTCCCATCTCTTACGATCTTGCTTGGCACATACTCATCTAACGCATAATGTACGACGGTTTTGAACTTCGTCCACTGATCCTCAACACTATCTGTACTTGAGAAAAAACTTTTGTGTTGAGCCAACAGGTACTCTGAAATCTGCTTTTTGTCACTTTTTCTAAACAGAAAAATCTTCCCCAGGCGCTTAATACAGGTTATTAAACAGCTATATCAACAACCAAGAACCGTACTGAACATGGCACAGAAGGCTACAACTTTTAACAATAGACAGCAGTGTAAAGCAACCGTGTAGCTTATTGCCTAGAATTTTTAATTCTGTATGAATGAATGCGCATTTTGCTCCGATATTTGAATAAAGTAGCAAAAATGGGTAAGAAATCAACTTGTCAAATGAATTTAATTTATTTCTCGTTGAGCAATGGAGGAACGGTCCTTGTTGATGATGGCGTGCGTTTTTCCTACAGCATCTCATATGCATATAAAAAGGATGCAACAATTTCAGAAGAAAATTTGCTCCTGAAGTATTTACGACTTACGAGGCGTAGTAATTTAACACCACTGTCACTTTCGCCAGGCCTGTATCTGACAGAAGAGAGAGCAGCGGATTCACAGTTCAGAGGCAGTGGACAGATCATACGTAATTTGTGATTGCTCCAAATGCTTGCAGTTACAGTTAAATGACCTAAAAAAATCTCAGGGACGCACTTTGTTTATAGCAGAACGAAATCAGTGGCTGGACGCGAACTGCATTCGGGACACTGCGTCTCTTTACCATGATCTGCTGAGCTCGTTGTTCCAGCTAGTTTATCTGAAACAAAGATTACAAAAACCATAATTCATGTACAACTTAATAATTGATCGGAGAATAATAGGAATATAACGCGTTTTTAACATATTTCGTAATAAATCAAATCTATATCTACTACAGAGACATTTACACAAAATACGTTTTCTCAATTCGATGGAGACAAGAGCAGTGGGGAAAATTTAGTTTATGGATAGAAGCTTTTCTTTTTTCTTATTTAAGCATATAAAGATGAAATTCCTCCGATTCGTTTCAGCCGCAGTGTGGTTTCTGTGATATCGTTTATCTGAATTTACAGTTCATACACGTTTTATTATAATTTTCATAGATAACTTGAAAGAGACGACGCGCGGGATTAGCCGAGCGGTCAGAGGCGCTGCAGTCATGGACTGTGCGGCTGGTCCCGGCGGAGGTTCAAATGGTTCAAATGGCTCTGAGCACTATGGGACTTAACTTGTGTGGTCATCAGTCCCCTAGAACTTAGAACTACTTAAACCTAACCAACCTAAGGACATCACACACATCCATGCCCGAGGCAGGATTCGAACCTGCGACCGTAGCAGTCGCGCGGTTCCGGACTGAGCGCTTTAACCGCGAGACAACCGCGGCCGGCGCGGAGGTTCGAGTCCTCCCTCGGCATCGGTGTGTGTTTGTCCTTAGGATAATTTAGGTTAAGTAGTGCGTAAGCTTAGGGATTGATGACCTTAGAAGTTAAGTCCCATAAGGTTTCACACACATTTGAACATTTTTGAACGAAAACATTTTTTTTTTCAAAGAGATGAAATTTTGGAAGCAATGCGTCAACGATGATAAAACTTCTTGTGTAATTAAGGAGACACATTTAATCTGCCAGGAAATTTCAAATCAGATGAGTGTGCGCTGATTTGACATTTCCTGGCAAATATAAACTGTGTGAAAATAAATTCATGGATGATACTTTAGACAATGGAAAATCGAGGTCGAACGAGGCTTAAAAAAGAGCGCAGGGACGATCTGCAAAAGGCAATACATTTCCTATGCCGAATATTCAAACATTACAATTTAATACACTACTGGCCATTAAAATTGCTACATCAAGAAGAAATGCAGATGATAAACGGGTATTCATTGGACAACTATATAATACTGCAACTGACATGTGATTACATTTTCACGCAATTTGGGTGCATGGATCCTGAGAAATCACTACCCAGAACAACCACCTCTGGCCGTAATAAAGGCCTTCATGCGCCTGGGCATTGGGTCAAACAGAGCTTCTTGGATGGCGTGTACAGGTACAGCTTCCCATGCAACTTCAACACCATATCAGAGATCATCAAGAGTAGTGACTGGCGTATTGTGACGAGCCAGTTGCTCGCCCACCATTGAGCAGACGTTTTCAGTTTGTGAGAGAACTGGAGAAAGTGCTGGCCAGGACAGCAGTCGAACATTTTCTGCGTACAGAAAGGCCCGTACAGGACCTGCAACATTCGGTAGTGCATTATCCTGCTGAAATGTAGGGTTTCGCAGGGATCGAATGAAGGGTAGAGCCACGGGTCGTAACACATCTGAAATATAACGTCCACTGTTCAAAGTGCCGTCAATGCGAACAAGAGGAGACCGAGACGTGTAACCAATGGCACCCCATACCATCACGCGGGGTGATACACCAGTATGGCGATGACGAATACACGCTTCCAATGTGCGTTCACCGCGCTGTCGCCAAACACGGCTGCGACCATCGTGATGCTGTAAACAGAACCTGGATTCATCCGAAAAAATGACGTTTAGCCATTCGGACACCCAGGTTCTTTGTTGAGTACACCATCGCAAGCGCTCCTGCTGTGATGCAGCGTCAAGGGTAACCGCAACCATGGTCTCCGAGCTGATACTCCATGCTGCTGCAAACGTCGTCGAACTGTTCGTGGAGATGGTTGTTGCCTTGCAAACGTCCCCATCTGATGACTCAGGGATCGAGACGTGGCTGCACGATCCGTTACAGCCATGCGGATAAGACGCCTGTCATCTCGACTGCTAGTGATACGAGGCCTTTGGGATCCAGCACGGCGTTCAGTATTACCCTCCTGAACCCACCGATTCTATATTCTGCTAACAGGTATTGGATCTCGACCAACGCGAGCAACAATGTCGCGATACGATAAACCGCAATCGCGATAGGCTACAATCCGACCTTTATCAAAGTCGGAAACGTGATGGTACGCATTTCTCCTCCTTACACGAGGCATCACAACAACGTTTCACCAGGAAACGCCAGTCAGCTGCTGTTTGTGTATGAGAAATAGGTTGGAAACTTTCCTCGTGTCAGCAAGTTGTAGGTGACGCCATCGGCGCCAAACTTGTGTGAATGCTCTGATAAGCTAATCATTTGCATATCACTGCATCTTCTTCCTGTCGGTTAAATTTCGCGTCTGTAGCACGTCATCTTCGTGGTGTAGCAATTTTAATGGCCAATAGTGTTTTTCTCGCAGGAAGTCTAAGATTGTAGCTTTTAAAGGAGAAAATTATGTACTTTCAAAACTAGTGCTAAATGGCCATGTGTTACAAATTTCTCAATGCAGCTTCTTAGGTTGCGACGTAATCTACTAGTTTGAAAGGGACGAAGAATAGCCGCCAGAGGATGTGTGGTAGAATATACGTAGAACACTTGGCTAAATAAATTTTGTAAAGTGTAGCTATGTCTATTTTGGCAAACGGCTCAGTTACTAGACTATACGAAAGGAAGTCTCAAAGGGTATTTAGTGTCTGAAATGAAATTTATGAGACTCACAAAATGGTGAAGTCCTACGGAACAGTAAACCGCTGATTCTTTAGAGAATCGAATTCCCATGTATGAAACTGCTTCAGACGTCTGATAACTTTACAAACAAGTTAATATATTAAATACTTGACTTTAAACATGTAGGAGAAAAAAGTTTTGGAAAGATTTTTAATTATGCTTAAGTGTCTTGGAAGTCACTAAGTGCTCTCATTATGCAAACACTTGAAAGTTAGCAAACATTTGCAACTTTATAGTGTCTGGGTAATTCGCACTCCATTTGAAGCAAAACCAAGTTTTTTAGGGGTCTCAGTGTTTGCGACATGATATCTCCTAAACAATGTGTCGTTCAATGATATAATCTTGCAAGCACATTCAGTGATATATCTGGATACGGTCTGCATAATGTGTTGCGAGTAGAGCTGGTAGTAAACAAGTGATAAATCTGACTGCATGAACAGCGAAAACGTAATAAGCAATACACATTTTCTCTTTTCATCATTTTGCAAGGAATGAGAGCGAGAAGTTTGGTAAATGGTTCAAATGGCTCTGAGCACTATGGGACTTAACAGCTGTCATCAGTCTCCTAGAACTTAGAACCACTTAAACCTAACTAACCTAAGAACATCACACACATCCATGCCCGAGGCAGGATTCGAACATGCGACCGTAGCGGCCGCGCGGTTCCAGACTGAAACGCCTAGATCCGTTTGGCCACACCGGCCGGCGTTTGGAAAATATCTTAAATTATTTGTAAGTCTTCAAGTGCTCTCATTCTCAAATACTGGATGAATGTAGTACAGGTATTTATGCGCCGTCAGTTACGCTGCATTAAGACAATCACAAAGTTTCTAAATGTAATAGTTAACCTGTGGTGGTAAACTTTTAACGTAAGAGTATACCTCTTAATGAGTGATTGAAGACAGCGTTTTAAATTTTTAAATTCGATAAATAACTAGACGAAATATTGAAAAGCAATTTTTTGTTGCCCCTAGACGCCATTAGATAGGCAGCTTGCAACTGTAACTCGGTTCTGGTTCAAAATGGCTCTGTGCACTATGCGACTTAACTTCTGAGGTTATCAGTCGCCTAGAACTTAGAACTAATTAAACCTAACTAACCTAAGGACATCACACTATGCGACTTAACTTCTGAGGTTATCAGTCGCCTAGAACTTAGAACTAATTAAACCTAACTAACCTAAGGACATCACACACACCCATGCCCGAGGCAGGATTCGAACCTGCGACCGTAGCGGTCGCTCAGTTCCAGACTGTAGCGCCTAGAACCGCACGGCCACTCCGGCCGGCACTCGGTTCTGGGTAGGGGTTTAGTAATATAGAAGGTGTCCCAGAAATGTTGCGAAGAACGTCGAGAGGTTGTAGAGGGTACCTTGAAGCACAAATGGAGGATAGAAACTCTTGTCTGGAAACGTAATCCAAAGAAGCTACAGAGCACCGACGTTGTAGGCGCCTTCGCCTACCACTAGGCCACTCCTTTGGCAACGAATGTGACTTTCTATGTTAACAGACCGTCGGCGAAATGTCTCGCAATGTTGTTTCTTATTCAGTGACGGCGACTGACGTCAGTGGAGAAAATGGAGCTAGCTCCTGCGTAGACAGGACTTGCGTGTTATGAATGCAACGCTCTGTTGCCTTGGTGCATGATGGGTTCGGACATGAGTTTCTATCTATGGCTGATTTTTCTGCCGTGTACCGAAAAGCGAGGGCTAGTAGGAATCCTTGGGTAACGGAAGATATATTGAATTTAAAAGATGAAAGGAGAAAATATACAAATGCAGTAAATGAAGCAGGCAAAAAGGAATACAAATGAGATCGACAGGAAGTGCAAAATGGCTAAGCAGGGATGGCTAGAGGACAAATGTAAGGATGTAGAGGCGCATATCACTGGGGGTAAGATAGATACTGCCTACAGGAGAATTAAAGAGACCTATAGAGAAAGGAGAACCATTTGTATGAATATCAAGAGCGCAGATGGAAACCCAGTTCTAAGCAAAGAAGGGAAAGCAGAAAGGTGGAAGGAGTATATAGGGGGTCTGTACAAGGGCGATGTACTTCAGGACAATATTACGGAAATGGAAGAGGATGTGGATGAAGATGAAGTGGGAGATATGATACTGCGCGAAGAGTTTGACAGAACAGTGAAAGACCTAAGTCGAAACAGCTCCCCTGGAGTAGACAACATTCCATTAGAACTACTGACAGCCTTAGGAGAGCCAGTCCTGACAAAACTTTACCATATGGTGAGCAAGATGTATGAGACAGGCGAAATACCCTCAGACTTCAAGAAGAATATAATAATTCCAATCCCAAAGAAATCAGGTGTCTGCAGGTGTGAAAATTACCGAACTATCAGTTTAATAAGTCACAGCTGGAAAATACTAACGCGAATTCTTTACAGACGAATGGAAAAACATGTAAAAGCCGACCTCGGGGAAGATCAGTTTGGTTCCCGTAGAAATGTTGGAACACGTGAGGCAATACTGACCCTATGACTTATCTTAGAAGAAACGTTTCTAACGTTTGTAGACTTAGAGAAAGCTTTTGACAATGTTGACTGGAATACTCTCTTTCAAATTCTGAAGGTGGCAGGGGTAAAATACAGGGAGCGAAAGGCTATTTATAATTTGTACAGAAACCAGATGGCAGTTATAAGAGTCGAGGGGCATGAAGAGGAAGCAGTGGTTGGAAAGGGAATGAGACGGGGTTGTAGCCTATCCCCGATGTTATTCAATCCGTATACTGAGCACGCAGTAAAGGAAACAAAAGAAAAAATTTGGAGTAAGAATTAAAATCTATGGAGAAGAAATAAAAACTTTGAGGTTTGCCGATGACATTGTGTATCTGGGAATGGCAAGTAAAGCGTTTCTGAAGAAGATAAATTTGTTAACATCAAGTATAGATTTACGTGTCAGGAAGTCTTTCTTCAAAGTATTTGTACGGAGTGTAGCCATGTATGGAAGTGAAACATGGAGGATAAATAGTTTAGACAAGAAGAGAATAGAAGCTTTCGAGATATGGGGCTACAGAAGAATGCTTAAGATTAGATTTGTAGATCACATAACTAATGAGGAGGTATTGAATAGAACTGGAGAGAAGAGAATTTTGTGGCACAGGTTTCATTAGAAGAGGGGGTCGGTTGGTAGGACATGTTCTTAGGCATCAAGGGATCACCAATTTACTACTGGAGGGCAGCATGGAGGGTAAAAATCGCAGAGGGAGAACAAGAGATGATTACGCTAAGCAGATTCAGAAGGATGTAGGTTGCATTAGGTACTGAGAGATGAAGAAGCTTACACAGGATAGAGAAGCATGGAGAGCTGCATCAAACCAGTCTCGGAACTGAAGGCCACAACAACAACAACAAAAACCGAAAAGCACTGGGGATTTTAGATAGTTCCACGAGAAAAACCGATGGAAACCTGTTGCCAAAACCGTCACCCACTGGGGCAACAGTGCTTTGCAATCACAGGAGCCGAGTCGTTTTTACGCTCTAGCCAGTTCCATCTTCTCCACTGCTGATCGTGGGAATCAGTCGCTATCACGCGATCACGGAATAACAACCATCACAGAGAGACCTTCCGCCTACTGTCCGCTAGCGTACTTAGTCACTTTTGCTGCCGAAGGGGTGGTCTAGTGACAGACACCGGCGCCTATAACACTTCGCTCTGTGGCGTCGTTGGATGGCGTTACCGGGCACTGGTTCCTGTCCTTGGTTTGTGTCTCAAGACGCCCTCTACAACCCATCTAAGTCTGTCGTAAAATTACTGGGACACACTGTACACAAGAAAAGAAACGAACTCAGAGCTAGACTGTGAATTTCTTGTTTTAACGAACTATAAAATCGAAGGGAGTAAAATAGTTGAAACCTGTCGTCAGGATGATAGAGAAGGAATAACAAAACAAGTAGTTCACTACAAACCACAGCGAAAATAAGAGCCAGAAAAGTCATGGGAGAAATGGCTAGTCTGAGATCGCAACAATAAAGGCGTCTACTTTTTGAAGTGAGGGAGAAGAATAAGAATAAGAATACGACAACAGAAACAAAAACTACTGTCTCGCCATTAGGAGAAAATGCACAACAAATGTCTACCCTAGTCCATCAAATGTAAGCAAACACATAAGACTGGTACAGTTCATGTGTTTACCTCTGCTATTGTAGGTCTTCGGTCTATGCTCTGCTATTGTTACGATCAAACAAATTGCTGTGATGCTACTCAGACATAACATTGTCGGAAACGTAGATACGGTCTTCGCTCACGTAGAAACTACCAAGAAGCTGTTACAATGGCAGTGCGGTTGTTTGTTGACAGATATCCTGATTGTGCTAAGGTCTCACGTGTTTTGCAAATATTATTTTTAAAAAAATCAAGAAACTTGACGTGTGAAGAACAAAATGCGCCACGAGAAAAACAGCAACCAATGAAACGAATGCAACTAACATGTTATCAGCTGTAACATGCTACTCACATGTCGCTACTGGGCAACTTGAATGTGCAGTTGAGATCAACCAAATGAGATTATGTGAGTCTATAATTAAACACATTTTCACCATTTCACCTTTAAGAGTTTTCGTTCCGTCAACAGCTTCAGGTCAGTGATGTTCAAAGTTGGTAACAGCTCTCCGAATGGTGTCTGCTAAAACTGCGAAGTTATATGGCGTTTCTGTGCAACATATTGTTTCCATATAAAACATTGTTTACAAAGCACGGGCAATAAGTATCGCAATATGCGGTACTGAAAACCAGCGGTAGTTCTGAGAAGTGGCTTAACAATGGCATTGTTCTGTCAATGTATGGTGTGTGGCTTTTCAAGAACCACATAACTAATCTAAGGACATCACACACATCCATGCCCGAGGCAGGATTCGAACCTGCGACCGTAGCGGTCCCACGGTTCCAGATTGTAGCGCCTAGACCCGTTCGGCCACTCCGGCCGGCACCTAAAAAGCCTTCAACTACTTTGTACTTTAACATGTGAGTTCACAAGAGCCTACGACTCCTTTCTTTAATGACCTGAAGGTTTACCCCTTTATGTATAATCTGTCCCATACATCAATAAACGCAATGTGACCAACAACTGTTAAGACAAAACTGAAACTACACTGGTGTGCAAACACGGTCGAAAGTAACTTTTGCGTGAAGTGCCGCTGCCAAATAACATACCTCGATGAAACTTGAACCATATATAGAACGAACTACTCCAGTGTAGTATAAATGGTAACTGAAAGATATATGCAATCAGACGAACAGAAATGACATTTTTATTCAAAGACATGTATTTCACTGAAGTGACCGCGACTCACTGATTTGATTCCGATTAATTCTCCAGTGAATTTAATCCAGTCGACATAACACAATAGAAAGATCGGCTGGAAGCAAGGAAACATGACGGAAATGGTGTTACATTTGGACGTACACTCCTGGAAATGGAAAAAAGAACCCACTGACACCGGTGTGTCAGACCCACCATACTTGCTCCGGACACTGCGAGAGGGCTGTACAAGCAATGATCACACGCACGGCACAGCGGACACACCAGGAACCGCGGTGTTGGCCGTCGAATGGCGCTAGCTGCGCAGCATTTGTGCACCGCCGCCGTCAGTGTCAGCCAGTTTGCCGTGGCATACGGAGCTCCATCGCAGTCTTTAACACTGGTAGCATGCCGCGACAGCGTGGACGTGAACCGTATGTGCAGTTGACAGACTTTGGGCGAGGGCGTATAGTGGGCATGCGGCAGGCCGGGTGGACGTACCGCCGAATTGCTCAACACGTGGGGCGTGAGGTCTCCACAGTACATCGATGTTGTCGCCAGTGGTCGGCGGAAGGTGCACGTGCCCGTCGACCTGGGACCGGACCGCAGCGACGCACGGATGCACGCCAAGACCGTAGGATCCTACGCAGTGCCGTAGGGGACCGCACCGCCACTTCCCAGCAAATTAGAGACACTGTTGCTCCTGGGGTATCGGCGAGGGCCATTCGCAACCGTCTCCATGAAGCTGGGCTACGGTCCCGCACACCGTTAGGCCGTCTTCCGCTCACGCCCCAACATCGTGCAGCCCGCCTCCAGTGGTGTCGCGAAAGGCGTGAATGGAGGGACGAATGGAGACGTGTCGTCTTCAGCGATGAGAGTCACTTCTGCCTTGGTGCCAATGATGGTCGTATGCGTGTTTGGCGCCGTGCAGGTGAGCGCCACAATCAGGACTGCATACGACCGAGGCACACAGGGCCAACACCCGGCATCATGGTGTGGGGAGCGATCTCCTACACTGGCCGTACACCACTGGTGATCGTCGAGGGGACACTGAATAGTGCACGGTACATCCAAACCGTCATCGAACCCATCGTTCTACCATTCCTAGACCGGCAAGGGAACTTGCTGTTCCAACAGGACAACGCACGTCCGCATGTATCCCGTGCCACCCAACGTGCTCTAGAAGGTGTAAGTCAACTACCCTGGCCAGCAAGATCTCCGGATCTGTCCCCCATTGAGCATGTTTGGGACTGGATGAAGCGTCGTCTCACGCGGTCTGCACGTCCAGCACGAACGCTGGTCCAACTGAGGCGCCAGGTGGAAATGGCATGGCAAGCCGTTCCACAGGACTACATCCAACATCTCTACGATCGTCTCCATGGGAGAATAGCAGCCTGCATTGCTGCGAAAGGTAGATATACACTGTACTAGTGCCGACATTGTGCATGCTCTGTTGCCTGTGTCTATGTGCCTGTGGTTCTGTCAGTGTGATCATGTGATGTATCTGACCCCAGGAATGTGTCAATAAAGTTTCCCCTTCCTGGGACAATGAATTCACGGTGTTCTTATTTCAATTTCCAGGAGTGTAGTTACCATTCCTTTAATGAAATCCATGTCCTCAAACAATGGAACGATGAACAGTCAGAATGTAAGTTTAGTTACGTAAATTTTTATATTAAAATAAGCACAGAAAAACTAAATATCTGGGTGCTGTTTCTTCATTTGTTACAATCCCTCGCTGTCTGATTGCGATTACGGCAGCGAGTGCACTGGATGGAGAACGTGAAGAAGACTACAAAATCATCCGTCGACATATTGGGCAAAAAACTGAGTCGTCAACACGGTTGTTACCCTACTTTATCCTTTTGCGTCAGGAAAATTTCTTTTTAAGTTTTTCAGTCCAGTATCGGGTCACGTCCAGTTTTTCTGTCTTGCAAGCCATAAATCGTCAACGGTCAATCTTGTGGGACAATTTTGTTTTATGGCATTGCACCCGCTCTGATACCATTCAGTGTTCTTCAAATAATCCAGCTTGATATGTTGCCGCTGGGAATTTCTTGTGAGCCTTCATGGGCTCCTTGAGCTCTGTGCTTAAGTATTTATTGTGGGATTTATGTCTGCCAGATACGTGTGAAGCACCGTGTAGGGGGCAGCGCTCATAGAAAGTCTATTTAAATTTTCCTATATCCTCATGTGCAATTCTTCAGGATTCAGGATCTGAGAATCCGACCGTTTTATATAGTTCCGAAGGTGGTGTCGGTTACATGCATCCTCTTGTCAGCCTACAAGTGTCATTTAGGCTTCTACTGACTTTTTTGGCATTTGCAGATCTGGACCAAAAGCATAAGCCGTCATTGAAAAGCAAAGTGATTGAGCAGTTGTTCTTAATACAGTTGGTCTGACTCCCCATTTAATATTCTCTGGTGTCCTGGCGACAACATTTTGACGTGTCGTCTGGCAATGATATTTGTACGTCGGCGATCTGTCCGTATGCCTGTGTGTTCCAGGTTGGTGTTGGTCTTCGAACCAATTTCAACCAAATTTGGTACAAATAAGCCTTACTGTCAGCCAACAAAGGCTGCTGAGATAAAAACCAGGTACCTATCATACTTCAGAAGATTTGACGACATAAACAGTGATGCATGAAAAACTGCTGCACCAGGCATGAGGTTTAAGTTTATTACTTCTGCGTTACTAACTCTATTCGCAATAATTTCCGCAGACAGTATACACATATGCCGCTAAAGGCACCTACAAAATAATATCCTGGTACCGTACACAGCTCAGGAGATATGACGTCATAAACACTGAGATGCGTGATGAAGTACCGCATTGCCCATGACGTTTAAATTTATTACTTCTTTGCTACTAATTCTATTCGCGACACGTTTCGTAGACAGTATCCGCATATGCCGCTAAATCTACTTAAGAAATTACATCGTTGCGTTACACGTAGATAAGGAGATACGAAGTCATAAACACTGAGATGGATGAAAAAAGTGCCGCACCATGCATGAAGTTTTAATACATTTATTCCTTACTACTAAGACATTCTCGCAGTCGGGGCAGCTTAAAGAAATTCCTGTCACCTGGCAGCGCTTTTGCCATCGTTCAACTGCGAAGCGCAAACGGCTGTAGGCGAAAACAATAGCCGTTTATAGAACTATGAAGAGGCGCTACCATAGAGACATTTATGAAATCGCATTGTAGCTTCTGGATATGTAACCAAAAATATTGTTTATAATCAAGTTGTGAGTTAAATAAACATTACGGAGAATTTATATTTTGCATACTATGTTTCTTAATTTGGATACAGTACTTATACATTTGCTCAATATGCATACTTCTTCGTACTACTGTTTTATAATTTCAAATGTGTTTTCACGAATACATGGAAATGAAATTTCCTCGATATTAGTTTCTAACAGAAAATTGGCAAAAGGAACATCCAGGTAATGCCAGGTTTGTCAGCTACTAGGTTAAATCAATGGGGGGACAGTATACTGCCTTGAACGAAATCCTCCTTTTGTTGACGTCATTGACTTTTCCTAAACTCTAGTGGTACATGAGACTGTCTGTTTTGTAACAGAGATTCAATGAATTTGCTGAGCTGACGGTCCTTAAACATGTTTTTTCATGAGCGTTCTTTGTTTGACAGTGTCATGTGTAGAACTATGTCTACCGGAATTTTATCTGTTATTCGTTTGTTTTCCAACCCTTCCTCTATGTGTACTGGAAGGTACAGGATTTGTTTAGTGAACGATTTTTCGGGGTATTAGTCCAGCCTATTGGGGAATGAGCTTTTGGTCTGCGACACTTTCTATGCGATTTAAAATTATTCGTTCGTACAGCATATACAGATAGCGTAGGAGCGCGACTGGGCAGTATTTATTCCATTGACCTGCAGCTGTTAACGCGGAAACAATCTGATTACAATTGGTAACAGCTATTTTATTTATTTGTCGAATGACAAACTAGAAACTACAAGTTCCAAATCATAGCTTTTACGAAATAAAAACAAATTACAGACCACAATAAAAAAGTTTCAAATCACAACATTCGACATTCGCAGATTTTCAGCTGTATTCGATATAGAGTTGCAGTTTCGTCTGTAGTTTCCATTTCGCAGAGTTTTTTGAGCGTTGTTGGACAGTGTTTCCACGGTTTGCCCTGCTTCTCCGCAGTCACATTCAGGGCTATGGACTGTGCCCCGTCTGTGTAGGCCAGCCCTAGTTCTGAAGTGACCTGTTCGGATCGTGTTTCAGCAGCACCAAATGTTCTACATTAGTTGGGATCCTTGCGCTGGTATAGTCGGGGTAAATGGAAATCAGCATATGGCATTCTTGGCCGGGAGGCCCCATCCGGGGATGTTCGGTCGCCGAGTGCAAGGCTTATTTCAGTCGACGCCACATTGGGAGAATTAAGTGCCGGTTATAAGGATGAAATGATGATGAGGACAACACAACACCCAGTCCACGAGCGGAGAAAACCCCCAACCCGGCCGGGAATCGACCCCGGGCCCGCTGCATGGGAGGCAAGCACGTAAATACCCAGCTAAGCAGGCGGCCATAGTCGGGGTTTTCTACATCTACATCTACATCTAAGTGATTCCTCTGCTACTCACAATAAAGTGCCTGGTAGAGGGTTCAATGAACCACCTTCATGCTGTCTCTCTACCGCTCCATTCTCGAACGGCACGCGGGAAAAACGAGCACTTAAATTTTTCCGTGCGCCTCCTGATTTCTCTTATTTTATCCTGATGATCATTTCTCCCTATGTAGGTGGTGCCAATGGAATGTTTTCGCAATCGGAGGAGAAAACTGGTGATTGAAATTTCATGAGAAGATCCCGTCGCACCGAAAAACGCCTTTGCTTTAATGATTGCCACTCCAATTCACGTATCATGTCTGTGACACTATCTCCCCTATTTCGCGATAATACAAAACGAGCTGCCCTTCTTTGTCCTTTTTCGATGTCATCCGTCAGTCCTACCTGATGCGGATCCCACACCGCACAGCAGTACTCCAGAATACGATGGACAAGCGTATTGTAAGCAGTCTCTTTGATAGACCTGTTGCACCTTCTAAGTGTTCTGCCAATGAATCGCAGTCTTTGGTTTGCTGTACCCACAATATTATCTATGTGATCGTTCCAATTTAGGTTATTTGTAATTGTAATTCCTAAGTATTTAGTTGAATTTACAGCCTTCATATTTGTGTGACTTATCGCGTAATCGAAATTTAGCTGATTTCTTTTAGTACCCATGTGAATAACTTCACACTTTTCCTTATTCAGGGTCAATTGCCACTTTTCGCACCATATAGATATCTTATCTAAATCATTTTGCAAGTCGTTTTGATCATCTGATGACTTTACAAGACGGTAAATGACAGCATCATCTGCAAACAATCTAAGACGGCTACTTAGATTGTCTCCTATGTCGTTCATATAGATCAGGAACAATAGAGGGCCTATAACACTTCCTTCGGGAACGCCGGACATTGCTTTTGTTTTACTCGATGACTTTCCGTCTATTACTACGAACTGTGACCTTTCTGACAGGAAATTACGAATTCAGTCGCACAACTGAGGCGATACTCCGTACGAACGCAGTTTGGTTAGAAGACGCTTGTGAGGAACAGTGTCGAAAACCTTCTGGAAATCTAAAAATATGGAATCAATTTGACATCCCCTGTCGATAGCACTTATTACTTCATGAGTATAAAGAGCTAGTTGTGTTTCACAAGAACGATATTTTCTGAATCCGTGCTGACTATATGTCAATAAATCGTTTTCTTCGAGGTACTTCATAATGTTCGAATACAATATATGTTCTAAAACCCTACTGCAAATCTACGTTAGTGATATAGGCCTGTAATTCAGCGGATTACGCCTACTTCCCTTTTTGGGTATTGGTGAGACATGAGCAATCTTCCAGTCTGTAGGTACGTATCTTTCTGTGAGCGAGTGGTTGTATATAATTGCTAAATATGGAGCTATTTTATCAGCATACTCAGAGAGGAACCTGACTGGTATACAATCTGGACCGGAGGCCTTGCCTTTATTAAGTGATTTAATCTGCTTTGTTACACCGAGGATATCTACTTATATGTTTCTCATCTTGGCAGTTGTTCTTGATTGGAATTCAGGAATATTTACTTCGTCTTCTTTGGTGAAGGAGTTTCGGAAAACTGTGTTTAATAACTCTACTTTAGTGGCGCTGTCATCAGTGACTTCACCGTTATTATCGCGCAGTGAAGGTTTATGTCTTGCCACTGGTGTGCTTTATGTATGACCAGAATCTCTTTGGGTTTCCTGCAGATTTCGAGCCAGAATTTCGTTGTGGAAATTATTAAAAGCATCTCGCATTGAAGTACGCGCCATATTTTGAACTTCTGTAAAACTTTGCCAATCTTGAGGATTTTGCGTTCTTTTAAATTTGGCATGCTTTTTTCGTTGCTTCTGCAACAACGAGCTGACCCGTTTTGTGTACCTTGGGGGATCAGTACCATCACTTATTACTTTATGTGGTATATACCTCTCAGTTGCTGTTGATACTATCTCTTTGAAGACATTCCACAAATTTTCTACAAGTACATGATCAGATCGGAAGGAGTGAAGACTGTCTCTTAAAAAGGCGTTAAGAGCATTTTTATCAGCTTTTTTTAAATAGATATACTTCGCGTTTCTTTTTGATGGTTGTAGGTGTTACGGTATTCAGCCTAGCAGCAACTGCCTTGTGGTCGCTAATCCCTGTATTCGTCACAACACTCACAGCAACCATTTACGCTTCGAGTGGGCTCATGAACTAATTGTTCAAAATAATTTTCTGAGAAAGCATTCAGTACAATTTCGGGATGTTTTATGCCTGCCGCCGGCTTTAAACGTATAATTTTTCCAGCATATCGAGGGTAAATTGAAATCACCAAAGACTATAATTGTATGAGCGGGGTACTTATTTGAAATGAGACTCAAGTTTTCTTTGAACTGTTCAGCAACTATGTCTTCTGAGTGGGGGGGGGGGATCGGTAAAACGATCCGATTAATAGTTTATCCCGATTGTCAGGTATAACCTCTACCCATACTATTTCACATGAACTATCTACTTCAATTTCGCTACAAGGCAAACTACCTCTGACATCAATAAATACTCCACCACCAACTGTATTTAATCTATCCTTTCTGAACACTGTTAGATCGTTTGAAACAGTTTCGGCTGAACGTATTTCCGGCATTAGCCAGCTATCTGTACCTACAACTATTTGAGCTTCAGTGCTTTCTATTAGGGCTTGGAGATTTGGTTCTTTCCCAAAACAGCTACGACAATTTACAACTACAATACCAATCGTTTCTACAACTACCTTACTGTGTTTTACCTGCCGACTTTCTGACGGACACCCCTTCTGTGGTTCCCTGAGACCCTCTAACCTAAAAAATCGGCCTGTCCCTTCCAAACAGCCCCCACTACCCCTGTAGCCGCCTCCTGTGTGTAGTGGACTCCTGACCTTTTAAGCGGAACCGGGAAACCCAGCACCCGATGGCGCAAGTCAAGCAATCTGCAGCCTACACGGTCACAGAACCGCCTGAGCCTCTGATTCAGACCCTCCACTCGGCTCTGCACCAAAGGACTGCAGATGGTGAGCTCCTCCTTAATCTCGGAAGCAGTCTTTACCGTTTCCGCTAGCCGCCCGAAATCAGACAGAATCTGCTCCGATTCAAAGCGACACACGTCATTGGTACCGACATGAGCCACCACCTGCAGTTGGTTGCACCCTGTACTCTTCCTGGCATTCCGAAGCACCCTTTCCACATCCGGAATGACTCCCCCCGGAATGCACACAGAGTGCACACTTGCTTCCTTCCCCTCCTTGGCAGCCATGTTCCTAAGGGGCCCCATTTCGCGCCTAACGTTGTTGGAGCTCCCAACTACCAGCAAACCCACCCTCTGTGAATGCCCTGACCTTGCAGGCCGAGAAGCTTCTTCTGGAACGTGGTGGACGACTGCATCCGGCTCAGAGACATCGTCAGCCACAGATAATGCCCGAAACCTGTTCGTCAAACGAACCGGGGAGGCCCTACGATCGGCCCCACGGAAAGCAAAGTTTTTCGCTACCTACCAGACTTTGGAATGATCTCCCACTCGACCACAGGTGAGGGGTTAACCTCAGTGCAGGCAGTACCCGGGGGGGGAGGAGGGGGGGGGGTCACAGCAGTGGACCGATCGGAGGACACGTGGGACATGCACGACGTCCCTCGCATCCCCGCGTCCGATCCCCCACAGTGACGCCCCATGGCAGCAGCCTCAAACTGTGTGACGGAAGCCAACGCAGCCTGAAGCTGTGAGCGAAGGGTCGCCAGCTCAGCTCGCATCTGTGCACAGCAATCACAGTTCCTATCCATTACTGCACTCCTCCTGTTTGAAGCTCGTAAAAATATGTAACAAGCGGTATATTCGCCTTAATAGTACCCGTGGTCTAGGGGTAGCGTCTTTGATTCATAATTAAACCGTCTTCGGTCCCGGGTTCGATCCCCGCCACTGCCTAAATTTTGATAAATAATCAGCATTGGCGGACGAAGACTTCCGGCATAAGAAGTCAGCCTCATTCTGCTAACGGCCTTGTCAAAGAGGGCGGAGGAGCGGATAGAGGTTCAGGAAACTCTCTTGTCCTAGGGGTGGGAAATTGCCCGTAAAGGCGGAAGACGCAGCAATGATCAACGACATGAGGATGCAGAAGGCAATGGAAACCACTGCATTAAAGACACGTAACGTGTATCCACAGGACGTGTGGCCTGTAACTGAGGAAGTGTCATGATGATCTCCCCATTCGTAAAATATTCCGGAATAGTCCCCCATTCGGATCTCCGGGAGGGGACTGCCAAGGGGGAGGTTAGCATGAGAAAAAGATTGAATAATCAACGAAAGGATAACGTTCTACGAGTCGGGGCGTGGAATGTCAGAAGCTTGAACGTGGTAGGGAAACTAGAAAATCTGAAAAGGGAAATGCAAAGGTTCAATCTACACTCCTGGAAATGGAAAAAAGAACACATTGACACCGGTGTGTCAGACCCACCATACTTGCTCCGGACACTGCGAGAGGGCTGTACAAGCAATGATCACACGCACGGCACAGCGGACACACCAGGAACCGCGGTGTTGGCCGTCGAATGGCGCTAGCTGCGCAGCATTTGTGCACCGCCGCCGTCAGTGTCAGCCAGTTTGCCGTGGCATACGGAGCTCCATCGCAGTCTTTAACACTGGTAGCATGCCGCGACAGTGTGGACGTGAACCGTATGTGCAGTTGACGGACTTTGAGCGAGGGCGTATAGTGGGCATGCGGGAGGCCGGGTGGACGTACCGCCGAATTGCTCAACACGTGGGGCGTGAGGTCTCCACAGTACATCGATGTTGTCGCCAGTGGTCGGCGGAAGGTGCACGTGCCCGTCGACCTGGGACCGGACCGCAGCGACGCACGGATGCACGCCAAGACCGTAGGATTCTACGCAGTGCCGTAGGGGACCGCACCGCCACTTCCCAGCAAATTAGAGACACTGTTGCTCCTGGGGTATCGGCGAGGACCATTCGCAACCGTCTCCATGAAGCTGGGCTACGGTCCCGCACACCGTTAGGCCGTCTTCCGCTCACGCCCCAACATCGTGCAGCCCGCCTCCAGTGGTGTCGCGACAGGCGTGAATGGAGGGACGAATGGAGACGTGTCGTCTTCAGCGATGAGAGTCGCTTCTGCCTTGGTGCCAATGATGGTCGTATGCGTGTTTGGCGCCGTGCAGGTGAGCGCCACAATCAGGACTGCATACGACCGAGGCACACAGGGCCAACACCCGGCATCATGGTGTGGGGAGCGATCTCCTACACTGGCCGTACACCACTGGTGATCGTCGAGGGGACACTGAATAGTGCACGGTACATCCAAACCGTCATCGAACCCATCGTTCTACCATTCCTAGACCGGCAAGGGAACTTGCTGTTCCAACAGGACAATGCACGTCCGCATGTATCCCGTGCCACCAAACGTGCTCTAGAAGGTGTAAGTCAACTACCCTGGCCAGCAAGATCTCCGGATCTGTCCCCCAATGAGCATGTTTGGGACTGGATGAAGCGTCGTCTCACGCGGTCTGCACGTCCAGCACGAACGCTGGTCCAACTGAGGCGCCAGGTGGAAATGGCATGGCAAGCCGTTCCACAGGACTACATCCAGCATCTCTACGATCGTCTCCATGGGAGAATAGCAGCCTGCATTGCTGCGAAAGGTGGATATACACTGTACTAGTGCCGACATTGTGCATGCTCTGTTGCCTGTGTCTATGTGCCTGTGGTTCTGTCAGTGTGATCATGTGATGTATCTGACACCAGGAATGTGTCAATAAAGTTTCCCCTTCCTGGGACAATGAATTCACGGTGTTCTTATTTCAATTTCCAGGAGTGTAGATATAGTAGGGGTCAGTGAAGTGAAGTGGAAGGAAGACAAGGATTTCTGGTCAGATGAATATCGGGTAATATCAACAGCAGCAGAAAATGGTATAACAGGTGTAGGATTCGTTATGAATATGAAGGTAGGGCAGAGGGTGTGTTATTGTGAACAGTTCAGTGACCGGGTTGTTCTAATCAGAATCGACAGCAGACCAACACCGACAACGATAGTTCAGGTATACATGCCGACGTCGCAAGCTGAAGATGAACAGATAGAGAAAGTGTATGAGGATATTGAAAGGGTAATGCAGTATGTAAAGAGGGACGAAAATCTAATAGTCATGGGCTACTGGAATGCAGTTGTAGGGGAAGAAGTAGAAGAAAAGTTTACCGGACAATATGGACTTGGGACAAGGAATGAAAGAGGAGAAAGACTAATTTAGTTCTGTAACAAGTTTCAGCTAGTAATAGCGAATACCCTATTCAAGAATCACAAGAGGAGGAGGTATACTTGGAAAAGGCCGGGAGATACGGGAAGATTTCAATTAGATTACATCATGGTCAGACAGAGATTCCGAAATCAGATACCGGACTGTAAGGCGTACCCAGGAGCATATATAGACTCAGATCACAATATAGTAGTGATGAAGAGTAGGCTGAAGTTCAAGACATTAGTCAGGAAGAATCAATATGCAAAGAAGTGGGATACGGAAGTACTAAGGAATGACGAGATACGTTTGAAGTTCTCTAACGCTATAGATACAGCAGTAAGGAATAGCGCAGTAGGCAGTACAGTTGAAGAGGAATGGACATTTCTAAAAAGGGCCATCACAGAAGTTGGGAAGGAAAACATAGGTACAAAGAAGGTAGCTGCGAAGAAACCATGGGTAACAGAAAAAACACTTCAGTTGATTGATGAAAGGAGGAAGTACAAACATGTTCCGGGAAAATCAGGAATACAGAAATACAAGTCGCTGAGGAATGAAATAAGTAGGAAGTGCAGGGAAGCTAAGACGAAATGGCTGCAGGAAAAATGTGAAGACATCGGAAAAGATATGATTGTCGGAAGGACAGACTCAGCGTACAGGAAAGTCAAAACAACCTTTGGTGACATTAAAAGCAACAGTGGTAACATTACGAGTGCAACGGTAATTCCACTGTTAAATGCAGGGGAGAGAGCAGATAGGTGGAAAGAATACATTGAAAGCCTCTATGAGGGTGAAGATTTGTCTGATGTGATAGAAGAAGAAACAGGAGTCGATTTAGAAGAGATAGGGGATACAGTATTAGAATCGGAATTTAAAAGAGCTTTGGAGGACATACGGTCAAATAAGGCAGAAGGGATAGATAACATTCCATCAGAATTTCTAAAATCATTGGAGGAAGTCGCAACAAAACGACTATTAACGTTGGTGTGTAGAATATATGAGTCTGGCGATATACCATCTGACTTTCGGAAAAGCATCATCCACACAATTCTGAAGACGGCAAGAGCTGACAAGTGCGAGAATTATCGCACCATCAGTTTAACAGCTCATGCATCGAAGCTGCTTACAAGAATAATATACAGAAGAATGGAAAAGAAAATTGAGAATGCGCTAGGTGACGATCAGTTTGGCTTAGGAACAGTAAAGGGACGAGACAGGCAATTCTGACGTTACGGATAATAATGGAAGCAAGGCTAAAGAAAAATCAAGACACTTTCATAGGATTTGTCGACCTGGAAAAAGCGTTCGACAGTATAAAATGGTGCAAGCTGTTCGAGATTCTGAAAAAAGTAGGGGTAAGCTATAGGGAGAGACGGGTCATATACAATATGTACAACAACCAAGAGGGAATAATAAGAGTGGACGATCAAGAACGAAGTGCTCGTGTTAAGAAGGGTGTAAGACAAGGCTGTAGCCTTTTGCCCCTACTCTTCAATCTGTACATCGAGGAAGCAATGATGGAAATAAAAGAAAGGTTCAGGAGTGGAATTAAAATACAAGGTGAAAGGATATCAATGATACGATTCGCTGATGACATTGCTATCCTGAGTGAAAGTGAAGAAGAATTAAATGATCTGCTGAACGGAATGAACAGTCTAATGAGTACACAGTATGGTTTGAGAGTAAATCGGAGAAAGACGAAGGTAATGAGAAGTAGTAGAAATGAGAACAGCGAGAAACTTAACATGAGGATTGATGGTCACGAAGTCAATGAAGTTAAGGAATTCTGCTACCTAGGCAGTAAAATAACCAATGACGGACGGAGCAAGGAGGACATCAAAAGCAGACTCGCTATGGCAAAAAAGGCATTTCTGGCCAAGAGAAGTCTACTAATATCAAATACCGGCCTTAATTTGAGGAAGAAATTTCTGAGGATGTACGTCTGGAGTACAGCATTGTATGGTAGTGAAACATGGACTGTGGGAAAACCGGAACAGAAGAGAATCGAAGCATTTGAGATGTGGTGCTATAGGCGAATGTTGAAAATTAGGTGGACTGATAAGGTAAGGAATGAGGAGGTTCTACGCAGAATCGGAGAGGAAAGGAATATGTGGAAAACACTGATAAGGAGAAGGGACAGGATGATAGGACATCTGCTAAGACATGAGGGAATGACTTCCATGGTACTAGAGGGAGCTGTAGAGGGCAAAAACTGTTGGGGAAGACAGAGATTGGAATACGTCAAGCAAATAATTGAAGACGTAGGTTGCAAATGCTACTCCGAGATGAAGAGGTTAGCACAGGAAAGGAATTCGTGGCGGGCCGCATCAAACCAGTCAGTAGACTGATGACCAAAATCAAAAGTAGCAGGAACTAGCGATGCGCTCTCTCTGACGGTCTAACTAGGTGTTGCAATGGAAAATATTGTTAGATGCCCATCTCTTTCCGGATAAATAGAATATCGTCTCACACAAGTCTGTAGAACCTCAGGTGGGAACTTGAGCGTTTTCTGATACGGTGTGGATGGGTGGTGCTGTTGGGATGGATTGGTGGATTGATGGGTTTAAGGGACCAGACTAGTAGTTCATCGGTCTCAGTACACTCGGGAGTACGAGAGAATGAAGTTTGATCCGTTCTCTGATTACAACCTGTTGTCATCTCATGTCTTGTGGAGGGATGATAGCAAGGGCATGAAGCCATAATGTCAATATGTGTTTCAACATTCCAGTTATAGCCGGCCGGAGTGGCCGAGCGGTTCTAGGCGCTACAGTCTGGAACCGCGCGACCACTACGGTCGCAGGTTCGAATCCTGCCTCGGGCATGGATGTGTGTGATGTCCTTAGGTTAGTTAGATTTAAGCAGTTCTAGGGGACTGATGACCTCAGAAGTTAAGTCTCATAGTGCTCAGAGCCATTTGAACCATAACCACTCCAGTTATAGTACACACAGACTCATTTAGACGGTCCTCTTATTAGGTGACCTTCCATTAGGAAAGTGGGTGCACTCAGCGTCTGTGATATGATTTATAAATTATAGAGCGCAGCAATCAGTCGTCCTTCTTTTTGCAGGCTATATTTGGCAAATCCAGATTTCTGCTAGTGCCTAGCCATTATCAATGCACTATCTCCTAGTCTCGATCCATGTCAGTTCCCTGTTCCTTGGGCGTCTGTCACAGTTCTTTGAATACTACTCACTACTGACGCCCGAACAATAGGGAACTGTCATGCATCGAGATTAGGAAATAGTGCATTTATAATGGCTAGGCACTAGCCTAAATCCGGATTTACCAAATACAACCTAAAAAATAAAGGACGACTGATTGCTGCGCTCTGTAATTTATAAATAGACTGCTTTATTGTTGATATGCCTACCCTTACACTATGCACTGAGATGACAAAAATCATGTGGTACCTCCCAACATCACGCCCGGTGTATTAGAGCATCTCGACGGGGTTCGGACTCAACAAGTCGTTGGAAGTCCCCTACCTAGAGAAATAATGAGCAATGCTGTCTCTATAGCCGTCCATAATTGTTGCCGCTGCATGATTTTGTGCAAGAACTGACCTCTCGATTATGTCCCATAACTGTTCAATGGAATTCATGTCGGGCGATACTGTTGGGCAATCATTCGCTTGAAACATCCAGAACGTTCTTTAGAAGAATAGTGAACCGTTGTGAGCCTGTGCTTTGTCACCCATAAAAATCCTATCGTTGTGTGCTGCAAATGATCTCCAAGTAGCCAAACATAACCATCTCGAGCCAATGATCGGCTCAGTTGGACCACAGGACCCAGTCCATTCCAAATAAACACAGCCTACAACACTATGGAGTCACTACCAGCTTGCACAGTGCCTTATTGACAACTTGGGTACATGGCTTCCTGGGGTCTGCGCCACACTCTAGTCCTACCGTAAGTCTTATCAACTGAAATCACAACTCATCTGATCAGGTCACAGTTTCTCGGTCGTCTAGGGTCCAACCGATATGGTCACGAGCCAGGAGAGGCGCTGCAGGCGATCTCGCGCTGTTATCAAAGGCACTTGCGTCAGTCGCCTCGTGCCGTAGCGCATTAACGCCCAATCCGCCGTACTATCCTAACGGACATGTTCATCGTTCATCCCACATTGATTTCTGCTGTTATTTCACAAAGAATTGCTTGTCTGTTAGCACAAACGCCGTTGTTATCTGTCATTAAGCGAGGGCCGTCGGTCAATGTGTTGTCCTTGATAAGAGGTATGTCTGGAATTTGGTATTCCCGGCACGATATCGACTCAGTGGATGTCGGAATACTGCATTCCCTACCTATTTATGAAATGGGTTGTCCCTTGCGTCTAGCTCCAACTACGATTCCGCGTGCTGCCCAAATCGCGTCGGACACCTGGTGACATGAATCGTCTGAGTACAATTGGGAGCTCAGCGAATGCACTGCCCTTTTATACCCAGTGGGCATGATATTGCCGTCATCTGAATGTTTGCATATCACTATCCCATGAGATTCGTCCCCGTCGCACAGTACTGTGCAGTTGAGTATATTAAAGATTGTGTGTACGATAGCGTCCCCCAGGCAGTTGCTTCCAGAATCCTTATTATGTTGTTTTGGATACACCTAATCCGCATTTAAGGATTTCGTGAGATAGAATGTTCACACATACGTCAAAATGAACTTCTCGTGATTAACATCAGCTTTAGGTTTTCTGTGTAAAAATAAATACGGAAAAACGAAACAATAGCTTGCAGTATTTGTTTAAATGCCAGAAATTATCTGAATTTACGACGTAATTGTCAGCATCTCAGATTTCGTCAGTATAATATGAAAAGTAAGAAACCTTGCTGTTAGATAAGCGACGGCGGTTTGACACTGCGTAAGTTTCTCTGGAGCGGAACGGTTTTTAAAGAGAGGACATAGTGCTATACGCCATGGGTCCTGCGATAGTTCAACTGATCAATGAGCAACGTCAGTAGCTCAAATGTTGGATTCTGCGACAAACTGTTACAAAATGACTCGTTAACAGCGGACAGTTGTAAGTGGCAGTTAGCTAATGTTTTTGTAAAAAAACTCGCGTTTTTTCGAACACAACAGAGTAAAGCAAGGATCGTAGCGAACCGTCTGATTCGCTCGGAAATGCTTTATGAGCGATGCGGCAAGTTTAATTAGCAGCTTCCCTCGCGAAGTGTGACAAATTACGAATCGCCTGTCGACAGCAGTCTCTGGAAATGAGCGGATGTCTGCGCTGTTTCGGAATGAGTTTCTGCTCGGGCTAATTACTTTTACAGCGGTGAAGGATGTCAGCAATCAGCAGCACAAAAATTCGTCAAGTAGCAGTCATCTGTGTGTAAGGTAAGGCGCATCTAGAGAGCAAGATGAATCACATCTAGACTTCTTGGAAGTATCCGAATAAGTAGCATGTGCAGAATCCAAATACTGCTTTCTTTGCCATGAAAATGATCTCTACTGTCTCTGTTGTCATAACTATTTAATAAAGCGTTCCTTCCCGTCTTAAACCATGTCTGTGAACCAGCAGGCGTTCGACAAAAACATGGAAACACCGTGCGGAATGCATGCTTGAACATAAATGCATATGACAGCGAACACTGGAGGTTGCGCTGTTGTGTTTAACCACGAGTGGCACTTGCGCAATGTCTTCAAGACGTTCCAAGTCTCAGTGGTGGTAGGAACAATTTTCTGTGTACACTACTGGCCATTAAAATTGCTACACCAAGAAGAAATGCAGATGATAAACGGGTATTCATTGGACAAATATATTATACTAGAACTGACATGTGATTACATTTTCACGCAATTTGGGTGCATAGATCCTGAGAAATCACTACCCAGAACAACCACCTCTGCCCGTAATAACGGCCTTGATACGCCTGGGCATTGAGTCAAACAGAGCTTGGATGGCGTGTACAAGTACAGCTGCCCATGCAGCTTCAACACGGTACCACAGTTCATGAAGAATAGTGACTGGCGTATTGTGACGAACCAGTTGCTCGGCCACCATTGAGCAGACGTTTTCAGTTGGTGAGAGATCTGGAGAATGTGCTGGCCAGGACAGCAGTCGAACATTTTCTGCATCCAGAAAGGCCCGTACAGGGCCTGTAACATACGGTCGTGCATTATCCTGCTGAATGTAGGGTTTCACAGGGATCGAATGAAGGGTAGAGCCACGGGTCGTAACACATGTGAAATGTAACGTCCACTGTTCAAAGTGCCGTCAGTGCGAACAAGAGGTGACCGAGACGTGTAACCATGGCACCCCATACCATCATGCCGGGTGATATGCCAGTATGGCGATGACGAATACACGCTTCCAATGTGCGTTCACCGCGATGTTGCGAAACACGGATGCGACCATCATGATGCTGTAAACAGAACATGGATTCATCTGAAAAAATGACGTTTTGCCATTCGTACACCCAGGTTCGTCGTTGAGTACACCATCGCAGGCGCTCCTGTCTGTGATGCAGCTTCAAAGGTAACCGCAGCCATGGTCTCTTAGATCGTAGTCCATGCTGCTGCAAACGTCGTCGAACTGTTTGTGCAAATGGTTGTTGTCTTTCAAACGTCCCCATCTGTTGACTCCGGGATCGAGACGTGGCTGCACGATCCGTTACAGCCATGCGGATAAGATGCCTGTAATCTCGACTGCTAGTGATACCAGGCTGTTGGGATCCAGCACGGCCTTCCGTATTACCCTCCTGAACCCACCGATTCCATATTCTACTAACAGTCATTGGATCTCGACCAACGCGAGCAGCAATGTCGCGATACGATAAACCGCAATCGCGATAGGCTACAATCCGACCTTTATCAAAGTCGGGAACGTGATGGTACGCATTTCTCCTCCTTACACGAGGCATCACAACAACGTTTCAGCAGGCAACGCCGGTCAACTGCTGTTTGCGTATGTGGAAACGGTTGGAAACTTTCCTCATGTCAGCACGTTGTAGGTGTCGCCACCGGCGCCAAACTTGTGTGAATGCTCTGAAAATCTGATCATTTGCGTATCACTGCACCTTCTTCCTGTCGGTTAAATTTCGCGTTTGTAGCACGTCATCTTCGTGGTGTAGCAATTTTAATGGCCAGTAGTGTAGTTGTGAGTGCATTACGTCGGAGGTTATGGCATTGGAAATGTGGGCGAATTGTTGGTGCTTGTATGGCGGGTATTTCTGTAACCAAGGTAGCCGAAGTGTTGTGTGTTTCAAGGCATGGAAGATTTTTACGATATACAGGGAAAGCGTAATAAAAACCATCTGCTAAGCCACAAGACGGACGAAAGTGTTTGTTGGGTGACAGACGGTCATTGAAGAGGATTGTGACGAACAATACGAGGACGACAGCTGAAAAAAGTCATTGCAGAACTAATTTTGCACTTGTGAACCCTGTCAGCGCCAAAAACAACACGAATGGGGCTCCAAAAGGAGGGAATTGCAGGTTGAACTGGAATTCCAAACGTACTCGTCAGAAATGGAAACGTCCATTGGAAAACCACGACTATGGAGCAATGGAAGAAAGTCGTTTGGTCGACTGAGCCTTTTTTCAAACCGTTTCTAACTTGTGGCCCAGTTAACGTCCAAAGAGTGAAACATGGCAGGAGTTTGGTGATGAGTTGGGCAGCCATATCGTGGAATTCCATAGGCCCCATCGGTATACTGCGAGGTGGCGTTACTGCTAGCGATTGAGTGAGGTTCATCCTATAGTACAATGTTATTATCCCGATAATCATGCTGTATTCTAGGTCGACAGGGCTCCCATTGACACAGATCACATAGTCCAGGACTGGTGTTGTCAGCTCAAGGATGAAATGTCACATTTCGCCTGGCAACTATCGTCACGAGATTTCAGTATTACTGAGCCTTTGTGGTGTAGGTTATCGGAATCTGCCACTATTTTGCAGGAAGAATGTTATAAGATTCCTTTGAAAAACACAATATTCATCCATTTGGGGACAACTGGAAGTTGTTTTGAACGCCAACGGTTTTCATTTACAGTGTTAGGCATGGTAATGTTTTGTGTTGTTGGATTTTCAATGTTTTTGTCCACCCCTTGTCCGTACGAGTGTTACGTCGCTACTGGGCACTACGCACTGTAGATTTAACAACTAGCTCGAGCCTCCACGTGCTATGGCAGCAGCCTTTTCAGTAGTTGCAGGGGCAACTGTCTGGATGATTGACTGATCTGGCCTTCTAACACTAACTAAAACGGCCTTGCTGTGCTGGTACAGCGAACGGCTGAAAGCAAGGGGAAACTACAGCCGTAATTTTTCCCGAGGGCATGCAGCTTTACTGTAAGGTTAAATGATGATGGCGTCCTCTTGGGTAAAATATTCCGGAGGTAAAATAGTCCCCCATTCGGATCTCCGGGCGGGGACTACTCAAGAGAACGTCGTTATCAGGAGAAAGAAAACTGGCGTTCTACGGATCGGAGCATGGAATGTCAGATCCCTTAATCGGGCAGGTAGGTTAGAAAATTTAAAAAGGGAAATGGCTAGGTTAAAGTTAGATATAGTGGGAATTAGTGAAGTTCGGTGGCAGAAGGAACAAGACTTCTGGTCAGGTGAATACAGGGTTATAAATACAAAATCAAATAGGGGTAATGCAGGAGTAGGTTTAATAATGAATAAAAAAATAGGAGTGCGGGTAAGCTACTACAAACAGCATAGTGAGCGCATTATTGTGGCCACGATAGACACGAAGCCCATGCCTACTACGGTAGTACAAGTTTATATGCCAACTAGTTCTGCAGATGATGAAAAAATCGATGAAATGTATGATGAGATAAAAGAAATTATTCAGCTAGTGAAGGGAGATGAAAATTTAATAGTCATAGGTGACTGGAATTCGAGAGTAGGAAAAGGGAAAGAAGGAAACATAGTGGTGAATATGGATTGGGGCTAAGAAATGAAAGAGGAAGCCTGGTAGAATTTTGCACAGAGCATAACTTAATCATAGGTAACACTTGGTTCAAAAAACATAAAAGAAGGTTGTATACATGGAAGAATCCTGGAGATACTAAAAGGTATCAGATAGATTATATAATGGTAAGACAGAGATTTAGGAACCAGGTTTTAAATTGTAAGACATTTTCAGGGGCAAAGGTGGACTCTGACCACAATCTATTGGTTATGAACTGTAGATTAAAACTGAAGAAACTGCAAAAAAGGTGGGAATTTAAGGAGATGGGTAACAGAAGAAATATTGAATTTAATTGATGAAAGGGGAAAATATAAAAATGCAGTAAATGAAGCAGGAAAAAAGGAATACAATCGTTCAATCGTCTCAAAAATGAGATCAACAGGAAGTGCAAAATGGCTCAGCAGGCATGGCTAGAGGACAAATGTCAGGATGTAGAGGCTTATCTCACTAGGGGCAAGGTAGATACTGTCTACAGGAAAAATAAAGAGACCTTTGGAGAAAAGAGAGCCACTTGTATGAATATCAAGAGCTCAGATGGAAACGCAGTTCTAAGCAGAGAAGGGAAAGCAGAAAGGTGGCCGGCCGCGGTGGTCTAGCAGGTTCTAGGCGCTCAGTCCGGAACCGCAGGACTGCTACGGTCACAGGTTCGAATCCTGCCTCGGGCATGGATGTGTGTGCTGTCCTTAGGTTGGTTAGGTTTAATTAGTTCTAAGTTCTAGGCGACTGATGACCTCAGAAGTTAAGTCGCATAGTGCTCAGAGCCGTTTGAACCATTTTGCAGAAAGGTGGAAGGAGTATATAGAGGGTCTATGCAAGGGCGATGTACTTGAGGACAATATTATGGAAATGGAAGAGGATGTAGATGAAGATGAAATAGGAGATAGATACTGCACGAAGAGTTTGGCAGAGCATTGAAAGACCTGAGTCGAAACAAGGCCCCGGGAGTAGACAACATTCCATTAGAACTACTGACAGTCTTGGGAGAGCCAGGAATAACAGAACTCTACCATCTGGCGACCAAAATGTACGAGACAGGCGAAATACCCTCAGACTTCTAGAAGAATATAATAATTCCAATCCCAAAGAAAGTAGGTGTTGACAGATGTGAAAATTAGCGAACTATCAGTTTAGTAAGTCACAGCTGCAAATACTGACGCGAATTCTTTACAGACGAATGGAAAAACTGGTTGACGCCGAACTCTGGGAAGATCAGTTTGGATTCCGTAGAGATATTGGAACACGTGAGGCAATACTGACCCTACGACTTTTCTTAGAAGAAAGATTAAGGAAAGGCAAATCTACGTTGCTAGCATTTGTAGAATTAGAGAAAGCTTTTGACAATGTTGGTTGGAATACTCTCTTTCAAATTCTAAAGGTGGTAGGGGTAAAATACAGGGAGCGAAAGGATATTTACAATTTGTACAGAAACCAGATTGCAGTTATAAGAGTCGAGGAACATGATAGGGAAGCAGTGGTTGGGAAGGGATTGAGACAGGGTTGAAGCCTCTCCCCGGTGTTATTCAATCTGTATATTGAGCTAGCAGTAAAGGAAACAAAAGAAAAATTCGGAGTAGGTATTAAAATCCAGCCGGCCGCTGTGGTCTAGCGGTTCTAGGCGCTCAGTCCAGAACGGCGCGACTGCTACGGTCGCAGGTCGAATCCTGCCTCGGGCATGGATGTGTGTGATGTCCTTAGGTTAGTTAGGTTTAAGTAGTTCTAAGTTGTAGGGGACTGATGACCACAGATGTTAAGTCCCATAGTGCTCAGAGCCATCTGAACCATTTAAATCCAGGAAGAAGAAATAAAAACTTCGCCGATGACATTGTAATTCTGTCAGAGACAGCAAAGGACTTGGAAGAGCAGTTGAACGGAATGGCCAGTGTCTTGAAAGGAGGATATAAGATGAACATCAACAAAAGCAAAACGAGGATAATGGAATGTAGTCGAATTAAGTCGGGTGCTGCTGAGAGTATTAGATTAGGAAATGAGACACTTAAAGTAGTAAATGAGTTTTCTATTTGAGGAGGAAAATAACTGATGATGGTCGAAGTAGAGAGGATATAAAATGTAGACTGGCAATGGTAAGGAAAGCGGTTCTGAAGAAGAGAAATTTGTTAACATCGAGTATAGATTTAAGTGTCAGGAAGTCGTTTCTGAAAGTATTTGTATGGAGTGTAGCCATGTATGGAAGTGAAACATGGACGGTAACTAGTTTGGACAAGAAGAGAATAGACGCTTTCGAAATGTGGTGCTACAGAAGAATGCTGAAGATTAGATGGGTAGATCATATAACTAATGAGGATGTATTGAACAGAATTGGGGAGAAGAGGAGTTTGTGGCACAACTTGACTAGAAGAAGGGACCGGTTGGTAGGACATGTTCTGAGGCATCAAGGGATCACAAATTTAGCATTGGAGGGCAGCGTGGAGGGTAAAAATTGTAGAGGGATACCAAGAGACGAATGCACTAAGCAGATTCAGAAGGATGTAGGTTGCAGTAGGTACTGGGAGATGAAGAAGCTTGCACAGGATAGAGTAGCATGGAGAGCTGCATCAAACCAGTCTCGGGACTGAAGACCACACCAACAACAACTGCACTCATTCATATTGTCGACTCTGTCATTATCAGCAAGATCTTTGAGCCCAACTTTCCCCTGTGCTTGTTTTGTATTGCTCTTCTGAGGTTGTGCAGAGTTTGGCAATACCTTTGAGAGTTTATTTTAGTGCCTCTTTCCAGGAAATCCACATAAATCACACCTTTTCTGTCCCAAAAGAAGTGGTAACCACGTGGTTGAAGGCGCAGGCGGCCTAATTTTACGACGAAGGAATTTCCAAGCTCGTCCATCGCTACGATAAGTGCCTTAATTTAAATGACAACTATGTAGAAAAGTAGTATTTAAGTTTGGCTTTCATCTGTATATAATAAAAGAATTTTCCAATACTTTATTTATTTTTAATTCCGGAACGTAATGTACTTTGTGGATAGCCCTCGTAAAAACAACTATGAGAGTTACTGATTTATGATGCTTAGTTTGCAGTCAGTTCTGAGTATTATTAGTAACTACGCTTGAGTCCCTAAACCTAGTTACAGAACTGCGAATCAGACGCATTACGTATTCCAGGCCGTAGCAGCCGCGACTTGGAGACACCAGGTATGGTTACTTCCCAGCTCGCTGTAAGATCACATCGGTTCGTCTTCTTCCTGCTGGTATTGTAACTGAGATTTGGCAACAAGGCAATGTATGTTTGGCAACTCTGTGATCAACGAGTTACTTCCTGGTGTGCACGGAATCACGCCTCAAAGTTCACTTGACTTGACCTGTCATTTCCATTGAACAATCTGAGTTATTATCGCTTGAGGTTTAAGAAAAGATTGTAAATTTACGGTTTTCAGCCCAGGAAAGTCTTTGCACGTGGAAATCGCAACTAATCTCGTCCTTCAAATAGCGGTTTACGAGTTCTGGCCACTATTGACCTCGTAAGAGGAAGGTAAGGCACATACTTCTTCGCCAGCTCTGTGGTAAAAAGCGTCTGATATGGTTTGCAGTTCCAGTCTCAGTGAGTGTAGCGTTTTTATCCCTTCTGTGAAAGAGCTACAAGCAGTCAGATCAAACATCGATAAGGAAATCGCAAGAAAATACTTTCGGCTCATAGTGCCATGGTGAAAAACTTACAATGCTGCACAACAGGTAACGCCTCTTTCCGCTGCTGACAAGCAAATTTTGGGTTTCTAGGAATACATACATTATTTATGAAATGCCACATTTGCATACCTCTTGAGTATGACACAGCATACCAATTAAACACAGAGCCAATCAAAATCTAAGTGAGTAGTATTTTACCAATTCGTGACGATAGAGGCACGCTTGTGTACAGATACTCAGTTTTATTAAAACAGACTTTCGTCGTAATGTAATCGTGGGTAGTTTTATGTCATTTTTTATAATACAGTTCACAATTTTCGTATGGTATCCTTTAATGTTGTTAAAACAATAGTAAACATGAGAGAGAAATTAATCATCAACGAATATGCAAATTCTCTGATGTTATCAATAACGGTCTGAAAATGCACATGCTATTTGTTGATTACATGCTTGTAGAAAACTTGTTCTGAGTTAAAGCTGTCAAACAAGGTTTGAAGAAGAATAAAATGCCACTACCAGACGACAGCTAATGTAGAAAATACTTTTCCGACGTATTTTGGCACGATGCGCTCTACTCATACATAACACAAAAGTTTCGAGATGCATCTACTGTCTGGCTGTCTATTAAACCTGGAATGAACAAAATGTCACAGAAGTTAGCCCTTTTTCCACATACGACTATTTTGGTTTGAGAAGTGAAGGAAATTATGTTACGAGTTCCAGTAGATTGATAATTTTAGCAGACAGCAGAAAGCGTTTTAAAAAATATAGCAGTGAATGTACTCGAACTCGCGACATCTTATCTACCATGCGCGATACTCACCATTACGCCACTAGCTGACACGTAGCTATAACAGCTCCAGAAGTCACAATAATTCCTCCAGAACTTCTGCATTCCACAGCGCTGTCAGATAATGCGTATCGCCATTTCAATACTTATGAGAGACAAACAGTTATACCTTTTCTTTTGCACTGCACGACGTTTTCAACAAACAGACAGCGCATTAGAGTGTTGTTGGCAGTTACGTGATTTTATTTTGTTGATTACAAAATAAAGTTGAATTCATACACTGGGTAGCCGAGGCAGCTATTTCATGGTGATTCAGTCAACCACGTAAATGAATTTACTGAACATGCTGCGCCTTGATACAGGGAGCCTGTGTGTCAGAATTCTCAGCCAGTGTGGTACAACGGCGTTATGACAGAAAAATGAGCCGCTGAGATGCCGATATGGTGTTCTGTTGGGCTGATGAGAGGTTTATAAATCTATGGTCTGGGCTCGATTCCAACTTTGGTCAATGATTTTAGATAGAGACAGATTCCATTCTCCTCTGGCTACAGCAAGTGAAGAAGATATAATGGCATTGTAGTCTGAAATTCACAATAAAAATTATGGTCCTTCTCTACCAAGTAGACGTTAGGTTGAGCCACAATAAAGTTTGGAATGGCGACATGTAGAAACTTTATCACCAGTAACCTTTCTTATACTAGTTATTTATTTCTAGTGACGAAACGAACGCTATGTAGGCTCACAGGACACTTATTTCATCTTTTATCTGATCTTCTGTATATCGATAAAATTGATTCTGAACTGGGAATGCAACTCAGACCGCCCTTAACGCGGAATTTGATCCCTTCGTGATAATACAGCTCGGCTACAATTTGTTATTTGTTCAAAACTGCAGATTCCTCAACATCTCCACATATTGCGCGTGAATGGGTTCGAATCCTAGCCCCACACTAATGATTTCATTATGTATTATCAAGCTTTAGCACGAGAACCCCTATCTGGTGGTGGATAATAATTTCGATTTTTAATGTATTTTCATTCGTTGTCAACACTAACGATATTTGACGTTTTTGACTCCCAGTGAGATACAGAACTATTTGCGCGATCACTGTAAGTTCAAGACGTTATTCCGAGCTGCTGGTGGAGAAAAATTCGGTAGCTGACGTCTCTTTGTGTGTAGTCAACAACGATATGTGTGGAGCTCTATTCCCAGTCAGCACTGAACTCTTCGTCATATTATTTCTAGTTCAAACATGCTCACATGTCGCTGCTGATGCAACAAACCCATGTTTTACGTTCGTTTTCTCTAGAATATAACAGCGATAGGTGCTGGGTTGGAGTCCTGGGAAGGAAAAAATTAATGTTTCGTCTCATCATTTAAGTTAAAATATCTAGCTACTGCCGAGAAAATCCGATATGTCACTGTTGATTGTGCTTCGATATCTGTCTTATTAGGTTCTGGGTTCGAATCCCTGTCCAACATAAAGCTTTACCTCACGGCATTTCAAATAAGTTACTTGTCAAGAAGCAATATTTAACATCTCTCGTAGTTCGTTAACAGGGACAATAGGCGCTGGGTAGGAATTCGCGTCCGTTAAAAGTGTTTGCGTTATGTAATTTAAAGTTGGTATTTGCTAATTGATACTGTCTAAAATCGAAGTATATCACTGTCTGTATGCCTAATCAGGAATGACTGTTAGTTTCCGTCAGTCACGAAATCTTTGCTTAGTCTCCATGACCTGGGTTTCAATCCATATGCAGAACGAGACGGTTCGTCGTGTCATTTGAAGTTCATACATATTGTCAACTAGATGCTCGTGAATAAATTAAATTTTTAATGTCATTTTGTGTTAAATAATAAGTACGATATGTTACTTTGAAGAGGAAATCATGAATATGACGAACTTACTACGTGCATTACCTATCAGACGTAATAATGAGAGTGGTAACATTTCAGGTACGTCATTTATTGCAATAAATGTGAGCTTACAAGCCTTAAGGACAGTCTTACCTGTGATAAGGTGTTCCCTGATATTTGTAATATCGTAGTATTACTTTACATCTTGAGTTACTGCGATACAGAGCAGTGTTTTCTAGTGGTGACTTGTTGGAACCATTTTCAATAGTCAAACGACTGTACCAAGGAGCGATTAGAGGACCTGCTAGACAGCTGCATTATGTGGATTGCGTGCGAATCAGGCGAAATGAAATTCAGGTCGTTCGGATACTTTTGAGCATACTGTACATGCAAGATGGTGCTCCCGCTCACTTCAGTGGCACAGTGCGACGTCACCTGGACAGTGCCTTCCCTTCGAAATGGATGGGTCGTAGAGGCCCTGTAGCATGGTCAGCAAGATCGCCAGACCTGAATCCACTGGATTTCTTTTTGTGGGGCCATCTGAAATCTGTGATTTATGAAGGAGATGTTGTTTATGTAAACACCCTTCAACGCAGAATACAACACGCCTGTGATATTACGGAAAGAGATACAGACATGTTGGATCGTGTTCAGCAATCTTTCCTGCGAAGAGTTCAGCATTGCCACACACTTCGTGGCCGTCATTTCGAACAGTATTTATAAACCGCCAGTGCAGCTTATGGTCATGTGTTTCTATATTAGTTTCGATTTGTACAGCTGTACTGTATTCTTCTGTGTTAACTGCCACATACCTGTGTAGTTGTATTTTGTATTCTGCATCTATGTACTCGTTTCTTAAAACTAAGTCTGGGACACAAAAACAATTTTAAAACATACAGCCCCTCCTCACGTTCATTTCCCTATGCCAACTAGCCACGATACATAACACCGGCCAGCGTAACCGGTACGAGATAGATGTGGGCCTTGTCATTGCTCGCAGTGTTCAATGCAGACCATCGCTTGACGCCGCATGCCTCGCCTTCTCGTGTGCATCCAGACTACCTGCAACACTCGTATGTTGTGCCCTGTTGCCGATCTGTCCTCTTGGCCAATGTCGCCGCACCATAACACCCGAAAGTCCATATTTCCAGATTTTTACCATTCAATTCCATTGTCATTTATTGACATAGGAACAAGCGGAAAACGATTTTATGTTTGTAGCTCAGTGTGTGATAATTTGCACGACACATTTTTCCTCACCTGATTCACCCTGTGTATACAGGGTGGTTCATTGATCGTGACGGGGCCAAATATCTCACGAAATAAGCGTCAAACGAAAAAACTACAAAGAACGAAACTTGTCTAGCTTGAAGGAGGAAACCAGATGGCGCTATGTTTGGCCCGCTAGGTGGCGCTGCCATAGGTCAAATGGATATCAACTGCGTTTTTAAAAAATAGGAATCCCCATTTTTATTACGTATTCGTGTAGTACGTAAAGAAATATGAATGTTATAGTCACACTGCTTTTTTCGTAAGTACGTGGTATCACGTAACATTCCGCTAGAGAGGATGGTGTTTGCTTCGTGATACATTATCCGTGTTAAAATGGCCCAGAGAAGTGGCTGATCTCAGTGTTTGGCTACGTCTTTCGTCATAGGGTGCCAGCTCACATCTGTAGTAAACACAGTTTTTAAACTGAAATAAAATATAAAAAAAACAGTGCAAGGAGGTATTGCGGTGAAATTAAAAAAAAAAATATTGAGTCACTCATGTTGATTTATAATTTGAACAAGTAGTTTGTTTCTATTTTACCACGAAAGCCTTCAATATATTGACTAAACACTCAAAATGCAGTCTGAGGGGCTTTTACGTTATGTCGGCCGTTAATAACTGATGCTATGACACTTCACTATAAAATTCATAAGTCACGATCACGGCACTTGACAGTCTGTCCGCAGTCTGCTGTCCTAAACCACTCAACTTGATCGCTTTTGAACGTCTCTACATAGATACTTGTTCCCGATCGTGGCCACCAACGCAATACTACCCCGAGATGTGCGACACGTCCGGTTCTTAGCATCGCTCAAACTCAACTCCCATCGCCCTAAGTCTAGGAGATGTTAAGTCCCATAGTGATTAGAGCCAATTTGACTAGTAGTGGTACAGGATACCCTCTGCCACGCACCGTATGATGGCTTGCAAAGTATGAATATAGAGGTAGATTTAAATTTACCTTACCTGTTAAGATGTCAGCCCATTCATTTACAGGGACACAAAACTATCAGGAGAATGTTGTCTCTTGGTTACGGAGAAAACGGAACTTCCGCTACTGATTGTCTCTCGGTGAAAACATTCTAGTAGCCTCTAATTCTTTTCATTGCAGTCACTCCGTGAGACGTATGTGAGACATTGTAATGTTTGTTCACAATACTTAGAAAAAGCGTACAGAGCTTACCTTTCAACTCTCCTTTCGTGAGAGTATCGCTTACCTGCCGTATTCTCACGAATCCTCCTATCTTCGATATACAGCATTTGAATACACATGATTTCGACGAGGAAGAGATGTCCGCCGCCAAGTCACAGACCCCTGCTAATACTCTAGAAAGTCCATCACTTTTCGACAGCATTGTTCTATTAGTCGTTGACTGGCTAGAGAACTATCACAACGAGAAAAATAGCACACTAACGTACAGGAGGAAATTCACAACCATATAGAGTATACGTGGACTGCACAAAGATTTTCAGAAGCATAACACCCACAATTCGTTGATATCCTACGACTGTCGGCAAATATCCCCTGTATATCCCCCTATATATCTCCTTTATCGTATTTCTATGATCACCACGTTAGAAATACGACGGTGTAATGGTGTCAGAGTATTCATTAGGAGTACAATCTCTCGCTTTCTCTCGCCTCGTTATTTTTACAACATCCAATAGAGGAAACGAACTATAAAAACTTCACTAAGGTCACACAGTAGAGAATTCAATAATATTTTACTGTGTCTGTCTGCTGATACAGCGAAAACCTATATTGTAGTCTTGTACTGAATTTTCATAACAAGTAATGATACTCGAGCGATATCAAAACGCGTGTATGGTCCGATTTCTTCTGTCTTCGAAAGTAACTCGTATGAAAGGATAGAATCTACATTCCACATACGAAATTCGAGTTGTGTAGACAACAGCCCCGATTTCGGAGTGCGTAAAATGAATTTTTTAAACTCGCGAGTCTATGTCGGCTTGAAATTTCTGTTAGAACTTTATGTCCAAGCCGCACCTGCTTGTCTCGCAGTGTCCGCACCCAGCTGCCGACCGAAAACTATGGCTTATCATCGCACGTCCAGTGTGTACAAAGAATGTTCCGACCTGTAAATTCTTGCTGACAAGTCCCGGTGGCAGCCCTCGTGGCGCCCTCTGGATGGCCGAATAGTGAATCAGCCAGTATGCTGGCAGAGCTGCGACAGAATCGGACGTGTGTGTTGTGTGAGAAGATTCAATATAGCGACTGTTAGCGTTGAACGATTATTCCTTTTCATGTAAATTGATCGGTTGAGGGCTGGGCGGCCACGGTGACAGTTTCTCCCGCCCCTGAATATTTGGTAGAGTCAGCGAGTGGATACCTGGAGATGGGCTCACAACTGACAGTGTGGCCAGTGCAGGGCATGCCTGCATGGCAGTCCGTTGACGGCACTCACTCCGTGATCATAAATCTGTGCGATCGGAAGGTTTTTTCGCCTAATATGTTTAGTGTAGGGTGGAAATGTTACGGTGTAGTAGGGTGCTTGTATTCTCAAATGTCGGTGCATGGAAGACCTTGGATATATTTAGTGCTACGATCTGTTTGTGGCGGAAATTTAATTACTTGATTTGTGTGTGTTTCTCAAACACTGGAACTATGTTTTATTAACTTAAGGTGATGGTGAGTAAAATGTTAAACAAATTTGATAGAGTACTGCAAATGGAATATTTCCCGCCACTTTTGGTATCGTGATTGCGCCAGCTCTCCCTTAGTGCCCATCGTTAGCCAAAAGGAACACAGCAGTCTGAGGAGGAACGAAGACCTTCATCTACATGTTTGGGCACGTTGGTTCATGCCTGTGTTCACACAAACTGGAACTAACCACTTGAGAGGGACGGATAGCTAATCTGGAAATTTCTGATCAAAGGAATGCTGCCACATGTGCTTTGTTTGAGGGCTGCGAGAACAAATAGTGATCTCTTGGATGAGTAGGTACGTCACCTTCGTCTATGGATTTGACGTGCGGGTGTTACAACATCAGGAAGTAACTACTTGAGCATGGTAATAAATAATAAATGGTAATAAATAATACATACATCCACACTGTGCAAGCCAAAGCAGAGGGTACTTCTCATTGTATCACATATTAGCGAGTCTTCCGGTTCCATTCGCGTATGGAGTGCAATAACAACAATTACTCTAATCTTGTCTTTATGGTACCTACTGGAGCCATATGTAGGGAGCTGTACAATATTGGGAGATTCTTCACTTACGGCGCTAGACAGAGTTATCACACGGTCCATTCTAATTTCGTTCATCAAACAACGTAAAAGACAATTCCATGCAATTTATTATGAAGAAATATGCTAACAGGCAGCAATAAAGTCCGACAAGTGGATAAACTACTAACTAATTAGCAATTAACATTTAGCCTTGCAACAATGTTGATATACATCGTTTCCTTGATAACCAAACAAGTAACAAATGCTGTACGAGACGAAACTAGTCTCATTGGTACAACAGGGGTCCTTAGGTTTAGTCCTGAAGGAGACCACAAAATACTAGCTCGATTTTCTATAACATAGATTAGAAGAATTACTTTACTTTGTACAATCCATTTCCATAGGAATGTCATAGGTCTTTACAGCTCTCTCTGAATATTTATGTGTCACTTGATACTGACAAATTGCAAGTCTCTCACACAGTGCACATTTAACAATAACTTTCTCTCAGTGTCCTGCCTAATACACTGACCGCACGGCTGGCTTCCTAGAAGACGGTTCTGTCATCTTAGACGATGATCGCGGACTGTTGCTGAGTGGTACTGCGCGCGGTCGTAAGAAGACCGGCTGCGGCGGCGTAGCGAGAGATTTCTGGCCGTAGCGACGTTGGGTTGCTCATTCGCCGATAGCCTTGCGTTTGCGTCTCACTCTCCGGATAACAACACGATAAACATTTTGCATTTATTCACACTCAATTTTTTAACCATAAAACATAGGCAGAACATTCACAAGAACAGTAATATCACCCCTTAAGAAAATTATTTTACAATACATTGGGTTTCGTAACTACTGTTTGTACCATTTTTACGTTCAGTACAAATCTGTAACTTGACAAGGTTACAAGCCAATTATGTATTTTACACCCGGTTTTTAACGTACTTCCACCTCACTACGTTAATTTAAATTACTAATGTCACTGAGGTGCTGCTTTGCCTGACCGTGAGTGGCGTTAGCAGCGCGTATCGATATATCTCCTCTTGTAGTATCTTTGCTTGACTGCTGTGACTTTCCGCTCGTTGTCTGTTGTAAGTTAGTTGGTCGAGTTCTGATAGGGAGTTCGGGTCTGCCAGTTAGTTGGAACGTGTCTGGAGTGCAGTCTGGACCTGCCAGTCGGGAGTTCAATGCGGCACTTGTGCAGTCGGGTTGGAGCAGCAGCGAGGCCTGCGTCGACGTGGCTCGCCCGACCATTGCCGCCACGCATCACTTGAGCCGGGCCACGCTCTTGGGATCGTCGGTCGGTCGTCCTACCGGACGACGTGATTTGACTCTCCGAGTCGGCTGTGTATGTGCATCGACTCCCGACTTGTCTTCGTGTGTGCACAGTTACTGTTCAGGTCGTTGTGCAAGTGTTTGTCAGGTTGTGTGTGTAGTTGGCGTTATTTCCTTGATAAGTTATTTTCAATGTTGTCGGCGTACTGCATCTGAGAGGTCTGTCGTTTCATCGGGCGACTAGTAACTGGTTCTCTGAGCGCTTCTGGCCCCCTTCAGTTACCATCTTGTGGTACTAGGGTCGGTCCTTTCCTGGTGTAGGGATGTCGTTTAGCCAGTGGGCGTGTTTCCTCTGCATGGTAGGGTCCGAGCCAGTATTTCCGCCGTCGTGCGTCTGAAAGTGAGTCGAAGACGCATCAGCACTGCAGTCGCGACGGAGCAGCAGTCGCGGACGGTTCAGCAGGCAGTCGATCGGTTGGTGCGGACCAGGGAGGACATCTGCGTGCGGTGCAGTCGCCTGGGTCCGCTGCCGGGCCCTGCGCAGTGTCGCAGGGTGTGTGGAGCTGTCCGATGGCTCCGAGCTTCGTGGTTCACCGACCCAGGACGTCGAAGCTGCGTGTAGTTTTGACAGTTAATACGCATTTCATTGTAGATAATCACGTTCGTAACTGATTCGTGGCAAGCAAGTCGTGTGTCGGTCGGTCCGTGACTGTCACCTGGTCGGGTTCCGACGGATCAAGTGTAGTTGGGCTCACCACCTGTGTCGCCTAAGTGAAAGAGGGTAGACCGACCTCCCTGGAGGCTTTCTGAGTGCCACCGGTGTTTAATTATCTGTTGACAGCTATTTTAAATTTTAGGCTTATGGTTATTTGTTTTGTTTTCTTAACATTTTGCAAAATTAATTTTTAAATTTATCTTTCAAACTTAAACACTGCGGTCTTCTGCCTTTAAAGATATATGGTAATATATTCTGAAGTTTTGAAATTTAATTGTGGCCCTCAGCCATTTGTTTTGCACTTTGCATATGTTGCCTTTTGGGTTTTAAATTATTTTATTGCTAACTTAATTGAATTTTTGATTTTTAAAATTTCTTGTTGGCCTTTTGCCTTTAAAGGTCTGTGGTAATATATTCTAAAATTTTGGAAATTAATTGTGGCCCTCAGCCATTTGTATTGCACTTTACGTATGGTTTTTTTAATTAGTTTAATGCTATCTTAATTAGATTTTGTTGAGATTTCTTGTTGGAGGCCTTCAGCCGTGATAGAGTTGCTAAATTACAATAAATGACAATTAGAAGCAGAAACTGGCCTCAACCCTTGGCCCTTTCCACAAACCGAGCGAGGTGGCGCAGTGGTTAGCACACTGGACTCGCATTCGGGAGGACGACGGTTCAATCCCGTCTCCGGCCATCCTGATTTAGGTTTTCCGTGATTTCCCTAAATCGCTTCAGGCAAATGCCGGGATGGTTCCTTTGAAAGGGCACGGCCGATTTCCTTCCCCATCCTTCCCTCACCCGAGCTTGCGCTCCGTCTCTAATGACCTCGTTGTCGACGGGTCGTTAAACACTAATCTCCTTCTCCTCCTTTCCACAAACCTATTACCTGTTCGGTCCAGCGGATTTAGCGTGCGTTTCACAAGCTTCAGCAGAAATGCTAATTTATGTTGTACACCATGAAAAGTAGGGTATCTTCTGAAAATTTCAAGATGATTCACGTATTAGACAAAATGTTACCATGGAAACCAGTTTGCGAATATGGAAAGTGAGGAAACTCAGCCTCGAATATTGACAGATGCTTTCCTGTACCTTAGGATAGCTTCTGTGAACTACGACTGCCCAGGTATATACCAGAATCCTTGGTCTTCTTCCCACCTTGCTTCATTCTGCAGTTGCAGCCTTTTTTTCGATTTCCTCGTCTCCTTGCTGTATCAGTCTGTCTCTTCATTGGAAGAATATGTTCCTCCACATGTCTTTATTCTCCAATCAGTTTATCAACATTTTCCCCAGAGATATTTTACATCTCCCAACAACATTTAACCTGCCATTAATTCCGTCAGTGAAAGAAATCACAGCATCATAAATCTCTGTTTACACTATTCTTTTCCAAGTAAGCGTAGTAGGATATATCTTCCACATTTTGGAAAGGGATGACGCGTTAGCAGTTTGAATGCGTCCACCTACACACCTTTCTATTTCCTTACTTATGCAGTCCATATTATAAATCACATTTACATTATTTGCTGTAGATTTTCTTTGACAGACAGGTTTTCAATTTTTATCGTAAAATTAGGTGTGTGGTTGCGATTATTAGCATTCACAAGTAAAATATTATCTCTGTTTCTTTGAAAGCATACAATGCTTTGATTCTTCCAATTTCTATATCTAAACGAATAACCCCACAACTCGGACCAACCTGGCTACAGGAAGTAGTCTTTAACACTCAATATTAGAATGCGCTTCAAGCAACAGTCCTAAGGCCCTAAGGCGACAAACTGAAGGTCCTAACTATGCTTAACAAGTATGTGATCGCTAGTAAAGTGCCGTTTTGGGACACAGATGTATGCGAAATACATGTAAAAAATAAAACTGACAGTCCGAAAACTAATGGTTAGGAACCAACGGAGGAAGTAGCCATGCCATATTCAAATGTCGTACGTGCAGCAACATACGTATTCTTCTGTACAACTAGGTAACCGATGAACATTTTGTGTTGCAATCTTCGTTTATGTGAAGCTGATGAAACAAAGAATGTCTTGATATACATTTTGGAACTTGCATTTCTTGAGCTCACATAACTGTTTCTACCCTCTCAATATTGGTTCTCGAAACTTTATAAGTAGGCTTTCGTGGGACAGTTGGTGTATTTTTCCAAGCGTCCAGACGTACTCCTGTGAGTCATAGAACTTCTTACTGTTCGGACAGTCCTTCTTTGTACACGTTTAATATACTCTGTTCTATTTGGTATAGGACCCACGCAGCTGACTAATATTCTCAGATGAGATCACAACTGTTTGCAAGCATTTTCCTTTGTTGAATGATTACATTTTCTCAGTAGTCTACCAAAACACGAAAAACTGCCACCTGACCTATCTACTAATATGCTTACCTGATCATTTCATATCATATTCTCATAACCTGTAGCATCCAGGTATTTAATGGTTACAATGTGTTTATACTGTGTCTGTATCTTCACAATACAATGTTCTATAGATACGTATGCATGTCTGAAGGGACAGCCACTTTCACCGATGATGACAGCCGTCATAAACATTACACAATATATTCGCTTCCTACGACTATGCATTGACATCAATTGTGTGTGACACACAAAAATCTGTGCCAGACCGCGACTCGAACCTGGATTTCCCACTTCATGGGCGCGGTCGCGCTATTTTTTTTCATATATGAGGAAATGAAAGGACAGGAGACAATCCTCGTCATAGGCAGGCATCCCTGGTGCCTTTACCCTTCCTAACGCCACACTGATCGTCATCCAAGAGATCGTCAATTTTATTTTCCATTCTTCTGTATATCATTCTTGTCAGCAATTTGGGTGCATGAGGCTCTAAACTGATTGTCCGATAATTCTTGCACTTATCGGCTCTTTTAATTTTCGGAATTGCGTGGATGATGGTTTCCCGAAAGTCAGATGGTATATCGCCGGACTCATACATTCTACACACCAACGTGAATAACCGTTTTGTAGGCACTTCCCCCAGTCGTCTTAGAAATTCCAATGGAACTTTATCCCTTCTGCCTTATTTGATTTTAATTCTTCAAAAGCTTTTTTGAATTCTGATTCTAATTCCTGATCCGCTTTATCTTTCCTATCTACTCATACTCCTTCTTCTTTCATGTTATCAGATAAGTTCCCCCCTCATAGAGGTCGTCAGTGCACTCTTCCCGTCTATCCGCACTCTCTTCTGCATTTAACAGTAGAATTCGCTTTGGACTCTTAACGTTACCGCTTTTGCTTTGAATTTCATAGAAGGTTGTTTTGACTTCTACATATGTTGAGTCAATTCTTCTGACAATCATTTATTTTTCGATATCTTCACATTTTTCATGTAGCAATTTCGCCTTGACATCCCTGCACTTTGTATTCTTTTCATTCCTAAGTGACTTATATTTCTGTATTCGTTAATTTCCCTGAGCATTTTTGTACATTCTCCTTTCATCGATCAACTGAGGTATTTCTTCTGTTGCCTATGGTTTCTTCGCATTTACTTTCCTTGTACCTAAGTTTTTCTCTTCAAATACTGTGACTGCCCTTTTTAGAGAATTAAATACATGCTGAGCTGTTCATTAAGGCTCTATAGTCTCATATAACTTCAAGCATATCTCTTCATTCCTCAGTACTTCCGTATCCCGCTTCTTTGTACACTGACTCTTCCTGACTAGTCTCTTAAACTTTAGCCTACTTCTTATCAATACTAAACTGTGATCTGATACCGACTGTGGTGTAATCTAACTGAAATCTCCCTGTACCCCCCTGGCCTTTTCCAAGTGTACCTTCTCCTCTTGTGATTCTTGAACAGAGTATTCGCTGTTACCATCTGCAGAACTCAATTAGCTCTCTCATCTATCATTCATACTACGAAGTCCATATTCTCCCGTAACTCCTTCTTCTCCTCATACACCTACAACCGCATTCCAATCCCCGATAACTATTAGATTTTCATCCCCCTTTACATACTGAATTACTCTTCCAGAGTCCTCATATACTTTTTGTATCTCTTCATATTCTGCATGCGACGTCGGCATGTATACCCGAACTTCTACTGTTGGTGTTGGTTTGCTGTCGATTCTGATGAGAATAACCTTATCACTGATATGTTCACAGTAACTCACCCTCTGCACTTTCCTATTCATAATGAATCCTAATCCTATTCCGGTCATACCATTTTCTGCTGCAGCTGATCTTACCTTATTCTCTTTTGACCTAAGATCCTAGTCTTCTTTACATTTCACTTCACTGACACGCACAGTATCTAGACTGAGCCATTGCCCTTTCCAGATTTTCTACCTTCCCTATAACGTTGAAACTTCTCACATTCAACGCCTCGCCTCATAGAAATTCCCTTTCGTTGGTTATTCAGACTTTTTCTCATGGTCACCTTCCCTTGGCAGTCCCCTTCTGGAGATTTGAATCTTTTACCAATGGAGAGATCGTCATGATGATTTTTCAATTATAGGTCGCACGTCCTGTGGTTACCCGTTATGTGTCTTTAATGTAATAGTTTCCATTGCCTTCTGTATCTTCATGCTGTTGATCATTGTTGATTCTGCCCACCTCTAGCGCAACAGAGTGCCCTGAATCTCTGCCCACTCCCTTGCACTCAGTGGAAAGGCCGTTTCGCAGATTGAGGATGAGTTCTCATGCTATAAGTCTTCAACCGCCACTGCCGATAATTTTTATTCAAACTTTTAGCTGTGGCGGTATTCGAAACTGGGACCAAGGATGGTTTGATAACTAACCAAAGACGCTACCCTTGGACAACAGTTGCGATCTATGGTTGAAATGTCTGATGTGGAAATCACAACCTATGTTTTCTTCTTCAGACAGCTTCTGGTGATTATAAAGATAAATCCTCTTCTGTATATTGAGGTATCTGTTGAACATCCAGGTCATGTCTGCAACCCTTTATCTTTTTGATTTGGGAGTTTTCCCTTCCCTCTTCTAAAATTGAGATGAACTGGTGAAGGCAAATGACAAGCTAAATTTTTCTCTGTCCTTGTACGTGTGGTACAGGTGGGTTTCGTTATGGTTAGCAGACACAAAAAAATGACGAAGACGATGTTAGTGAGCTCCTACTTTGTGAACGTATTGGAGGATTATGGGGAGTTGCAAGCCCGGGTTTACTTCTGAATCGTTGTAACAGAACAGGACTTGTCATTCAGGAATGTGGAGGAAGGATGGAATTTGTGTGATGGTATTTTGCTGGGTCTGAAGAAAAAAATTCCCCTTCGCAGTATTGCCTACATTAACTCCACATCTCCATTGATGTCCAAAATGTTAACGAGAACAAATCTGGGAGATTGTTGTGTATAATCAGGCTACATGAATACTTTAATAAAGAAGAAATAATACATATTGTATTCCAATTCAGAAAGCCCCATGAAGATTGATTCATATAGCCACATTACCTTATTATTTTTTAAATGTAAGTAGTTGCTCAAATTTATAACAGATGGTGCCACAGATCGTGAACCCACGAACAGATGGTGTTAGCTGTTCTTTTGACCGACCTGGTGGATCGTGTACAAATGTTAGCGAAAAGATTTGGAACTAGCTTACGTGTATTTCAACAACAAACCTCCCCCCAGAGGGCTCGCCACTCCGCCACTCTTTGGCCAGGTCCATGCTTGGCTACCACGGGCAGGCATTTGCAGCATCTCCCCCCCCCCCCCCCTCCCACCCCCCGCTTGGGGAACACGTCTGGGGTGTTGTTGGGAATGTTGCGCATTGTCCGTCACTGACATAACAGTCTCACCACTGTTTTTCGTTCCCTTTTCCTTTCTCGGTTTATCTTCTCCTGTCCTTCCTCCACTTCTGCATTTGAGGTTCCTCTTTTTCTTCTTCCTTCCCGTGCTCTCCTGAAGGCCAGCCCACGCTTCTGACGCGTAATTCTCATCCACCACCCATTTTTGGTATTCCAACACCCTGACGGTTCTGCAGTGTTTCAGAATGATAACGCGCCGCAAGATCGCTCTCATGTCTCCCGGGAATGGTTCCGGGAGTATGCAGGGGAGGTCCAAAGACTGAGATGGCCACCCTGTAGCCCAGATTTGACCTTATCGAGCATATCTGGGAAATCATGGAACGCAGGCTCTGTGCCATAGATCCTGAACCCACGAACAGACCAGAATTGGTTGGCGATCTGCAAATGATTTAGCGTCAGCTGTTTCCAAAGGAGTACCAGGGACTTGTAGACTCACTTCCACGACGTCTCACTGTAGTCGACAGGGCCAGAAGACGCCCCACGCCATAGTAGGTGCCTGTCCCATGACATCTGCTAACTCAGTGTATTTTAAAGAAATTTTTATAGCCAACACCGCGTTGAAGACTGTTATTTATTGACCGGTTTCGACAGGTATTACTGTCATCTTCAGATCTTTAAAAGCTTGTTTGGTTGTATGTCGTGTTACCCATGGCGTGGGTAATGAAATCACAGTAGGAAATGGCGAGCAACTAAAAATGCTTTTAATGATCTGAAAATAAGTCTTACCTGCCAAAATCTGTCAATAAACAACAGTTTTGAATACGATATTGACTATAAAAACTTTTTGTTGGTTACTATGTTTCCTCCATAAATAATAAACTTTTTCTACTCTTCATTCAAGTTAAATATGAATTTGTATATAAAAGTTGGTTAGATAGAGTAATACGTGATTTAAAATGAAAATTGTGGCGTGCGTTCAGGTGATGTAATCAGTGCCTTCTCATCATTACGAAAAATAAATATTTTGCAGCCTCTGACGTGGCAGCTGGAAGCGCAGAGCTGCACACCGATACGAAGGTATCTCGGCAATCGCTTTATGTACGAGCTCAATTACGTCTCGTCGGTCTGCTGCCGGGAGCTACGCTCTATCTTCATTTCTTACTCGCCTTTTATCGCGCCGCTAATCGACACAGCCGGATATTCTTGCGCTTACCCCGGCCACTGAAAATGGAGGCATATTTCAAAGCGGGGGCGGAAACCACACCCGGCCGGCCGCGGGGTCCGGGGCCGCGGATATTACGTCATTTATCAAAAAGCACGACTCGCAAATTGGCGCCGCACCAGAGATTACGCTCCTCCGCGGGATTGCGGGCAATTCGACGCCAGCTCCTCGCCAGACATTTCGCTATTCTCGTTTCCGTTATACCTCAATTTACGAAAAGCAAATTAACGGACGCAGGTGAGCGAGGAAACGAGTATTTCCAAGTTTCCGGAGAAAGCAAAAAATGTGAAGTGCCCTTGACTGTTGCTCGTACACAAGACGTGCTAAATTACTGAGCGCTGAAATGAGACATTTAAGTTTTCTTTCCATATCGAAATCCATTGATATTATAAAAATGGATGTACGTATAAAGGGTGAAGCACCTAAAACTTGCAAGGCAAATTTTGCGGAAATGTTAAGCACTATTGACGTGCGGTTTTCACAGAAGGGATTGCTAGTCAGGATTTGGTAGTGTTAGTCAGTAAACTCCTTCCAAACAGGCCTTGGAAGGCTCATTGGTCCGACCGGCCGCCGTGTCATCCTCACCCACAGGCGTCACTGGATGTGGATATGGAGGGCCATATAGTCAGCACAAAAAATGTGTGTGAAATCTTATGGGTCTTAACTGCTAAGGTCATCAGTCCCTAAGCTGACACACTACTTAACCTAAATTATCCTATGGACAAACACACACACACCCATGCCCGAGGGAGGACTCGAACCTCCGCCGGGACCAGCCGCACAGTCCACGACTGCAGCGCCTGAGACCGGTCGGTAGTCAGCACACCGTTCTTCCGGCCGTACGTCAGTTTACGAGACCGGAGCCGCGAGTACTCTACCAGTTTGCCCCACAAGGGCTGAGTACATCCCGCTTGCCAACAGCGCTCGGCAGACCGGATGGTCACCCATCCAAGTACTAGCACACTCCGACAGCGCTTAACTTCGGCGATCTAACGGGAACCGGTGTTACCACTGCGGCAACGCCATTGGCGTTAGTCAGTAACTAGATTGTAATAATACTTACAAAGAGTATTTTTTGTGCAAACATACACTTTTTAAAAGGAACAATGCGTATTGACATTGAAAAACTAAAAGTACGGTAAATTACATTGTAGAGTGTTCGTTGCTGGAGTCGTTTACGAGATACCGTATTTTGAAAAGTTCCCACATCGACACTTGTACAATACCTCTGGTAGCGTACACTAAAGTACAACGCAAGTGCATACACTAGTTGTGAGGATTCTGACCAGTAACGAGAAAAGTGATCATCACAGAATGACCACAGACAGCGGCAGTACACGCCTTCAGTCTGTTATGGAACGACTGCTGCACACGTGCTAGCATTTCAGCGAAGGCGTCCGAGCAGGCTGTAATAACACGCCGTTGCATATCATTGGGTGTACTTGGTATATCCTTACAAACGACGTCTTTCAGCTTTCCGCACAGAAAAAAAGTCTGCAGGAGTCAAATCCTGGGAACGGGCCGGCCAAGGCACGGGTTCTCTGCGTCCAATCCTACGACTAGAAAACAATTCGAGAAAATGTGCTGCAGTACTTCGTGTATTATGGGCTGGACAGCCATCATGCTCGTACCACAGTTACTCCTAGTTTGCAGAGAAACGTCCTCTAGCGAGCGTTGAAGATGGTGTATTAAGAGGCTGCGACGCTTGTGCGCGTTCAGTTTCCGTCTGTGAAAAACGGACATACGAGCTAATGACTCACTATCTCATAGCATACGTTTACACTCCATGGACGATGACGTTCCACCTGACGAAGTCAACGGGGATTGTCAGCAGAACGCCGCGCGGTTTGAGGCGCAATGTCACGGATTCCGCGGCCCCTCCCGCCGGAGGTTCGAGTCCTCCCTCGGGAATGGGTGTGTGTGTTGTTTTTGGCATAATTTAGTTTAAGTAGTGTGTAAATCTAGGGACCGATGACCTAAGCAGTTTGGTCCCTTAGGAATTACACACATTTGAACATTTGATTTTTTGTCGGCAGACCTATAGTGCATATTTTGGCGGTTTAATGTCCATGATTAGTAAATGCGGGCTCGTCACCAAACAAGATATGTGATAAATCTGGAGTATCGTGTCTTAATGCCTCTGTGCAGAAGTTAGCACGATACTCATAACCGTTTCCATGCAGATCTTGATGGAGAGAGATGTTATAGGGATGAAACTTATGTTTTATGGAGAATGCGTCGGACACTTACCTGACTCATGGCACTCCCTCGTGCGATTGTGTGGGACCTAACGTGCGGATCAGCTGCAACACCAGCACGAACATTAATTTCTCCCCCTTCTGTCGTCACTTGTCTCCTTCTGTTACGTAGTCTAGTTGTTACAGTACCACTTTCACGTAACTGGTTGAAGAGGCTGACAAATAATTTCCGAGGTGGTTGTCATCTATTGGGATATCCTGCTGCATACACCGTACAAGAACGAACTGCATTCTTCCTACACGCTTCATGAATCATGAGTAAGTCGGCATTTTCTGCATTGGTAAATCCCATTGTCCACTCATGACCTACGCACTCAAGGAACACACAAACATACTGTAAGCGAACATAACGAATCGTACCTATAATCCGTTCATCATAAGAATAAACCTGATGTAAACATTGCCCTATGTATTCTTCTGCATTTGCTGAAACCTGATTGGATTTCCGTTTCACGTGGGACTGCACCCGTGCTGTCTCGTGTACCGTCAAGTACAATAATAAGGGTACGCTTTGTGGTGTGCTTTACGCACACATCAACTTAGCAATAATACGGGACAACAGCTTTACCGGAGCATTTAACTTGGACAGCACTGGTCGGTCATCTGGTGCTTCTAGCCTGCAGTGACGTGGTCAGTTGCAGTTCACACGTAAAACGAGACGAGCAGAGAAGCAATACAGCTTCGAATGTAATGTAATTTTTAAGCAGAATGTAATAATACACTGCAAATCTTCCACAGTGCGCTCCTTAGACAACTAGACGAAAACCGCAACACGTTATCGTTTTTAGCTAAAATACTATTGTAATTAAAAACAAGAATGACTTACCCACAGCGTAATTTTTCTGCATAAGCTGTGTGTAACGTAGGAGAGTATTGAAGGATTTGACGGTAAAGTTAAATATTGAAGACACTGAAGGTATTATTTACAGTCATTGGTCTGATAATCTCTGAGCTCCTTCCTTATCCGAGAAATACATTTCTGGTCTGGAAGTGTCACCTGCTACGTTGATAACGAGCCTATCTACAGCAGAATCCATGAATCCAACCTCCTTTTATGACGAGCCGTTCTATATCCCGCCAGCGTTCGGCAATGACATGCGAGAAAGCTGCGTGCGTTAGTTCCAGTACGTCTGGCAGCTTAATAGTCTTGTTACTTCTCGGGCCAAATCCCGCAGCTTGACTCCAGATCAGTTCTGTTGGGTTTACATTGTAATGGTACAGTAGCAAATGCAAAAATGCGGCGTACGTATGATGTGCTCGATGCTGTGAAAAAGATTGTTTTTCATGGTTCTACGATACTTACCTACCCCTGTGGTATAAAACGATGGACATAGCCCAAATAAAGAGGATTTGGTTTTTAATTTTTGCCTTAAACATTAAATAATGTTTTCTTAATTTAAACAACTTTTATGAGCAGTCTTTCATAAAACACTGAAAATTAAGAATTTGTATTTGAAACGCAAATAGGAATTACGCGTCCAATATGTAATTAGAAACAAGAAGACGTGCATTATTCATAAAAATGATGATGAGTTTCATAATTACGAGATGCAGGTATTTCAAATTGAAGGAGAAAGAAAATGATACTAGGGAAATTTGAAACAACGCACGAATAGCAGCATCGTATTCACACTCCGTTACGCTACCGACTGCTCTACACAGTGTATGTGGCCTTGTTATCAACTGCATTGTATAGAACACTAGGAAAACTTCAAAGCCGATTATCTCCGTAGATTGTTGAAAAACATTAAGAACAGCCTATTTCTCGGCACTTTTTAACCTTGTCCACGCGCATGTTTCACTACAGAACAGAAAGCAGCCTCAGTCATTTTAATACTGCGCATTAACAGCGCGACAATCAGAGCACAACGCTGCAGAGGCTGTGACTGTACACGATTTTTGAAATAAAAAAATATGTAGTTAAAGCGTGGTTAAAAAAAATTTTGATGGCTGTTAACACATTTGAATATCTAAAAGTTTCATTTAACGTAACTTTGTAATGTTGTTGTTGTGGTCTTCAAAAAAGGCTCTGAGTACTATGGGACTTAACTTCTTAGGTCATCAGTCACCAAGAACTTAGAACTACTTAAACCTAACTAACCTATCACACACATCCATCTTCGAGGCAGGATCCGAACCTGCGACCGTAGTGGTCGCGCGGCTCCAGACTGTAGCGCCTAGAACCGCTCGGCCACCCCGGCCTGAGACTGGTTTGATGCAGCTCTCCATGCTACTCTATCCTGTGCAAGCTTCTCCATCTCCCAGTACCTACTGCAACCTACATCCTTCTGAATCTGCTTAGTGTATTCATCTCTTGGTCTCCCTCTACGACTTTTACCCTCCACGCTGCGCTCCAATACTAAATTGGTGATCCCTGGATGCCTCAGAACATGTCCAACCAACCGATCCGTTCTTCTAGTCAAGTTGTGCCACAAACTCCTCTTCTCCCCAGTTCTATTCAATTCCTCCTCATTAGTTATGTGATCTACCCATCTAATCTTCAGCATTCTTCTGTAGCACCACATTTCGAAAGCTTCTATTCTCTTCTTGTCCAAACTATTTATCGTCCACGTTTCACTTCCATAAATGGCTACACTCCATACAGATATTTTCAGAAACGACTCACTGACACTTAAATCTATACTCGATGTTGACAAATTTCTCTTTTTCAGAAACGCTTTCCTAGCCATTTCCAGTCTACTTTTGCTATCCTCTGTACTTCGACCATCATCAGTTATTTTGCTCCCCAAATAGCAAAACTCCTTTACTACTGATTCCCGGCGGGGTCAGGGATTTTCTCTGTCTCGTGATGACTGGGTATTGCGTGACGTCCTTAGGTTAGTTAGGTTTAAGTAGTTCTAAGGTCTAAGGGATTGATGACCATAGATGTTAACTCCCATAGTGCTCAGAGCCATTTGACCCTTTACTACTTTAAATGTCTCATTTCCTAATCTAATTCCCTCAGCATCACCCGACTTAATTCAACTACATTCCATTATCCTCGTTTTGCTTTTCTTGATGTTCATCTTATATCCTCCTTTCAAGACACTGTCCATTCGGTTCAACTGCTCTTCCAAGTCCTTTGCTGTCTCTGACAGAATTACAATGTCATCGGCAAACCTCAAAGTTTTTATTTCTTCTCCATCGATTTTAATACCTACTCCGAATTTTTCTTTTGTTTCCTTCACTGCTTGCTCAATATACAGATTGAATAACATCGGGGAGAGGCTACAACCCTGTCTCACTCCCTTCCCAACCAATGCTTCCCTTTCGTGCCCCTCGACTCTTATAACTGCCATCTGGTTTCTGTACAAATTGTAAAAATCCTTTCGCTCCCTGTATTTTACCCCTACCACCTTTAGAATTTGAAAGAGACTATTCCAGTCAACATTGTCAAAAGCTTTCTCTAAGTCTACAAATGCTAGAAACGTAGGTTTGCCTTTTCTTAATCTAGATTCTAAGGTAAGTCGTAGGGTCAGTATTGCCTCACGTGTTCCAATATTTCTATGGAATCCAAACTGATCTTTCCCGAGGTCGGCTTCTACCAGTTTTTCCTTCGTCTGTAAAGAATTCGTGTTAGTATTTTGCAGCCGTGGCTTATTAAACTGATAGTTTGGTAATTTTCACATCTGTCAACACCTGCTTTCTCTGGGATCGGAATTATTATATTCTTCTTGAAGTCTGATGGTATTTCGCCTGTCTCATACATCCTGCTCACCAGATGGTAGAGCTTCGTCAGGGCTGGCTCTCCCAAGCGTATCAGTAGTTCTAATGGAATGTTGTCTATTTCCGGAGCCTTGTTTCGGCTTAGGTCTTTCAGTGCTCTGTCAAACTCTTCACGCAGTATCATGTCTCCCATTTCATCTTCGTCTACGTCCTATTCGATTTCCATAATATTGTCCTCAAGTACATCGCCCTTGTATAGACCCTCTATATACTCCTTCCACCTTTCTGCTTTCCCTTTTTTGCTTAGAACTGGGTTTCCATCTGAGTTCTTGATACTCATACAAGTGGTTCTCTTTTCTCCATAGGTCTCTTTAATTTTCCTGTAGGCAGTATCTATCATACCCCTAGTGAGATAAGCCTCTATATCTTTACATTTATCCTCTAGCCATCCCTGCTTAGCCATTTTGCACTTCCTGTTGATCTCATTTTTAGACGTTTGTATTCCTTTTTGCCTGCTTCATTTACTGCATTTTTATATTTTCTCCTTTCATCAATTAAATTCAATATTTCTTCTGTTACCCAAGGATTTCTATTAGCCTTCGTCTTTTTAAGTACTTGATCCTCTGCTGCCTTCGGTATTTCATCTCTCAAAGCTACCCATTCTTCTTCTACTGTATTTCTTTCCCCCATTCTTGTCAATTGTTCCCTTATTCTCTCCTTGATATTCTGTACAACCTCTGGTTTAGTTAAATTATCCAGGTCCCATCTCCTTAAATTCCCACGTTTTTGCAGTTTCTTCAGTTTTAATCTACAGTTCATACGCAATAGATTGTGGTCAGAGTCCACATCTGCCCCTGCAAATGTCTTAAAATTTAAAACCTGGTTCCTAAATCTCTGTCTTACCATTATATAATATATCTGGAACCTGTCAGTATCTCCTGGATTCTTCCTTGTATACAACCTTCTTTATGATTTTCGAACCAAGTGTTTGCTCTGATTTAGTTATGCTCCGTGCAAAATACACCTACTACGTTGCCTTCTCTCCCATTTCCTACTACCGAATTCCAATCACCCATGACTATTAAATTTTCATCTCCCTTCAGTATCTAAATAATTTCATTTATCTCATCATACATTTCATCAATTTCTTCGTCATCTGCAGAGCTAGTTGGCATATAAACTTGCACTACTGTAGTAGGCGTGGGCTTCGTGTCTATCTTGGCCACAATAATGCGTTCACTATGCTGTTTGTAGTAGCTTACTCGCACTCCTTTTTTTTATTCATTATTAAACCTACTCCTGCATTACGCCTATCTGATTTTGTATTTATAACCCTGTATTCACCTGACTAAAAGTCTTGTTCCTCCTGCCACCAAACTTCACTTATTCCCGCTATATCTAACTTTAACCTACCCATTTCCCTTTTTAAATTTTCTAACCTACCTGCTCTATTAAGGGATCTGACATTCCACGCTCCGATCCGTAGAACGGTGTCCTCTTGAGTAGTCCCCGCCCGGAGATCCGAATGGAATATTTTACCGAAGAGGACGCCATCATCATTTAACCATACAGTAAAGCTGCATGCCCTCGGGAAAAATTACGGCTGTAGTTTCCCCTTGCTTTCAGCCGTTCGCAGTACCAGCACAGCAAGGTCGTTTTGGTTAGTGTTACAAGGCCAGATCAGTCAGTCATCCATACTGTTGCCCCCGTAACTACTGAAAAGGCTGCTGCCCCTCTTCAGTAACCACGCGTTTGTCTGACCTCTCAACAGATACCCCTCCGTTGTGGTTGCAATTACGGTACGGCTATCTGTATCGCTGAGGTATGCAAGCCTCCCCACCAACGACAAGGTCCATGGTTCATGGAGGGGGGCGGGGGGGTGAGAACTTAGTAATAAGATATCTAATACATAAGTTGGACCTACTTCCAAGAGCGTAACAACACAAGGGTACGCATGCTTCAGCTTCTGACCAATCATCGCGTTTGTGTTTGTTTACATCAGGTTTATTCTTATGATGAAATGATTATAGCAACCACGCAGGCTGAATGGCGCAGGCAAGTGTCGGTGTGGGAACGTTTCAAAATACGATGTCTCGTAAACGACTCGCACTAGAATCCTGAAACAAACACCACTGAGATTCTAATTTACCATATTTATAGTCTGTTAATGTCAATAGACATTGTTCTACTTCAAAAAGTGAATGTCTGCACAAAAATACACTTTCTAAATATTATTAAAACCGATTTATTAGCTAATAATACGAGCCCCTGACTACCAATCCATTCTGCCAAAGCCGCACGTCTATATCAACTTTCGTTTCCGCAATATTTGCGCTGCAAGTTTTAGGTGGTTCGCCCTGTATAGCGTTCTACATCTACTCCTAAACTACTCGACTGATTTCTACCAAAACTTGGTACGTGTCCATTATAATTATCCGGTCTGTTATGGCGTGGTTGGTTGATGAATTCTTTGTCAATTCCCAAAGTTTCTTCCCCGTCAGCGGAGGACATCTTCAAGGGGGTCTGTAGCTCGATGGACTGACGTTTTCAGAACAAGTGACGTCACGCCTCGGCGCGGGAGCGCTCGGACACGGAATTTAGCGGTAGTCAGTAGCGAGCCAGTGGGTGTGTTGGACCATCCATCGAGCTACAGACCCCCTTGAAGATGTCCTCCGCAGACGGGGACGAAACGTTGGGAATTGACACAGAATTCATCAACCGACCACGGCTTAACAGCCCGGATAATTATAATGGACATGACATTTCCGCCCGTGAAAGTCTACATTTTGGTATCAAACTTGGTACACATATCATTTACCGTCTGGAAATAATTTCTGTGGGGGTAAGAACTACCTGCCTATCAAAGTAGAAGGGGTGGGTGTGGTGGTGAAAAAGATGTGCAGCTAACGACTCATGAATACCCAACCTTTATTCATCCATTATTTGAGAACGAGAGCACTTAGTGACTTGCAACAAACTTTATATATAATGTCAAACCTTTGCAAACGTTTTATCGGTGATGACCCCCATAAAATGACGGAAAGAACATGTTCGTCGCTTGCTAATTGTAAGTTTTTGTCGTGCAAGCAGTTAAACAGCTGCGTCAAGTACGAGGTTTAACTCGATTATTTCTTTGCTACAGTCTCTATTCGCAACAAATTTCGCAGACAGTATCTACATACGCCGCTGAATGTGCAGGGTGACGACTATTGAACTATTTGAAAAGAAACATAAATTAGTTACAAATTACGACGTGCAGACACTTTATCCAACGTTAAAACGTCGCTAAAATATGCGGGTTTAGGTTATGACATGTTCGATATACCTGCCATCATTGGCAATTATGTGGCGCAGACAAACAGCGAAATTCTGAATGATCCGCTAGAGAGTCGGAACGTCGAAGCCGTCGATGACCTCTGAATGGCTGTTTGCAGTTCAGCAATGGTTTAGGGGTTATTGCTGTACACCTTGTCTTTGATATAGCTTCACTAAATGGAGTCGCATATGTTCAGATCCGGAGAATATGGCCGCCAATCGAGGCCCATGTCTGTGGCCTCTGGGTACCCCAGAGCCAGAATGTGGTCCCCGAAGTGCTCCTCCAGGACGTGAAACACTCTTCTGCTTCGATGGGGTCGAGCTCCGTCTTGCATGAACCACATCTGGTCTAAATTAGAGTCATTTTAAGTAACGGGGATGAAATCATCTTCCAAAACCTTCACGTATCATTCGGTTGTCATCGCGCCATCAAGAAATATCGCACCGATTATTCCGTGACTGGAATTGCACACGACACAGTCACCCACTGAGGGTGAAGAGTCTTCTCGGTCGCGAAATGCGGATTTTCATCCCCCAAATGCCTCAGTTTTGCTTATTGTCGAACCCATCCAAATGAAAGTGGTGTTCGTCGCTAAACCAAACCATAGGTGCATACTAATTCCCATCCTGCCCCGCGGCCAACTGTACAGTTGGAACGCCATAACATAAACCGTTCAGAAGTTATGACGACTTTATTTCTTATAGTTCAATAATCGTTACCCTGTACCTACAAAATTATATCGTTTTACAATATATTTCAGGACGTATAACGTCATAAACACTCAGATGCGTGAAAAATATCCGCATCGTGCATGAACTTGAAATTTATGTAAGATCCTAGCAGAGGGGTCGAATCGTGGACTATTTTAGAAGGAAATATGACGCGGCCTAACAACCCAGAAGATTTAGTTACGTTTTAATATTTAGTCTTTGATACTGACTCTCTTCACAAGATATTTCCCAGACTGTATCCAAATATACCACTGATTCTACCTGCAAAATTATAGCTTTGTGCGACACATTGTTCAGAACATATGACGTCGTAAAAATTGAACTGCGTGAAAACGAAACTGCAAGGCGTAATTCGCTGCAAATATAGGTGAAATACGTGTACAAATATGTGTGAAGTTGTGTGTACTCTGATAACTTTGCGGGTTAGGAACTGTTCCTTAACCACTGGATCAATTAAAAAAAAAAAAACTTGGTACACGTATTACTTACTATCTGGAAAGAAGTACTGGGAGGTAAGAACCGCTAGCCTGCTATTGGGGCGGGGGTGATAACATGCAGAGAGAAGGTGGGGAGGAGGAAATGAACAGAGCGCGGGAGAAGGAGAGGATAGACACAGATACAGAGAGGTGTATAGAGAGACGCTGAGGAGAAAATGGATCGACAATGGAAAGAATATGACGAACGGTGAGGGGGGTGGAGGAGAAGACGAACAGAAAGAGTGAGGAGGACGAGATGGACAGAGAGAGAAAGGAGGATGAGATTGCCTTGGAGACGTCAGGAGATGAACGTGTAGGGGGAAGAGGAGAGGGAGCGGAAAGTAATGACTGGCAGGGAGAGGGGGAAGAGCAAATTGACAGAGAGATATTACGCAGAAGGGCAGGAGGAGATGGACAGAGAGTGTGGGGGGAGGTGGGCAGAGGTGGAAGGAGGAAATGCACTGACAGGATGGGAATACGTACTCGAGCAGCGCCAGGCACTCACCTAGTATACTATAAAGTTGCAGTGTCGATCCTCATAACCAGGCTTCCTCCACAAGTATGGTGTCGATAGAGGCAGTACTCTATAGAAGGTATGTCCATAAGAACGTCCAAAAATTTAAGAGGACTGAGCAATTTGGGGTGCGGAACCTGGGGTCGGAGAAGCCAGCTTAAGGAGATAAAATCACATTACTGTGTACTTTATTATTTACATTAATTACCGGTAATTAAAATACTATCATTGACACAATGAACGTACCATTTGTACTGTGTCTTACAAAATGTTCTGAAACTGACGCCCATCAACTCAATGCAAGCACATCAGCGAACAAGATTCTGACGCACCCTGACAAATATCCCTGCCGTGTTTCGAATCACGATCGACGAATGCGGGAGACTGATTCATTGGAAAGACAGACGAAGCAAGGGACTCGGCAACATGAGGACCACTCGCACACCCTATTTTGATGAGGAGGTGCTGGAACATGCTGCAACGGACCACACTACAAGTACTCGTCGTTTTGCATGTTAAATGGGCGTTAGCATGTGGTAAGTGCTCCCCTCACACTCTTTGTCCATCTCCTCCCGCCCTTCTGCGTGAAATCTCTCTGTCAATTTGCTCTTCCCCCTCTCCCTGCCCATCATTACAAGTAACTTCAGATGTTCTTATAGAAAATAATTAAGGGGATTCAAGTCAGGTGACCTCGCAGACTATGGAATAGGACCTCCCCTACGAATCCAGCGACCAGGAAATACAGCATTGAGATGGTTGCGGACATCCACACTGAAGTGAAGTGCTGCACTGACAAGTTGTTTCACATCGTCTCACCAACAGCCAAGGGTACGTTATCCAACAACTCAGGTAGAACTCTTTGTACTAAACTCAAGTACAGGTTGCCTTAGACAGTCAGTTAGAAGATAGGGCCCAATAAGACTTTCGCCTACAATGCTGGCCCAGATATTCACAGCAAAACGTACGTGGTGCGTGTCTGCTACAGCGTGAGGTTTTCCTCGTTCCACACACGGCTATTCATGCTGTTCGAAATACCACCACGATCAGATGAGGCCTCGTCAGTAAACAGCACGTTTTGAAGGAAATCTGGTATCAGTCCATTGTTGGAACAACCACTGACACAACGCGACCCTTGGTAAAAAGTCAGTCACAAACATTGTGAGCCGTGGTAAAAACTTCTGTTTTGAAGAGTGCGCCGCAGTGCGTTGTGTGAAGCAGTCGCCCTCCGTTTCTGGCGGTGGCGCCGCTGTGGCAATCGCAGCTGTGGTGTCTCCCTCTGGTGGGAAACGAGAAAGGCTGCCTGTTCACATGCATTTAAAGGGCCCCATCTGCTCGGCAGTTGGTCAGTTGGGGCCACTCTGTCAGTCTCGGCGAGTCTAGTCAGTTCGTCAGCCGGGTCAGTGTGGGGCAGTCAGTGTCGGTCTGTCGTCCGGAGTGCTAGTATGTGTTAGGCCACAAGTCTGCTCGAGTTTGTTCAGACAATGGTCACTGGCGGTTGGATCGATCGGTTGGTCGGTCGCGCACTGGGACACAAGATGACTTGAGCGTCGGCGCATGTGAGGTCGCCACGTCAGTCCAGTGGGCCGCGCCGTATACCGAGGGTTAGTGGCTTCGCGGCCGACACGACATCGGTCTGGCCGGTGCGAGCTGCGACGCCGTGAGACGGAAGATCGGCGCGCCTTCCTGCGTCCGTTGAAGCGGCAGGCAGCGGACGGTTCGGGAGAGCGTTTTAGGGGTGCTGCGCCAGGTCTTCGCCAGATATCGTAGTTTATTAGAAGTTAAGTGATTCGTGATATGTTGTTTCATTAACTTGTTAAATTCTACTTGTTTTCTTGGTCAGTCTCTCGTCCCCAGATTGTTCGTCTGTCTCCAGTCCGCATTGGCTAGGCAGTTAGTGTCTGTCTGTCGGTCTGCCGTACGTTAATAGCAGCTTCTGTCTTGTTTGTCGGATTCGGTGTTAACGAATTTATTGCTTAAGGTGTAAAGGCCGAATTCCTGAAACATGTTTTTATCTTGCCTATCATCTTGCGAGGTGGTATATGTGTAATGTAGAGCATGTTGGTAAATTTTATGTAAAACTGCATTTCATCGATTTTATTTAAATGGTCATTTTAGTATATAAAGTTGGCCCCGTCACCGTAAGAATTCTTTTAAAAACAAATTGCACTTTCGGTGGCAAATAATTTTTAATGCGAGTGTTTTGTACCATTTCCATCCCTCTTACCGGGTGTATAGTATGTGTTTGTGTGAGTTGTTAAAATTTTTAGTTTAAAGTAATCTGGTGTGTTGCAGATTTGCACCAGTGTAGTCTTTCAGAGGTTGTTGTGAGCGGTCGTGACTACGGCCATGTTAAAAGGGAGCAACAAGGTTCTCGGCCCGAGAGCTCATACTATATAAAAAATTGTTATTATGCCTCTGAATAAATTGTAACTTGATATTTACAGGGTACTTTCTGATTCTAATTTTAAATCTGTTTTTTAAAAAAGGGCTTTTAGGAATAAAATTTTCATTTATTAAAATTAAAAAAAGGTTTTTAATTTGTTCATCAGTTACCCATTGGCAACTACTTCCACGCTCACATAGTGTGATTAAATGTGTTAATGTTCTTGGTGAATCGCTAGTAAATAAAGTAAATTCTTAAGAAAAGGTTATGAAAGTAAATTCACGGTTCACATTGCATGGACTAGTTGTGGGTGATATGGTTCTAACTGTTATTCGTGGAGCACTTACCACATGCTAACGCCCATTTCACATGCAAAACGACGAGTACTTGTAGTGGGGTCCGCTGCAGCATGTTCCAGAACCTCCTCAACAAAATAGGGTGTGCGAGTGGTTCTCATGTTGCCAGGTCCCTCGCTTCGTCATTCCAGTGAACCAGTCTCTGGCATTCGTCGATCGAAAGAAATAAACATTCGTCGTGACGGATGATGCCTGTTAGGAAATCGTTCCCTGTGCAGTCTTTCAGCAGGGAGAGCATTGCAACGTACTTACGCATACACAAGGTGCATGTCAGTGAGTTCTGTGAAAGTGTACCGGTACTGCTCCATGGTGTTGTTCTGTACGTCTCAGAATAGCGCTTAGTAATGAATGGGTCTGTCGTCGATTCATAGCACGTTCTATCATGGGTCAACGTGAACATGATACGACAGAGTAAACAAAACAGAGTAAAAAACAAACCTACATCATGACTGCCTCGTAATCAAGCTCATCCTCCTTGTTTCCCTGCAGGAAATAAAGAATGTACATGTAAATAAACAGCACCCTTCGTGTAAACTTGTACACATGATAGTTGTAAATAAGCTGGAAAACTGTAATGCTAGACAAAGCGGTAGTCAAGTTTACTTCCCTGCCTCCTTAAGCTGGCTTCTCCGACCACAGGTTCCCTACCTCAAATTATTCAGTGGAGCATTCTGTATATCTTGTTACATTTTTGGACGCTCTTTGGGCAACACCCTGTATACCTTTGGGCGAGTTCTTCAGGTGGACAATCGGTGCTGGTAACCTTGGTTAGTTAGTCCAGCCAAAGAAACCTTATAACTTTTCTGCTGGTGCCCATCACTGTAACTTTTGGCTTCAGTCTTCCGACTGATTTAATGCCCCCTTTACCGGAAGTGTCCCTGATGCTGACAGGACGTAAAGGTTACTCATGGACCAGGGTTCCTAACTTTTCCTCTAACGGAACACTTTGACAATCCTGGTTTTTAATGGACAACCTTGTTTATTGTTTGATAGTTAATGAATTTTAAAAGAAAATGAAAAAAAACTTGTTTTATTCAGCGATTACTTAATTTAAATCATAACCAATAACAAAGAAATCATAACAAAATATCAAAAAGTAATTAGTGTCGTAAAAATGTCGAAACATTTAATATATTGATAACTTTTGACGGAGCACTCAGTCGTTTCCCGTCGAACACCAGTGTTCCGCAGAGCACATTTTTGGGAAACAGTGGTATAAATAGTTAATAACAGAAGAACGACAGGCTACACGTTACAGATTGTTTTGTAACTGCGAGAATGCATAGTTGACTTGCTTTTGAGACACAGACATATTCTGAAGCAAGTAGGAGCAAAATCGACTGTCTTCAATAAAAAATATTGGTACAGTTGTGTATTTTATAATGTAATTTTTAACCTTTATCAGAATGTTTAACGCATTATCTATCATTCTTGGACCCACTAGGATAGCCGTGTGCCTTAACCCACTTTCTGGATTCTGGCTGGAGCTCCGGCCCTACATCGAATATTCCCAGCTGTTTAACTGCGAGGGTCGATGGGCTGGCCAGACTGGATGTGGTTTTAGGCGGTTTTCCACAGCTGACTACGTGAGTACAGGGCTGGTTGCCCGGTCTCGCCTCATTTACATGATTTGCCAACAGTTCGAAAACGTTCTCCCTCTTCACGTGGATAACGCTACACACAGATAGTTCGACTATACATATTCCATCCTGGGTGGTGGGGATTGGGGGGGGGGGGGGGGGGGGGAATATGGCGGAGGGATAACGGGGTGGCGACAGGATCGACATCCGACCACCCCTTAAATTAACCACGTTGCATCCCATAGTACCACTGCCAATCCCTTGCAGTTGCTGGACAAAGGCACAAGGAAAAGAAGTGTTTATCATGCTTGGGTTAATAGCTAATGACGGATTCCTACTACCAACTGCGGCCGCAGTTCGGTCGCAGAAAGAGTAACATTTCCCTGGGTAATGGTCTCTGGTGTGCAGCGACATGGTGAAGTCGGAGGGTAGACTATCTTACGCACTCAGGTACAAAAGACTTGAGGTTAACGGACGCAGCAAAGTAAACCTGTCGATAGTAATCTTTGCTATGAAGCCTCTGGGATCCTTGTAGTAGTTACGGTATCTCAGAGGCTATTTGTGAACACCATATGTTCGCTGCTTGACAACTGCTAAGGAACACATTGTTGGACAGGAAGAATTACAGGCAATGGTGGACGACATGAAATACACTCCATCGTATTAGGGACGGAGTTATATACGTATAACGAAAAATCATAGGTATTTCACCACATGGGGAAGCTGCATAACGGGCATTAGATAACATCCATGTTTGGGTCAGTCTCCCTACATAAAGGTAGGTATCGCTCTCTGTTGGCAATGTGCCCTCCTCGGGCACTAATGCACATTTTACACCTGTTACTCATACTGCCTACAAAACTATCGAGGACTCCTTGGGGGGGGGGGGAGGGGGGTGGAATTGTTCCACTCCTCTCTCAAGGCGGTATTCAGTCCTTGCACGGCTTCTGCCATGAATATCGCAGGCAGGCTCAATGTGGTTTAGGCCCGAGGAGCACGCAGGGCATTCCACACAATCAATACCTTCACTTTTCAGTGCGTCCAACACCTCAGCTGCCCTGTGCGAACGGTCATTGTTGTCCTAAACATGAAGGCAGGACTTTTCGCATCCCTAAACAGATGGACATGATCCAGAATAATCTCCCAGCAATACCTGCTGTGCTGTAACGGTACCTCGTGCAAAGATATGCAGCGGTGTTCGGCAATTACGCATAACGCCCGCCGTCAACACCATAATGGCTAGGCCATGCTGAAAACGTACATGAACAATATGTTGCGTGTAACGATTCCCATTTCTTTGTGCACTAACTGGTGTCCAGAATCACTTGCCATAGTGAAGTGGGATTCGTCGGAGAACATCATACTGGATCACTGTTGCTGATCCCAATCAACATTCTTCCTAAACTGATGAGCTCTTTCTCGACGATGAAGTGGTTAAAGTGGGATGCGTTTGTCAGTATTATAAGCATACAAACCGGCCTGATTTAATAGCAGCGAAATCGTTTTGGCAGAGAAGTGGTTGAAAAGACTGCAACGATCTGCCCTCGACTGAGATGTCTGTTCCTTTTCGTCGCTAGGGCAACTTATCGAGCTTCTTGCTGTATTGTGGCCCATCTGTGACCACCGGCATGCTTTCACAGAGCGTTTCCACTTTATCAGCCTATTTTAATAGCGAGATGACGCTTTTGGACATATCCATTACAGCGGCCACAATGGCAACGCTTTGACCGTCTTCAAGCTGTCTAATTGCTCGTCCACAATCGGAAGCACTCAAATGATGTCATGCAGACATGTTGCCTCATCACACGGAATGTCCCACTAATCGGTTCCACAACAACTTTCGTCAAACGTCGTACTGCATGAACTGTAGAATGCATATAGAGTGTTCGTGCACAGGCTTCGCGGCAGTTATCACGTCCCACCATCTACATTTTCTTTTACTATCACTGCCCATGTGTTCCGCAGCAATAGTTGGTTGTTCCGTAGGAAGTAGAAGTTGCTCCTTAGCAAGTGTCAGTTGTTCCTTAGCAGACCTCAAGCAGTGTATGTGGATTTATAACGGAGAAGTGGTGCTTTCATTTTGTAAAGTGGTATCTGTTGTTTCCAGACGACGGCTATATAGGAAATTCACCTGAGAGGACCTAGCACGCGAGTGGGTCGTGGCTCGAGAGCTGAGTGACAAAGGGTAGCTCGGTTTTATGGATTTTTGTGAGACAAGGAATGAAAAGAGCGAGAAGGCGAAAGTGTGTTTGAGTGCAGGAGGAGACGAAAAGTGCACGCTGTCAGTGTTGATTTGGTACTGGCGGCCGCAAGCGTGAACGCTAAGGTGGTGAACGCAGACTGGATCGAGAGGGATAGAGGGTAATCTAAAAAAGGAAGAGGTGGGAGTTTCTACGTAGAGCAGCGAAAAGCGGAGAAATGCAGTGTTCGCAGCGAAAAGTGGAGTGCTAAAGCGGACTCGCTATAGTTTATTTACGCGTGGGAGAAAGAAATCCTGTTCGGTAGACATGTAATTCTCCGTTACGGCAAATAGCTTTCAGCAGGGACTCTGAGTGTCTAAGGACGCTACTGACCCTAAGGTAGGCCATAAGCTACAAAATGTGTAAAATTATTGAGACGTTAATTGTTGTTGTTGTTGTTGTTGTGGTTTTCAGTCCTGTGACTGGTATGATGCAGCTCTCCATGCTACTCTGTCCTGTGCAAGCTGCTTCATGTCCCAGTACCTACTGCAACCTATATCCTTCTGAATCTGCTTAGTGTATTCATCTCTTGGTCTCCCTCTACGATTTTTACCCTCCACGCTGCCCTCCAATACTACACTGGTGATCCCTTGATGCCTCAGAACATGTCTTACCAACCGAATCCTTCTTCTAGTCAAGCTGTGCCACAAACATCTCCCCAATTCTATTCAATACCTCCTCATTAGTTGTGTGATCTACCCATCTAATCTTCAGCATTCTTCTGTAGCACCACATTTCGAAAGCTTCTATTCTCTTCTTATCCAAACTATTTATCATCCATACATGGCTACACTCCATACAAAAACTTTCAGAAACGACTTCCTGACACTTAAATCTAAACTCGATATTAATAAATTACTCTTCTTCGGAAACGCTTTCCTTGCCATTGCCAGTCTGCATTTTATATCCTCTCTACTTTCTCCATCATCGGTTATTTTGCTTCCCAAATATCAAAACAACTCCTTGACCACTTTAAGTGTCTCATTTCATAATCTAATTCCCTCAGCATCACCCGACTTAATTCGACTACATTCCATTATCCTGTTTTGCTTTTGTTGATGTTCATCTTATACTCTTCTTTCAAGACACTGTCCATTCCGTTCAACTGCTCTTCCAAGTCCTTTGCTGTCTCTGACAGAATTACTATTTCATCGGCCAACCTTAAAGTTTTTATTTCTTCTCCATAGATTTTAATATCTACTCCGATTTTTTTTGTTTCCTTTACTGCTTGCTCAATATACTGATTGAATAACATCGAGGAGAGGCTACAACCCTGTGTCACTCCCTTCCCAACCGCTGCTTCCCTTTCATATCCCTCGACTCTTACAACTGCCATCTGGTTTCTGTACAAATTGTAAATAGCCTTTCGCTCCCTGTATTTTACCCCTGCCACCTTTCGAATTTGAAAGAGACTATTCCAGTCAACATTGTCAAAAGCTTTCTCTAAGTCTACAAATGCTAGAAACGTAGGTTTGCCTTTTCTTAATCTAGCTTCTAAGATAAGTTGTAGGGTCAGTGTTGCCTCACGTGTTCCAATATTTCTACAGAATCCAAACTGATCTTCCCCGAGTCGACTTCTATCAGTTTTTCCATTCGTCTGTAAGGAATCGTGTTAGTATTTTGCAGCCGTGACTTATTAAACTAATAGTTCGGTAATTTTCACATCCGTCAACACATGCTTTCTTTGGGAATTAATCAACTCATAATAATAAAAGTGCCTTCACTTTTAACATATGTTGGCGTGCCGTTTGGATATGAAAAGTAAAGCCTCCGAATTTTTGTATTCTGTTCTCGATATCGGTTGAGGTATTACAAGTCATGTATGGTACTCGGTCGACTTCCCGCTTCGCTGACGCAAGCCGAAACCCTGTGCAGTTAGAGCGCTCCGAATTGTAACGTGTAACGTAGAGGTATATCACGAAAGTGAGTCGGTCTGTGAGAAACCGCGGGCTATAATAGAGTTTCTGATCTTATAAAACATCGTCCACACAAGGAGCATGACAATCCCAGACCACACACCAGCGCTGCGATATCTGCAATAATTCACTGTCATCGGTCACCCTTCATGAATGCCCGACTTGGCCCCATCCGACTTTCATCTGTTTGCAAAACTTAAAGAACACCTCCGAAGACTATATTTTGATAGTGATGAAGCGCTGCAAATAGAGGAGACGTTGTGGCTCCTTCAACAAAGTCAAACATTGTACATTGACGGTATCAACAAACTGGTCTCTCGTTAGCAGAAATGTGTTCGTCGCTAGGGTGACTATGTTGGGAAATAAATATGTAGGCATGTAGAATAAAAGTATAGAATTTCAATAAAGAGTTCTCACAAAAAATATCGGATGAATTACCTTTCAACATGCCCTCAAAGTTAGTATTTTCTTCTTTAAGTGTTTCCGTGCACTTATGCTGCAGTTTCTTTTCCAGTGTGCGCCGAAATCTTCATGTGTTGCAGATATAAGTGAATGGAAGAGGATTCGTCTATTTTTATTTGTTTTTGTCAACCTTACGGTGTTGATATCCCTACAGTTCACCTATCCTATGAATGGCTGTTGGATCTTCGCGTGGCGTGTGATTCCTGTTAGCCGGCCGGTGTGGCCAAGCGGTTCTACGCATTTCAGTCTGGAACCGCGCGACCGCTACGGTCGCAGGTTCGAATCCTGCCTCGGGCATGGATGTGTGTGATGTCCTTAGGTTAGTTAGGTTTAAGTAGTTCTAAGTTCTATGGGACTGATGACCTCAGATGTTAAGTCCCATAGTGTTTAAGCCATTTGATTCCTTTCAAAAAAAATTTCCTTGTCTCATGGGGTGAGATTGACGACGCAATAAATTTCAGTTAGAGATATTGATAGGGGCAGAAAAGGGCAGCTTGACATGAATACCTTTATTTCGGTGGCTAAATAAAGCTGTGGAACGACACACTAACGCTAATCTCATCATCTCCACACAATCTGTTTTGAGCATTCCAATTTCTGTCTATTCCTGTTATTGTTCCTCTGACTGCTCTCTTCCGAACAATGTTCACTATTCCTGGATGCCCACAAACTTGACTGCGCTGATGAGACACTTCCACAGTATTCATTCTTGAGCTGGTTCTCCAAACGCTTCTTCACTACGTACATTATCAGTCCAATTACTTGTCGACATTATTCGATGCCACCAATTTTCAAAAGTTTGCCATTTCATCTTCTCCAAATTTCCAGTGTCGATGTTTCATTTTCTATCAAAATAACTGTAAAAAATCTCTGCATAATTCTGCATGAGCTTCTGTCTTGGGAAGAACTGTGACTGCATGCAGAAAATTGTTCTTTTGCGTACGTGCAATTCAAAAATTTTAACACCTCAAATAAAACTAAAAGATTTCCAGCATTTAGTTCTACCAAATCTTTACTGGTATGTAGTTAAACATGGCACAAATAATGAAAACTCTAGAGGACTAGAATTAGCTATGAATGCTTGCGTAAGGTGTGTGTGTGTAACATTCTTCCCATGCTAAGTTAGGCTGGAGGCGACCCTACAAGTGAGGTAATTTTCATAAGCTTATTTATTTCATCGACTTCTTAGTCACTGGTATCGCAAACACCAATCTACCTACAAAGACGCTTACTACACGTGTAAAACCCCAGATAAATGCTGGTTGCCTATAGGCAAGGATAATGACATCACAAACTGTGCCCCCAAATCCGCACCGCTCAACACAATGGATCACTTTTTAGAAACCTCGTACTTGTCTCCCATTACTACGCAGGATTTTGAAATCTGGCTCAAAGGTGCCTACAAACCTCCTCTGTAACAGAGCGAAAGTGTGGAACCCAGCGATATCACTAAGGTTCGACGGTGCTTCAAATAACTTGGTGTCGTACGCGAAAAGAAGCTCAGAATTCATGTGTCGAGTAAGGTGAATTACAGATTTCACACTGGCACCAGATTTCACCAAAATTCTGCTCAGCGACCATGGACATGTCACACGATGGGTCATCACATCACCTTTTACCAACATTTCACGCCTTCTTTTGAGCCTACGCAATGCAAGTCAGAACAGCGACGCAAGCGTTGAAATCAATCGGTTTCCTTATGGGAGGCCGAGGTAAACGTGTCAGACAAACCTCCACTTATAATCAACGACAAAAGCTCTCATGGGGAGACATGAAGCGCGTCACCACCCCTTTCCTTGGGTCGATGATACCCACACATTTTGCAGTCGAAAGCAACAGCTTGCATTGCAGTGAGCAACAGGACCACGTTCTTGACAATCTTAGACACTGCTGACAGCCTAGGACGTTTCAAACATTGTTTAAGGACACAGTGGGACCGTATCTCCATTCATCATGGTCACAACATTTTGGAGGGCAGTGCGACTACTGTTTTTGCTCTCGCACATAGGCTGGAAACACCAGCGACTGTTCAAAAGCATTCTACTAGATTTGAACGTGATCTAAAGCAGCAAAGGGTGCTTATACTTATGCAGTCCTCCTGTGGCATGATCCTGAGGTTGTGCGACATTATCACTTAAAGGCATATAGAATCAGAGCGGTGTCAAAGGGGTGCCTACCTATAGGAGCCTAGTACAATTTCTCTGTCTGCACACTTTTAAAATTTTCAATAAAGATGGGAGGATGCCACCGAGGGTGCTGACAAACTGGAAGGGCTTAGAGGGACCATTTTCCCTTTCATTTACATATGTGTTACTGTTGGACCACCCTGTGACCTCGCCACCGGACGGCTGAATATTCATAAGCACCCTTCGCAGTTTCGGATCACGTTCAGATTTCATCGAGTGGTTTTGACCGGTTGCTAGTGGTTGCAAACTGTACAAGAAAGCAAAAATAGTGGTCGAGAATGAAACAACAAGTTTACTGTGACCATTCTCTGATTTATTTACACTATATGATCAAAAGTATCCGAACACCTGGCTGAAAATGACTTACTAGTTCGTGACGCCCTCCATTGCTAATGCTGGAATTCAGTATGGTGTTGGCCCACCCTTTGCCTTGATGACAGCTTCCACTCTCGCAGGAATACGTTCAATCACTTGCTGGAACGTTTCTTGGGGAATGGTAGCCCATAATTCACGGAGTGCTGCACTGAGGAGAGGTATCGATGTCGGTCGCTGAGGGCTCAAACGAAGTCGGCGTTCCAAAACATTCTAAAGGTGTTCTATAGGACTCAGATCAAGACTCTGTGCAGGCCAGTACATTACAGGGATTTTATTGTCGTGCAACCACTCCGGCAAAGGCCGTGCATTATGAAGAGGTGCTCGATCGTGTTGAAAGATGCAATCGCCATCCCAGAATTGCTCTTGAAAAGGGGGAAGCAAGAAGGTGCTTAAACCATAAATGTATGCCTGTGCTGTGATAGTTCCACGCAAAACAACAAGGGGTGAAAGCCACCTCCATGAAAAACATAACACCATACCCACACCATGACACTGGATCGCAGCATTGTGTGCCATGATTCATCACTCCACCAACGTTTTTCCACTGTTCAGTCGTCCAATGTTTATGCTCCTTACACTAAACTAGGCGTCGTTTGGTATTTACCGGCGTTGTGTGTGGCTTATGAGCAGACGCTCACCACGAAATCCAAGTTTTCTCACCTCCCGCCTAACTGTCATAGTGCTTTCAGTGGATCCTGATGAAGTTTAGAATTCTTGTGTGAGGGTCTGGATAGATGTCTGCGTATTACACATTATGACCCTCTGCAGCACTCGACGGTCTCTGTCAGTCAACAGACGAGGTCGGTCTGTACGCTTTTGTGCTGTACGTGTCCCTTCACGTTTCCACTTCAGTATCAAATCGGAAACAGTGGACCTAAGGATGTTTAGGAGTGTGGTAATCTCGCGTACAGACGTTTGATGCAAGTGACACCCAATCACCTGACTACATTCGAGGTCCGTGAGTTCCGCGAAGCGGCCCATTCTGCTCTCTCGCGATGTCTAACGACTACTGCGGTCACTGATATGGAGTACCTGGCAATAGGTGGCAGCACAATGCACCTAATAAGAAAAACGTATTTTTGGGGATGTCCGGATACTTTTGATCACATAATGTATATCCACAACGCACTTCGAAGGTTTACGAAATATGAGAGTTTACGTGTGATGTATTACGGCAGAGGAAGGAGCCGGTGACCTCTGGAGACAGTGCCACAAATTATCCCAAAATCACAACACAATACACCCAAAAATTTCTTACTAACACGTGCAAATCCATCTGACAATGAGGGTTTAAACCTTCGAAACGCATTGTGGATACAAATATATCAGTGACTTATAGCAGTAACTTGTTGTTTCATTCAATATCGATTACAGCCACTGTGAAGCATTCCATAGGAGTGTGATCACATTGAGTGGTGGTGCACCCCCAGTATGTCGTTAGGTTAGGGCTGAAACGTCCGGGGGTGTCAGAAGCGTCAAAGGTTGTCAAGAATGTCATCCTCTTGCTCATCACACCGCAAACTGTCGTTTTCGACTGCGAAATATGTAGGAATCAGCACCTGATGGAAAGGCATGGTTTCATAGACGTCTTTTAGGCCACTACACGAGGCCTTTTCGTGTCGATTCTGAGCGGCGGAGAGTCTGAAAGGTTTTCCTCGGCCACGTATTAGGAACGACTTTAAGGCTGCCCGTCACGGTTCTGGCCTCCATTGCGGAGGCATCAAAGAATGTGTGAAATACGGGTAAGATGAGCTGAAACTACCTTCCCATCATATGACAAGTCCACTACGGCGTTAGACAGATTTTTAGTGACCTCTGGGGCCAATATGACGAACTTAGTCCACCTTACACTTTGCATGAAACTCTGAGCTCTGGCCTTTTCTTGGCATGTTTCGACATCAAGTTGTTTGGAGCATCTCCGAGCCCGAGTGTGACGTATCGTAGTGCCACGCTTCAGCACCACTATACAGGAAGAGTACAGGCAACTTGTAACCAAATTTTAAAGTTCTGCGTAATATAAGACAATTATGGGGTTTTGAAAGAGTTATCCTTCAGTTGTGTTACATAGTGTATGATCACCATGCGACAAACCACACTACCCCTCTCCCTTTCCCCATCCTTCTCCCCTCTCCAATCAATCTGAGCGTAGTATTACAATGAAATGCACACCCTTAGCTGCTTACAGGCGTTGACATACGTCAACGGGGACAGATGAAAATGTGTGCCCCGAGCGGGACTCGAACCTGGGATCTCCTGCTTACATGGCAGACGCTCTATCCACCTGAGACACCGAGGACACAGAGGATAGCGCGACTGCAGGGATTTACCTCTGGCACGCCTCCCGCGAAACCCACATTCTCAACTTATTGTCCCGCACTACATTCGTAGTGCCCCCGCCCATTATACTCATTACTCGCGGCACGTTGCCGATTCCCGTAAGAGTTCGGGCACTGTTTGTGCATTCGCACAGAAGGAGAAGATGGTCAAGTGGCCGGTGAGCCTTAACTATATATATATATACTAAGATGGTATCTGTTCTTTCGGACATGTCCATCTTAGTATATATACTGAGCGTAGTATTTTAATGGACACTGAAATGAAACATCCAGTCACCGCCTAATATTTTATTTGGTATTACGAGGAGGCAGCCAGTCACAATATAGCAGTGAAATTATTCAAACTTCATTTGAAATGCACAGAAGTGTGCCAGGTTCGAATATAAAAAAAATTTCCAAAAACATTACGCAAGTTTAACTGGAATTTGAAAAATGGAGCTCTGTTCAAACACATTTGCCTCTTAACTGCGTAAAGTGGCACCATGTCACATGCACACACACGCACACACTTAGATACACACGCACTTACTCTCTACATGAAAGAAATACATACAATATTTGTACGTCCGGCACATCATTAGCATACTCGGTAAATTTCATCTTTGTGGTTTAATCACGACAGTAAATTCCCTCCCTCCTCTCTCTATGTATGTACCTATGTGTGTGCTTGTGTGTATGTAATGCTTACTTAAATGAGGCAAAAAAATAGTAAAATTTTATTGACGGAACGAAAGGAAACAAAAAAGCCAAACGTTATTACTGATATAAAGTTAATGATGAAATCCTTTAGACTTACATATAGTAAATCAAAGTAATTTTATTTTACTCTCATATAATTAATTACAGTTAACATTGGCATGCAGAACAAAAGGTTTATCAACTACTTCTGTTACACACTGGAAGGTTACGATGTTAGTACACATTCTACTTCATATTCATCGTTTTTTGGAATATCTTCTAATGCAAGCAGTAGTTTCTTCCAATTTGAGTAAATACTTGAGATATCTCGATTAGACAACCAAGTTTTGAGGTCTGTATCTGCCTTAATAAACTCAAAATTATATTGAACTGCGTTTTGTGGGCAAACTGTATACAATATGAAAATAATATAGCTAATGTAACAATCAACCAATTTTTTATACTGAAGCTGGAACAGTCCAGTGTAATAAATACACTCATATTTATCATACACTTCAAAAACCAGAAACTGTTCAGAATCTGGCTGGGGGAGCACTGCTTTTTAAGTGATTGTGATATTTTCACATTCACTTCTGAAAGAGAATTTAGGTCGTTACCAAAACCAATAATTTTGTACATGAGAACTGAACACTGTTCCAAATTAAACACACAGGCACAACAATCTCTTACAGTGTCATTGCGTGATACTTTATGAATAGTAACTCACGTTTTCATTTATATAGGTTTCTAATAAGCACTCACGAAAAATGTATGTTAGTCTGTATTACTATTTTTGAAATCAACTGTGACCATGTATTGACTCTTCCATGATATATCTTGTACACGATACCACTGTTGAAGTAAGGTCTACCATTAATTATAGTTAATAATCTTGACAGCAGATATGTTTTGCATTTCTTCAGATGAACCATCAATGTCACTCCAAATTGGATGATGCCTCGTCTTGCGCTCAGTATTGGGTTGTGGTCTCCCATCTCCAGTGCCCATAGTCTTTCAGTATGGTATCGTGCTCCTGCCTCTCACGGATGTTTCAAGTTCAGTAACAAGCAATCACAAGAGTTCCTACTTTCTTCTTTTACAACCAGTATCCAATAAGCAAACTATAAAACATTTATTAGCATAAGTACCCTCATGTTCAGAAAAAAAAACAGAACGCCTTGAACCACTAGAGATAGGACGTTCATAATCACAGGACATGTATATTAGTATTTTCTGCAGAAATGACTACGCTCGCCGATTACACTCACTCGGTTGTGAGCTCTGCAAGATCCATGAAATATTTTGTATTTACGTGACAAACCCTAATTCTAGGGCTATCTTTCATTTTTGACAAATGGATCAATGCCGAAAATTGTAAAAACGGCAATGGTACATTAGTTCTTACTAATGTAAAATTGCTACCTTCTGAAGAAGACAAATTTATATTTGTCGAAACCTAGGTAAAGAATTTCTTTATCCATTGGAACTGGTCGGCTGGTTATAATTTTATTACGTGGAACCGTTGCTGTTGTGCAGCTATGTTTAAAAAAATGTTTAAAATATAGAAATGATTACCATTTAAACCATGCTGGCCCGCCGGTTCAAGGTCAACATCGATACCGCGGCACAACACCACCTACCGGTAAACTGTACCTGTGGCGTTAGTTGTCGCTATAAACCGAAGGTAATGGATCAGTGTGACTTGGGCAGATGTTGAGGATGCCTCGCAGACGTATGCGCGAACACCGTCAAATCAGCGAGTTTGAAAGAGGGCGCATTATTGGCATGAGAGAATGTGAAACTTCCATCCCGAAAATTGCTACACTTGTGGGACGAAGTGTTTCGGCAGTGCAACGGGTGTGTGCTGATTGGTCACGGAAGGTCGTAGAACACGACGAGATGGGTCAGATCGCATCACCTTGAACCCCCCCCCCTCCTGCCCCCTCGACACCTCATCCGAACGGCAATGCAGGGCTTATCTGCGTCCTCCTCCGCTCTGGTGTGTCAGTGGAAAAGTGTAACACGTCGTACACTGTCAGGGGTGACAGCCCGTTGCCCTTTATTACGGCATTTTTCAATAAGATAATGCACGACCACAGGCTGCTCCGCCAACTCATGCCTTCTTGGTATCACAGGATGTCAGCCTTTTGCGGTCGCCTGCCAGATCACCAGACCTGTCGCCAATTGAAAATGTTTAGGGTGTTGTGTAACGACGGTTGCAGTGCTGTGACACACTGCCAACCACTGTAAATGAACTTTGGAACCATGAGAATGCAGCATGTAAGGCTGTACCATAGGATGCCATTAGCGCCTTATACGCAACGATGCCATCACGCGTGGAAAAAGTTATCAGGGCCCATGGCGGACACTGTGCCTACTATGCAACAGGACACACACTCAACCGAGGTCACCGAAATGCTAATCATTTCTACAAACATGCTAATGTACGTGTCCTGTGAATATGAATGTCCTATCTCCAGTCGTTCAAAGTCTTCTGTTTTTTTCTGAACATGTGTGTAATATGTGGTGCATGCCAGTCTTACTTTGTGTGTCCAAAAAAAGAAATTGTTGAACAAGCGCGAGGACTATTATGCTGGCAACGTCTTTTACGGTGCAGCAATGTCTTAGTGGGTCTTCTACAGAGCGAACAAATTCCGATTTGTTTCGATGGGCAGAAAATGTGGTTAGTCAGCTTTACTCATCATGTCCTGTCTTGTTGACACAAGCAAAATATTCAGATGTGTGTGAATTCCTATGGGATCAAACTGCTGAGGTCATCGGTCCCTAGGCTTGCACACTACTTAATCTAACTTAGACTAACTTACGCTAAGGACAACACACACACTCATGCCCGAGGAAGGACTCGAACCTCCGAAGGTGATGACACAAGCATCGTATTTCTTCTACCACATCTGAAGGTACATGATGTAGAAGGGATGCACGATTCAAAGCACACGATGTAGTAGTTGTAGTGGGACTGGCGGAACTAGGTTGAGATATGGGTAAACAAATACAGGGTGATTATAATGAAGTTATACTTTCAAACCACTGTAGAAATAACACCATTGGTCAGAATTACGTCAGATTGCAACGGAATATTATCAGAGATGGAGGAAACTGTATGTCAGAAGAATAATAAATAGTTACAAAATGTAACAATAGGTCGCGCTGTAAGCATCATAATTTAATAGTGGCTGACTACAAATGTCAAATGAATCATACAACAAAGCCTAAGGTGTAAGTCTGACGTTAAACTGTACTAGTCAGTTTGCATTGGTGTACAGGTATGATACTGTTAGTTTCGTAAACCCATCCACCACAGCAAGGTCATATCATATCGGATGGGAAAAACCGGTTTTTAATTGTCCTGAGGCCAAAAACCGCATAAAAAGCATGATTCAAAATCAAAGTGTATTATTACGAGGCTGAGTCAAATGAAAACCTTAAATATTCTTTAAAATATTATTTATTGTGCAGAAGTGGTACAAAGCTGTATCATTTTTCAACATAATCTCCCCCTCGCTCAATGCAAGTCCTCCAGCGTTTACAAAGTGCGTAAATTCCTTTAGAAAAAATTCTTTTGGTACTCCGCGCAACCACTCATGCACCGCATGGCGTACCTCTTCATCGGAACGGAACTTCTTTCCTCCCATTGCGTCTTTGAGTGCTCCAAACATATGGAAATAATTTGGGGCAAGGTCAGGTGAGTATGCTGGATGAGGAAGACACTCAAAATGCAGGTCCGTGATTGTTGCAAGTGTTGGTGGAAGTGAACCCAGGTTTCGTCCCCAGTAACGATTCGTGCACTTTGTGAAACTGGAGCACATCAAGCACAATGTGGTGTGCTGACCCATGACTAATCTGTAAACATGCTGCAATGTTATTCAGTGTCACTCGGCAGTTTTCCTTCACTATGGCTTCAATTGCTGCAATGTTCTGTGGAGTCACAACTCGTTGTGCCTGACCTGGACGAGGAGCATCTTCCACTGAAGTCACTCCATTTGTAGACTTGCTGCTGTGACAAAAATGCATCACCGTACTGAACCTTCATTCGTCGATGAATTTCAATAGGTTTCACACCTTTACTAAGCAGAAACCGAATAACAGAACACTCTTCTTCCCTGGTGCAAGTCGCAAGTCGGGCGGCCATCTTTATACTGATACTGCGACGGTATGTATGCATCTGCACTATGCTGCCAGCTACAGGCCATTCTGCACGCCTTTTGTAGCACGCTTACCAACTTACAGGATAACAGCGCGAAATTTCGATTTGTTATTGCAAATTTAAGGTTTTCATTTGACTCACCCTCGTAATTTTCGTGTGATTGGCCCAAAACATGTTCAATATGGCGTGCACCGTTTTCTGCAACAAGTTGAAATCGAGAAACAGCATGTTCAACAATTGATCGAAGTGTTTCCGGGGGTCAGATTCAGAATGTGTTGCGCAATGCATGCCTCCAATGCAGCTAAGTTTGCAGTCGGAACGCTGAACACAACATGTTTCGGATAGCACCACAGCCAGAAGCACACGGATTAAGATCAGGTGATCGGGACGGCCAGGCTGTAGGGAAATGGCGGATGATAATTCTAGCATTTACGAAATGGTGCTTCAGCAGCTGCGTAATTGGATTTGCAGTGTGCGGACGTGCGCCATCTTCATAAAAAAGATCCCATTCACACATCCACGCTGTTGGAGAGCTGGTTGCGCAAAAGACACTCATAGCGCTTACCAGTGGCGGTACAGGTAACAGGACCAGAAGCACCTGTCTCTTCGAAAAAGTATGGTCCTATGATAAATGATGCCATAAACCCGCACCACACAGTGACCTTTTCAGGATGAAGTGGTACTGGATGATTCGTGTGTGGGTTTTCCGTTGCCCATATTCGACAGTTCTGTGTATTGACATATCCTGTGAGATGGAAGTGGACTTCACCTGTCCACAAAATCATGCACGGCCAATCATTGTCCACTTCAGCGCGAGCAAGAAATTCTATAGCAAAGTCTCTCTTGCTGACAGGTCAACAGGAAGCAACTGGTGCACATGAGTAATTTTGAATGGTTAGCAAAGAAGGATGTTTCGTAGGATTTTACGCACCGTGCTCACGGGTATGTCCAATATTCGGGCAATTCTCCGTGCACTGCACGTTTGCACACCACCACTCGTCTCCTCCTGCACTGCTGTGGCCACTGCTTCCACTGATGTCGAATCAATTCGTTTCCTGCCTCTACCAGGTTGCACACCAAAAGAACCCGTCTTTTCGAATTTCCGAATCATTTTCTCCAGACCCACGGCAGTCATCGGACCAACCCCTTTTTTCAAACCCTTCGGTGTCTGGAACTTCTGCAGAGCGACGTGTGCACAGTCATAATTCTTGTAATACGGCTTTAGAAGCAGAGAGCGATCCTACACTGAGACACTCTTGGCGAACGTCGCAGACGCGAAAGGAGGAAAAGCCGTGTACCCGGCTTGTTTATACCAACTTCAATGGGTCGTGCGCATGACAGGCGTTTCATTTACGTATTATGACACATACAGCATGCGCTAGGTGACGATCAGTTTGGCTTTAGAAAAAGTAAAGGGACGACAGAGGCAATTCTGACGTTACGGCTAATAATGGAAGCAAGGCAAAAGAAAAATCAAGACACTTTCATAGGATTTGTCGACCTGGAAAAAGCGTTCGACAATATAAAATGGTGCAAGCCGTTCGAGATTCTGAAAAAAGTAGGGGTAAGCAATAGGGAGAGACGGGTCATATACAATATGTACAACAACCAAGAGGGAATAATAAGAGTGGACGATCAAGAACGAAGTGCTCGTATTAAGAAGGGTGTAAGACAAGGCTGTAGCCTTTCGCCACTACTCTTCAATCTGTACATCGAGGAAGCAATGATGGAAATAAAAGAAATGTTCAGGAGTGGAATTAAAATACAAAGTGAAAGGATATCAATGATACGATTCGCTGATGACATTGCTATCCTGAGTCAAAGTGAAGAAGAATTAAATGATCTGCTGAACGGAATGACCAGTCTAATGAGTACACAGTATGGTTTAAGAGTAAATCGGAGAAAGACGAAGGTAATGAGAAGTAGTAGAAATGAGAACAGCGAGAAACTTAACATGAGGATTGATGGTCACGAAGTCAATGAAGTTAAGGAATTCTGCTACCTAGGCAGTAAAATAACCAATGACGGACGGAGCAAAGAGGACATCAAAAGCAGACTCGCTATGGCAAAAAAGGCATTTCTGGCCAAGAGAAGTCTACTAATATCAAATACCGGCCTTAATTTGAGGAAGAAATTTCTGAGGATGTACGTTTGGAGTACAGCATTGTATGGTAGTGAAACATGGACTGTGGGAAAACCGGAAAAGAAGAGAATCGATGCATTTGAGATGTGGTGCTATAGACGAATGTTGAAAATTAGGTGGACTGATAAGGTAAGGAATGAGGAGGTTCTACGCAGAATCGGAGAGGAAAGAATATGTGGAAAACACTGATAAGGAGAAAGGACAGGATGATAGGACATCTGCTAAGACATGAGGGAATGACTTGCATGGTACTAGAGGGAGCTGTAGAGGGCAAAAACTGTAGAGGAAGACAGAGATTGGAATACGTCAATCAAATAATTGAGGACGTAGGTTGCAAGTGCTACTCTGAGATGAAGAGGTTAGCACAGGAAAGGAATTCGTGGCGGGCGGCATCAAACCAGTCAGTAAACTGATGACCAAAAAAATAGCATCCTCTATTGACCAATTTTCACACTATTTTTTGTGTCATACGTTTTCCTCCTTCTCCGATAATATTCCGTTTAAATTTGACGCCATTCCGACCAGTGATCTTATTTCTACAACGTTTCTAAAATTTAACTTTAACTATAATCACCCTGTATACAGTTGACCATTTAATAAGCACATAAAAGTTCAGTCTACAAAATTTTATGAAAATGTTTTTAATTTTGAATCAATCAGCTGGATAGCCGACCCCACAACAAAAATTTAGTGACAAGTTAATGCATTATCAAAGAAGTCAAATGCAAGAGACGGTGGCGAGTAAATTAAAGGTGATTGCGTAACCTCAAGCGTAAAAACAGTAATAATCAAAAATATTTAAATGAGATAATGAATTTACGCGATTACAAACAGACAGAAGCTAAACATAATTCGGCAGTACAAAATGTGCAATGCTCATTGATAATTAAAAAATTAAAATCTGAAAATAATTTTACACTATTACAGTTAATGTATGAGGTTCATTAAAATGAAACCTGGTCAGTGCGTCTACCTTTGCCTTACACGTACGTGTCGTATTACAGTATTCAATGAACTGTGGATGAAGCCCGACCAACAGGCATTACTTGCATTGATCAAAAATGATAGTGCATTGAGAATGGCTAGCTCCTAGCTGAAATCTAGATCTGCCAATAAAATTTAAAAAGGACGACTGATAGCTGAACTCTATTATCTACAAGTCAATGTAAATATTGTATGCGAGTCATGTTTGTGTGTGTGTGTGTGTATGTGTGTGTGTGTGTGAGCGATTCAGTATGTGTCGAAGGCTGGCTGAAGAGCACAAATAAAAAAAAATCAGAAAAAACACAGATGATCTACATGTTTAACTCACCCATGTGATGCATTATTGAGACTTATTGCCGCAATTCTTTGTCGTTGATTCTTTATAGCAGACTTCTTCGCTGTGCCACGCAAAGAATCGTGACGACATGTGGGTTGATTCAAGGAATGTAGAAAGCTGAAAGTTGATTCATATGCTGTGCTGCTGAAATAACGTTCTGTACATAAACTACACAAACTGCTGAAGCACTTAATTGGGAAACGTTTTACTTGAAGCATAAAAAAAGAAAACACCATATATTTTTGATTCCCATTTTATTAGCTAGGTAATTGTCCTCAAACAATTGTAGGGGAACTTGATTAAAATATTTGATTATTTGCAGTTTTAAGTCTCATATCACAGCATGATAATGACGAAGTAATCCTTTCGTTATAGGTCATATAAATTACGATACTTCAAAGTTGAATAAATCACCGCCCATTGTTCGAAGAATTGGCAGTGAATCAAGAGTGTGAATTGGTAATCTGAGAGTCTGAAATTTTCGTAGTAATTCAAAATGTGACCCTCAAACATATACAGAAGTATTTCGAAACTTTATGTATTCATCCGCAAGAAATTTCTGAATTCCATTCAAGAAGATCGTTCCCATATCTTTATGACCTTTAATAGGGAAAACAATATGTTTGGGCCTAAAAACGCAGAGAATCGTGTTCGCATCTATGTTTAAGGAAAGAAGGAAAGCTTAAAGTTGAGTCACTTGCTCCGCTCGTATAAAACGTTCTTTGTAATAACGATACAAAGCTGCACCCCATACTGCGGTTTACTCTTTGCGTAAATACACTCCTGGAAATGGAAAAAAGAACACATTGACGCCTGTGTGTCAGACCCACCATACTTGCTCCGGACACTGCGAGAGGGCTGTACAAGCAATGATCACACGCACGGCACAGCGGACACACCAGGAACCGCGGTGTTGGCCGTCGAATGGCGCTAGCTGCGCAGCATCTGTGCACCGCCGCTGTCGGTGTCAGCCAGTTTGCCGTGTCATACGGAGCTCCATCGCAGTCTTTAACACTGGTAGCATGCAGCGACAGTGTGGACGTGAACCGTATGTGCAGTTGACGGACTTTGAGCGAGGGCGTATAGTGGGCATGCGGGAGGCCGGGTGGACGTACCGCCGAATTGCTCAACACGTGGGGCGTGAGGTCTCCACAGTACATCGATGTTGTCGCCAGTGGTCGGCGGAAGGTGCACGTGCCCGTCGACCTGGGACCGGACCGCAGCGACGCACGGATGCACGCCAAGACCGTAGGATCCTACGCAGTGCCGTAGGGGACCGCACCGCCACTTCCCAGCAAATTAGGGACACTGTTGCTCCTGGGGTATCGGCGAGGACCATTCGCAACCGTCTCCATGAAGCTGGGCTACGGTCCAGCACACCGTTAGGCCGTCTTCCGCTCACGCCCCAACATCGTGCAGCCCGCCTCCAGTGGTGTCGCGACAGGCGTGAATGGAGGGACGAATGGAGACGTGTCGTCTTCTGCGATGAGAGTCGCTTCTGCCTTGGTGCCAATGATGGTCATATGCGTGTTTGGCGCCGTGCAGGTGAGCGCCACAATCAGGACTGCATACGACCGACGCACACAGGCCAACACCCGGCATCATGGTGTGGGGAGCGATCTCCTACACTGGCCGTACACCACTGGTGATCGTCGAGGGGACACTGAATAGTGCACGGTACATCCAAACCGTCATCGAACCCATCGTTCTACCATTCCTAGACCGGCAAGGGAACTTGCTGTTCCAACAGGACAATCCACGTCCGCATATATCCCGTGCCACCCAACGTGCTCTAGAATGTGTAAGTCAACTACCCTGGCCCGCAAGATCTCCGGATCTGTCCCCCATTGAGCATGTTTGGGACTGGATGAAGCGTCGTCTCACGCGGTCTGCACGTCCAGCACGAACGCTGGTCCAACTGAGGCGCCAGGTGGAAATGGGATGGCAAGCCGTTCCACAGGACTACATCCAGCATCTCTACGATCGTCTCTATGGGAGAATAGCAGCCTGCATTGCTGCGAAAGGTGGATATACACTATACTAGTGCCGACATTGTGCATGCTCTGTTGCCTGTGTCTATGTGCCTGTGGTTCTGTCAGTGTGATCATGTGATGTATCTGACCCCAGGAATGTGTCAATAAAGTTTCCCCTTCCTGGGACAATGAATTCACGGTGTTCTTATTTCAATTTCCAGGAGTGTAATTGAAGTGCTGAGAACCATAAGGGCTTAAAGAACACCGTCATCGATTTTGAGGTTCTAGTAGTTGTGCTTACTCCTGACATCTATGTGATCTTACGGTGAACCATTCTTATGTACATCTTTAGTCCCACATGTACATATGATCATTCACGTAATGCTGTCTCACCGATTTCTCCGATATTCGACCCAAACCACAAAGAATAATTTTGTTGCTCTGCTTTGTTCAATTGTTATCTAGGATTGGCAACATAATTAGTGTCTACATGATGTACATGGTAGCTGTACTTCGTGATTGGAGGTATAATGGCAGTTTTATCTGAATCTCAAGCCACAGAAAGTGCTTAACGAAAATGATGATTAGGAGGACCCTGAGGTGCTGGAAGAGATATAATCGTGTGTGGTGCCTTTAGCATCTGGTCTTTGTTCTGATGCTAGTTGCACACTAATTACGAACTTAACAACTGTCAAAAGACACTACATCATTAGCCAATATATTGAAATTTTGTGAATTAACATCAATAACAAATATTATCCTAAATATTAATTAATATTTCATAACATCACAGATTATTTTTTTCATAGGAAATATAGAACGTTGATACCTGTGTAAAAAACAAGTCAGATGTATGAGACTGTTATTTTGTATACAAATCTGATTTTCACAAACATATATTTTTTTCAAAACTTTTCGAGATTTTCGCCCTTATAGTTCTTAGTGCTCCAATTGAAAATTATAGGTTTCGTACTCGCATGTTTTTTCACTGTGGAGTTGTTGTGAAGTGATTGCAATCAATTGGATGCCACTTTGTCAGCCAGCTATGAAACCGAGAAATGGACGCTACAGTGGAACGTGGAATGCGAGCCACGTTCCGTTTCTGGAGAATTTCCACATCATTGAGAGGTGAATGTTAAGTTAAAAGGTAGAGTGAAAAAATTGACCCGACTGGGATACGGATCCTACAACTTTTCTACCACAAAACTATCATACAAGCTACCCTTTACTTGCATTTCTTAGTAATGCAAGGCACTGCTGCTCTCTCGGGTTATGGCGGATATTCAGTAGGCCGCATTGGCTAGTTTTCATCGTAATTCAATTTGTACGAAATATTTATGAATTGTATACAGAAACCTCCTTCGTGAATCAGTAAATCTATTAGCCAAAACCAGATCAAAATCCCCACAGCAGTTCCTGAGATTAGCCTGCACATTCAAACGGACGCTAAGAGGCGACATCAGTCTGTATATGCAGAGATTGAGCACATAAGTAGGCTGTCGTCAGAAATATTACACTTATCGATAAAGGTTGACAGCGTTGTCTAGTTTTTGTTTTGGTAGTACTTCTGAGTCGCGCGTATACGATTTGGAAGCTAACTTTCATTAATTATTAATGAGTCAAAGTTTCTAAAACAAATATCAGGAACCGTTGCAAGTCAAGGTAACTAAAGTATTTCCTGGTTCGTGTTAAAACTATTTCATCCATCCACCCATTTATACACACGTATGGTGCTGTGTAACTGCTACAGACGACTGAACTAAGCTTCTGATATGTCTCGTGTGTAGGAAAATTTGACACAATTTTCTTGTGTTCTACTTGAGTGAAATCCAAACGATTTTCGTTTGTCAACACGTCAACCGCTTCTATACAGATCTTCACTAACTTACCCAAAGTAGGCTATGTCAGTACTCAATACTTATGCAGTTGTCTCAACAGCACAGCGTGGTACGGCAAATGTCAAATTTGTGGACAGCCAGTTTAAGTTTTCAACACAACGAAGTGAAATGACGAAACTCTTCACGTCAATTAACATCTCACCGAAGGAATTTGAAGGAAACTGGTCCTTATACTGAAGGAAAGTTTTAAATTTTGAGAAGTGTTTAATTGAGAAAAGAAGAAAGAAATGGCACCAGAATGAAACGTGAGACTTTTAGCTACCTTCAAACCCGCTTTGGACGTTTTGTTAAAAATACAAACTGTTATCTGAAACAAATATAATACTTCGCGGCCCAACCCTCTGGTCAAAAGGATTCCAATTAAGCTACACCTTGTTATTGAAGACTATCCCAAAAGCGACAGAAGGCAGACAGGTAGGGTTTACACATGTTGTACTTCGCTATGAAAGGGATGTCCCATTTAAAGGCTGACTGACAGCTGACAGACGCCGCCGAGTTCCTGAGGACACGTGACACTTGAGCAGGGTGCTTAAAGGCCTTCACTTTACAAACGGACCTGTTCTCAAACTGTAGCCTTCTTGGCGACGCAGAAATACAGATAATCAAATGGAGGCATTCTCGGCGGTTTTATCAAGAAAGTGCATCATGTAAGTCGTTAGGGAATGGAAATTTTGGAAATTTGTGGAAAGTTCCTATGGCACCAAACTGCTGAGGTCATCGGTCCCAAGGCTTACACACTACTTAATGTAACTTAAACTAACTTACGCTAAGGACAACACACACACACCCATGTCCGAGGGAGGATTCGAACCTCCGACGGGGGTAGTCGCGCGAACCGTGACAAGGCGCCCGAGACAACGCGGCTACACCGCGCGGCAGCCGTTAGGGAACTGGCCATGAACAGTGGTGCGCGTCATGATAAGAGACTGCAAGAGAACACAGACTGCGTTCCAGTATTGCAGGCTGATCGCTGTGAGGGGCTTGTCAAAGAAAGATCGCAAACATCTTGCGGTATCATATTTACTTTAGTATTCCTCTGTGTTGTATTCGAGTGACTTAATTACTCGATGTTGTGTTCAAGTCACTTAATGGTACTGTGAGTTCTAAAATTCTTGAAAGGTTGGATGATGTGCAAGATGTTGTTGTGGAACAACATGTTTAAGTACCGCGTTATGCTCCGGTCTTTCGTGACTAGTTGACGAGGTTAACTCTGGGTGACCCATAGAGAACTGCGATAGATGTCACAAGCGTCGAATTAAAAAGACGATGTCATCAGAGCTGTAACATCCCAGGCAGTAATAATAAGAATAGCAGAAGCTTTTAGAACACGAATCGACTGGTAACAGTACTTCGTGCCATAGCTAAGAAATGCCCAAACTCTGTAGAATGACAAGACTGAATACAACAAAATAATAGAAAAATGTACGAGAGGCGTTCAATAAGTAACGCAACACATTTTTTTCGGTTGGAAAAATGGGATATTTGTTGAGGGACGTGGTGGAATATCCCCGCTTCATCCACTACAGTTGACATACGCAGTTTTTTGGGCGGAAAACCAGAGCATCAGAAATATTCATAGGTTCTTGCACTGTGTCTGCCTGGCAGAGCTGGCAGTGAACGAAAGCACGGTGACTCGTTGGGCGAGGTATCTGTCTCATCTAAACAAGGTAGCACAAACCTGTCAGGTGTCCCGCGTGCCGGCTGACGCACTCCGCTATGCCTCCTGCGATGTTGGATCGTGCGGACACTCTCATTCGAGGTGAGCGACGGATCGAAATCTAACACCTCGCTGCACCACTGGACATCTTTGTTGCTAGTGCTGAAACACTCATCCACCAGCCAGGGTACTCAAAGGTGTGTGACCGCTGGGGTCTTCGCCGCCAAACAGAAGACCATAAAGAGCATCGAAGGACGCCATGTGAGGAACTTATTGCGCGTTACAAGGCTGATCGGGGCAATTTTTGTCGAACATCGTCACAGGGGGTGAAACATAGGTTCATCATTTCGAACCGGAAACACAACGGCAATGTATGGAGTAGCGCCGTACCACCTCTCCCCCGAAGGAAAAGTTCAAAGACGCTGCCTCAGCTGACAAAGCCAAGACGACGATCTTCTGGGAGTCTGAAGGCATCATTCTGTTTGCTGTCCTCCATCACGGTATTACGGTTAACTGTGAAGTGAGTGACTGAATATGTAAGTTTCTGGCCAGACAGCATGAATGTTTTTAACCATTGGTTTTTTCCTAGCTTGTGATAAGTATGTTCAAAGTGAATACCAGTGCTCCTGCGCTTATACACGATAGTATGCCTGTGCTCTCTGTGTTAAATACAAGAGCTGATTAGTTTACCACTGCCTCTGGAGACTCAGCTTTATGTCCGATATCAGTTACGGAGACAGTGGAAAAATTTGTTGACTTGCTGACCAACGACCCGTATTTATGCAGGAAATAAGTAATTAAATTTCATTGGCGGAAAAATTATACGAAGCATGTATATTTCCATAAAAAGTATGTTGCTACCCTCAGAAAATTGGAGAAGCAACTTCAACGTGTTCGTCACCACAAAAATACAAACGAACTTCTCCTTCTCTGTGACAACGTATTGTTTCACACAAAACTCTGCACCTGAGAGGAGCTCACAACTGCATTAGACTGTTCTTCCTTTTCCGCTCTACAGTCTGCAACGACTCATGTTGAATGTTACTTATGTTTCTTCTGCCTGGTCCATTGATTAATGAATGCGAAATTTTGCATGCCTCACAAAATTTATTCACATTAATTGACATCCGAACTGCACACTCGTCATGTAAACAAAACACGGACAGACTTCACTGATCTCTTTGACTTCCAAAAGTAACTTCAAAAACTGACTCCTCGTAGCATCTCTGCATTGCTTTATATAGAATTTTAACAATAACATCCAAGATAAAGCATTATTAATGTTGTAAAATTTTTATGTTACAATTAAAATTTACAAAACGTAAAGAAACTGATGTTACAGCCGAATAAGGTATAAAATACAAAATTCAATGACAGTCTTTTACAGTAATATCTTTAGTTTTACATCAGAAAATCATTCTGAACTTTAATTACAATAATGTCTCGTATTATTTTAGTTACGTAAATAGTTACAGGTTGGATTTGGTTACTAATATTCAATGGCAGTACAGAGCTCGTGCTTTATCCGATTACATACATAAAATGCACAAATATGGCCTCAAATTCTGGAAATTGGAAAACTGTGAGACATAAACAATTGGAGAGTTAATTCTAAATATAATTACAAAGAATATTAATTACAGAGGAAGACATAAAAATAAATAACAAATGAAAATTCATCGCTTGTTAATAACTTTTAAGCTGTTTCTCAAGATAGTGAGGTCTTCTATTACTAGGTTTTTAGATTACCATTTTGTTAATTATAAGCAGTGATTTTTCATACTAGCATCTCTGAAGTCTCTAGTTATTTATTTATGAGGACTTATTACTTCAATTTCTTGATTAGTTACTTAATTTAGTATATGTACATAAATTTATCAGTGACAACAATCCACCGATAATTATGACAACGCACGTCCTTCCAGAACATTCCATATGCTTTCGCAATGAATATAAAGTTTTTTATCAGATAGGACAGAATGATATATATAAAGACACACATACAAGGCCTTAGCCAAGCACTGAATTGTCTGATAACTATCCGGATGCCTATTAAAAAAAAAGGTGTTATCGGACATTTCATATTAGTTCTGGGTGAGGCTGTACTGTTATAAGTCCAGATACCGCGCCTTCCAGCTTCCAGCTGTTTGGCCCAATGAAGGAAGCAGTACGTGGATGGAAGGAAGGTTATTGATACAGCAAAACTTTGGCACCGACGTAGACCAGTAGAGTGGTACCATGCGGGCAAACTGGCCTTCCCAGTAAGGTGGCGTAACGTCGTCGCATTGAACGGAGATTATGTTGAAAAATAGAGTTTTGTACCCAAAAGAGGTTGAAATAACATGGCATATTAGAATCCTGAATAAAACCAACCTGCTCTCACAAAAGATATGTGTTGCATTACTTATTGAACGCTTCTCGTATGTTAGTGTTTGGATACACATTCTTATAACACAGTTTCCGACCTATATTCACGCCGCTTTTATCAGTGAAATACGGTGTATATGATTCTACATGCGACGAAATATTTTGTTTGTTGAAATGACAGAGCAACACTGACATGAAGCTGTTTCCCCAGGGTGACTCAGGAGGAATGGTCGATATTCAGGGATATGCGAGGAACGGTCACTCAAGCAAAACAGTCCCGTAAAATACACACGTTAACAGCTGCGACCAATTCTACATCTACATGGTTAATCTGCAATTCACACTTAAGTTCCTGGCAGAGGGTTCATCGAACCATTTTCATACTATATACTTCTCTATCATTCCACTTTCGAATAGCGCGTGGGAAAAAGGAACACCTAAATCTTTCCGTTCGGGCTCTGATTTTTCTCATTTTATTATGATGATCATTTCTCTCTACGTAGGTGGGTGTCAAAAGAATATTTACGCATTCAGAAGAGAAAGTTGGTGAATGAAATTTTGTAAATAGATCTCGCCGCAAAGAAACTGCCTTGGTTTCAGTGACTGCAACCCCAACTCGCGTATCATATCAGTTACACTGTCACACCTATTGCGCGGTAACAAGAAACGAGCTGCTTTTCTTTGCACTTTTTCGATGTCCTCTTTCAATCCTATCTGGTAAGGATCCCATACCGCGCAGCAATATTCCAGCAGAGGACGGACAAGTGTAATGTAGACTGTCTCTTTAGTGGGTTTGTCGCATCTTCTAAGTGTTCTGCCAAAAAAGCGTAGTCTTTGTTTTGCCTTCCCCACAATATTATCTACGTGGTCTTTCCAATTTAAGTTGCTCGTAATTGTAATTTCTAGGTATTTAGCCGAATTGACAGCCCTTAGATTTGTGCGATTTATCGTATACTCAAAATGTATCGAATTTCTTTTAGTACCCATGTGGATGACCTCGCACTTTTCTTTGTTTGGTGCTAATTGCCACTTTTCGCACCATACAGAAATTTTCTCTGGATCATTTTGTAATTGGAATTGATCGTCTGATGATTTTACTAGACGGTAAATTGCAGCGTCATCTGCAAACAATGTAAGGGGGCTTCTCAGATTATCATCTAGATCATTTATATAAACCAGTAACAGCAGAGAGCCTACGACACTACCTTGCGGAACGCCAGATATCACTTCTGTTCTACTCGATGATTTTCCGTCTATCACTACGAACTGTGACCTCTCTGAGAGGAAGTCACGAATCCAGCCATACAACTGAGACGATACTCCATATCCACGAAATTTGATTAATAGTGGCTTGTGAGGAACGGTATCAAAAGCCTTCTGGAAATCTCGGAATATGGAATCGATCTGAGTTCCCTTGTCGACAACACTCATTACTTCATGGGAATAGAGAGCTAGGTGTGTTGCACAAGAACGATATTTTCTGAATCCGTGTTGGCCGGCAGATGTGGCCGAGCGGTTCTAGGTGCTTCAGTGTGGAACCACGCGACCGCTACGGTCGCAGGTTCTAATCCTGCCTCTGGCATGTATGTGTGTGATGTCCTTAGGTTAGTTGGGTTTAAGTAGTTCTAAATTCTACGGGACTGACGATCTCAGATGTTAATCTCATAGTGCTCAGAGCCATTTGAATCTGAATCCGTGTTGGTTATGTATCAATAAGTCATTTTCTTCAAGGTGATTCATAACGTTCCAGTACAGTATATGCTCCAAAGTCCTACTGCAAGTCAGTGGATTACTCCTATTTCCCTTCTTGAATATTGGTGTGACCTGTGTTACTTTCCAGCCGTTAGGAACAGGCCTTTCGTCAAGTGAGCAGTTGTTGCTAAGAAAGGCGCTATTGTGTCTGTATACTCCGTGAGGAACCTGAATGGTATACCATCTGGACCGGAAGACCTGCCTTTTTTAAGTGATTTGAGTTGTTTCGCAACACTTAATATATCTACTTTTATGTGACTCATACTAACAGCTGTTTTGGTTTGGAATTCTGGAATATTTACTTCGTCTTCTTTCGTGAAGGAATTACGGGAAACTGTCTTTAGTAACTCCGCTTTAGTGGCACCATCATCGGTAACATTTCCATCGCTATCGCTCAGTGACGGTATTGATTGTTTTTTGCCACTGGTGTACTTTACATACGACCAGAATCTTGTGCCGTAGAGGGCATTTGTTCACAGTATCGTAGATGAAGACGTGCTCATATCTCTTACAGGGTGTATTTTCCTTCGTTCCTGTCATATCCCTGAATATTGACCATCCCTCCTGGGCCACCCTGCATAGGTACTGATCCTCAGATTGTGTGACAGTGCCATGGGAGTGAGGGTATAAATGATTATGTGGCGGCACGTCGGCTATAAGCGAACACGAAATTTGGCAACTGATTTGATTTTTAAGAGTAGGCGACGTGACAGTATTTTTGGGTAGAGAACAAGTAACGGAAAGAGTAGTGAGAAAAATTATTACCGCCATTTTATATCTCACGTAGGCTTATTAAGAATAAGAAAGCTTAGAGCGTGTGCAGAGGCATACAGGCATTGTTTGGGTATACAAGACCCTCCGAAAGCGATCCTACTGCTTATGCTTGCTTAAACCTACCTCGGCCAGCGTAGCTGTCGGATATCTCCCGCTTTCAGAACTTTTGGAGCAGGGCAGGGTTCGTCAAGCATCTCGGGATTCTGACGATATGACGCGCCAATTGGACATAATTTGACATCCAATAACTCTATCAGTCAATGGCAAGTTCAAAAATGTTCAAATGTGTGTGAAATCTTAAGGGACTTAACTGCTAAGGTCGTCAGTTCCTAAGCTTACACACTACTGAACCTAAATTATCCTAAGGACAAACACACACACCCATGCCCTAGGGAGGACTCGAACCTCCGCCGGGATCAGCCGCACAGTCCATGACTGCAGCGCCCCAGACCGCTCGGCTAATCCCGCGCGGCAATGGCAAGTCGGATAACCTCCTGCGTAAGGGCCAGAGGTGGATCAACGCCTTATTGACTTGCTAAATTTGTGAAGCCGCTTATCTTGAATAATTCATCCAAAATTTCTTGAATTGCTTGTCTGTCTACATGAATCATGTCTGCCGATTTTCGTCCCATTCGTATAACTACTTCGTGGTGCGCGGCTTTTTAGAGTGTATGTAATGGGTTTAAGGGGTTTTCAAAATAACAGATTAGACGTCACGAAGGAAGCAATTAGAGTAATCCGTTTTCCTTATTTCATCTTAGATACGTAAAGTTCTGGTAACTGTTTATTCGCTGCTCAGTATTATTTACAGTTGAAATTAATTGCAATTTACGTCACTGTGAGTAATCGCTGCTTTGTCAAATTTGATACGAAGCATGTAGCCTTTGTAAAACTGACGACGTGCTACACGTAAAAGCCCTGCTTTGTACCTGTTATCTTACGGAATACAAAAATAATTGCCAGTCGGAAAACATGCGACGTTTCATGCAAGCCGCTGCGAGTATAACACGATGAATAATGGAAATTAGAGTGAAAAATAAAAAAAAATGAGATACAGATGATAATCACGCGCTTAGCACCACCCACTAGCGTTTCATTTGTTGCAAAGTATTTCCCTCCCCTCTCCCTTTCCCTCCCTCTATCTCTTCCTCTCCCTCTCCCTCTCCCCCTCTCCCCTTTCTCTCTTCCTCTCCCTTTGTCACTCTACCTCTCCCCATTTCTCTCTCCCGTTCTCCCTCTCCCTCTCGCCTAGCCCTGCCAACGTATGAGGAGCCACCAAACTACACCACAGCAATGCTAAAGGACGCAACACCTCGCCACTTTGTTCTCACTGCAGCCAAATCTCTCCTTTCATTAACGCCGTGCGGTCCATTCTCACTAATTAACGGCTCCTACAGACTCAGCTCGACGATCGATAAGGATGGCGAAAATTTCCGGGCACTAATGCTTGCCGAAGTACTCACATGAGGCACGCAGGCTGCACCGTCTTTAATGTGACTGCTTTGTGCACAATGTGGAAATACTTAATATTAGCATCTGACACTTACTTTTAATTTCTTGGCGTTCAAGATCGTTTATGGTAATTGTATATGGTGCAGAATGTGTCCTGATAATGTCACAGCAGGATACGTTTGGTCGAATCGAGTGAAATTTTTAGGATAATCATAGATTGGCAAAGCATCATTGTGGAGCTCGCAACGTGACAAATTATTTATTTTTATCTTTGCGAAGCTTTTAGGCCTTGTATTGCTTCTGCAAAAACCAACAACCATATGCAAAGAGTTGCAAATAAAACAGTTGCTCCAGAAGTTATGCTGTTGTGTTCCATGTAAAATTCAGATGCTTACCTAAAAAGAATACTGTTTTTGCGTTTTGCTGCGCTTAAGACTATTGTAGTATGTTATATAAGACGCTTAAATAGTTGCGGGTTGTAAGTTAAAGCCACGCACCTTAGTTTCTTTACTGAATTATTTTGCTTTTGTAACTTTTTTACGAATAGCGTTTGCTGACATACTGCAAGGCCACACTACTACGAGGGGCGTTTGAGAAGTCCGTGCAAAAATAAAAACCACTTACGTGTTTGGGGTAAACCTTTTTTATTTTTCGACATAGTCTACTTTTAGACTTATACACTTCGTCCAACGCTGTTCTAATACGTTGATCCCTTCCGAATAATAAGAATTGTCCAAGTCTGCCAAATAGCTGTTAGCTGCTGCAATCAACTCGTCGTTGGAACAAAATCTTTGTCCTGCCAGCCATTTCTTCAAATTGGGGAACACATAGTAATCCGAGGGAGCCAAGTCTAGAGAAGAGAGGGGATGTGGAACGAGTTGGAATTCGATTTCCATTAATTTTGCGACCACAACTGCTGGTGCATTGTCGTGATGGAAAAGGATTTTTTTGCGGTCCAATCGCCGGCGTTTTTCTTGCACCTCGGTTTTCAAACCATCCGGTAACGATAAATAATATGGACCTGTAATAGTTTTAGCCTTCTCCACATAGTCGATGAGGATTATCCCTTGGGAATGCCAAAAGAAAGTCGCCATAACCTTTCCGGTCGAAGGAATGGTCTTGGCCTTTTTTGCTGCAGATTCTCCCATGGTAATCCATTGTTTAGATTGTTATTTGGTCTCAGTGACATAGCAATGTATCCGTGTTTCATCCACAGTGACGAAAGGACGCTTAAAGTCCTGAGGATTCTTCCTGAACAGCTGCAAACAATCCTTGCAGCACTTCAACGATTCCGTTTTTGGTCAAGTGTGAGCAATCGCGGAACCCATCTTGCGGATAGCTTTCTTATGTCCAAATGTTTATGCAAAATATTGTGTACCCGTTCATTTGAGATGTCCACAGCACTAGCAGTCTCACACACCTTAACTCTTCTGTCATCCATCACCATATCACGGATTTTATCAATGATTTCTGGAGTCGTAACCTCCAGAGGGCGTCTACAACATTCAGCATCACTTGTGCCCATGTAGCCACTCCGACAATTTGGAAACCACTTACAAACTGTTGTAATCGAAGGTGCAGACTCACCCTAATGCTTATCAAGCTTCTCTTTAGTCTCCTTAGGCGTCTTACCTTTCATAAAATTATGTTTGATCACCACACGAAATTCTTTTTCGTCCATGTTTTGACAATCATTCGCCTTTCTTGATTCACAAGAATTCCAAACACAAAGAAATAGACCAATATGGCTGAAACTTGGTGTGCGTTCTTTCCAAAGATGCTACTAACTAAACATGACCTCGATACGCGCCGTTGGTGCCATTTCTCGGACTTTGCACGGACTTTGTTTTTTTAGTATTGCAATAACGTTATTTATTGATGGCCACTGGCTTAGTGCAAAGCTACGAAAAATGCTTTCAGTTCACTGAGGCCAGAATGAAAAGGGTGGAACTGATACATTTACTACATGTGTACATTTTATTTAGTCGTCAGTCTTCTGACTGGTTCGATGCAGCCCGCCACGAATGCCTCTCTCGTGCTAACATCTTCATCTAAAAGTAGCATTTGCGTCCTACATTCTCAATTATTGTGTTGTATGTATTCCAGTCTCTGTCTTCCTCTACAGTTTTTACTGTCCTCAGCTCCCTCTAGTACCACGGATGTTATGCCTGATGTGTTGACACATGTTGTGTCATTTCCTTTCTTCTTGTCAGTATTTTCCGT